>NC_042617.1:402249556-402567301 GCF_901001135.1 Rhinatrema bivittatum | reverse complement strand
GAAATTGTAGGATTTGGAAGTGTTTTTGATACTCCACTTGCTTATTGATTGAATCTTTTGAGGGGGCTGTGACACAGAGGGCTTATTAACAGTTGAATGTGGTGCAAAACTATGACTATAATCTCCATAGAGGTATAGAATATTCCATACTTTATACAATATTTCTCAAATTAATATACAAAAAACTTTCATTACTGAATCATATGATACTTTTCATATACCTAAAAAAATATGAACATGTAGACAATATTTTTCATTTTCTTAATACTACTTATACAATGTGGCAACACACTACATCACACAAAATGCCATATCAAAAACCCTTAAAACCAACATACAAACCATACAAAATACTACAGTACCTGAATGTAATCCACTTTGAAATGCTGAAAAAGTGCGAAAAGCGGAATATAAAATAAATAAATTATAATTAAATTATAGATTATAATACATACCTCATTTATACATTAAAACACCCACCCACACTTTCCAAAACTTTACATGTTCATAATGTCATAATGACCCCACACTCAAGTCGATATCAGTTGCACTTCAGAATTCTCTATCAATCCTCATTTCCAATTTGAATATCTTCTATAAGGGTATTATTAAAAAAAACTCTTTAAATTTGTATATGTAGTATAAATGGACATTATGACAATATCTGGTATGTGTTTTTTAGAATCAGTGGATGAGTGATATGGAGACAACTGGTTGTGGTAAGACTTTATGAAGATGGTTTGTGTAAGTTGATGATAGGGTACTAATTTAATGCAAATTAGTGTATTGTTATTGTTTATTACTTGTGCTTTTTTTTCTTTGTTTTGTTTACTTTTAGCATGGGTGGCAGTATCACTAATATTTTTGAAGAGTAGTGATTTGACGAGTGTAACCCCTGAGGAAGCCTAGTGATGCAAAACGAGGGACCTTGTCGGGTTGTCTTGAGTGTGAGGTCATTATGACATTATGAACATATAAAGTTTTTAAAAGTGTTTACAGTGTATTAAAAGGTGCAATATATAGATTGGGTGGGTGTTTTAATGTGTGAATGAGGTATGTTTGGATGTTGGTTTTAAGAGTTTTTGATGTAGGGGTTTTCCGTGATGTAGTGTGTTGCCACATTGTATAAGTAGCATTAAGAAAGTGAAAATTATTGTCTACGTGTTAAAATTATTAATGTATATGAAAATTAACATGTGATTCAGTAATAAAAATTTTTTGTATATTAATTTGAAAAATATTGTATAACGTGTGGAATATTCTGTACCTCTGTGGGGATTATAGTGATTATTGGTGTACAGAGGATTTTTGGTTATTCCTGATTTTTGGGCAAAAACTATGGCCATTTCTAGATTTGCAGGCTTTAAAAACTTTAGTATCTGCCTTAGTCTTAAGTCTTTAGATTATGGTAATATCATTGCTAGTGGGGCTACCAGCCCAATTTACTCAGAAGCTTCAGATGTTTCAGAATAGTGTTGCCAGGTTAGTCTGCAGGAAATCATGTTACCAGAGAGTGTCTCTACTGTTGGATCATCTGCACTGGCTTCCAATAGTAGAAAGTGCTAAGTTTAAGCTATTGGTAATAGGGATATGAATCGTTTTCTGACGATTTAAAATATTGTCCGATATATTTTAAATCGTCAAAAATTGTTAGAGGCGATATTTAATAGGAATTCCCCTGATTTATCATCAAAAATCGTAAATCGGGGGAAGGGGGAGGGCGGGAAAACCGGCACACTAAAACATCCCTAAAACCCACCCCGACCCTTTAAAATAAATCCCCCACCCTCCCGAACCCCCCCAAAATGTCTTAAATTACCTGGGGTCCAGTGAGGGGTCCCGTTGTGATTTTCCACTCTTGGGCCACGGGTGCGTTGATAGAAATAGCGCCGGTGCTACCTTTGCCCTGTCATATGACAGGGCAAAGGTAGCGTGTTGCCGTAATGGAAAATGGCGCCGGCCATATGGCCATTTTGCAGTACGATTCGAGTGCAGGAGGTCGTTCCCGGACCCCTGCTGGACTTTTGGCAAGTCTTGTGGGGGACAGGAGGCCCCCCCAAGCTGGCCAAAAGTCCCTGGGGGTCCAGCGGGGGTCCGGGAGCGATCTCCTACGCTCGTGACGTCGGGGGACAGGAAGGAAAATGGCGCCGGCGCTACCTTTGCCCTGTCGTAGCGCCGGCGCCATTTCTATCAACGCACCCGTGGCCCGAGAGTGGAAGATCACAATGAGACCCCCCCACTGGACCCCAGGTAATTTAAGACATTTTGGGGGGGGGGTTCGGGAGGGTGGGGGATTTATTTTAAAGGGTCGGGGTGGGTTTTAGGGATGTTTTACTGTGCCGGTTTTCCTGCCCTCCCCCGATTTACGATTTACCCGATATTTAAAAAAACAAAACCGCGACGATCCGATTCCCTCCCCCCGCAGCCGAAATCGATCGTTAAGACAATCGATCACACGATTCACATCTCTAATTGGTAATGAGGGGCAATGGGCTGAAATATTTATTTGACAGCCTTGCTTGCTTGGTATCAACCTGATAATACTTTCAAGTCCTCTCAAGGTTGTTGGTTGGAGGCTGTGAGATCCCAGAAAATCTGATTAATCCATTATGCTAAGGGAGCATTCACAGTGATAGTACCAAAACTATGGCATGAATTATCAATTCAGATGAGAGCAGAGCTGTATTATCTGAGATTCAATAAACATGAATGGAATAAATTAATATTTTAGTATGGTAGGTAAGGGGGTTAATTGCTGGTTTAGGTTGAACCCCTATTGGTGGTATGTGACATTATGGTCAGGTTAGTGAGATCTTGTCTGGGTATGTATTTTGGCTCTTTAGTTAGATGGCAGCAAAGCAATGGTTCTCTTCTTTTTATGTCTATGGGTTCTGCATAAATTTATAAATGTTTTATTGTAAATCACGTTTCTAGTTTTTTTATCGTTTATTTGATATATGTGTGTTAAATAAATAAATAAATAGATAAATAAATAAATAAATAAATAAATAAATAAATGTGTGCTTCTACTGACATTCATGCTCTTCAGTAACCAGACCCCAAATTATTAAGAAAAATAAAAATAATATTGGTAGTGTCAACTGTAATAGATTATGTGGAAGAAAGAAAATAGACAAATACATTGGAATTGAAACAAAATTTGTGTTTTACTTATGAGAGGTAGATAGGTAGATAGATAGATAGATAGATAGATAGATAGATGTCAGCCATTTATCTCCTAGTCCTTGTTTACAGCTCATTTGTAACCTGCCCCAGTCCTTTTCTCACCATTTATGATAGAAAAAAAAATCCAAGGTTGAAACATCATGGGACTTCATTTGTGAATAGACAGAGTTTTGTCTTTATTTTTATATTCTTTCTCCCTTTCTCACCATTTATCCCAGTCATAACAATAGCAGTTCTCTAGCTGAGAATCAGGCACAAAATCAGCAAATACTGGGACTCTTCCTCACCAAGGCTCTGAATGATATCTCAATAGCATCATAATCCTCTGCTGTCTAAGCGGCAGGAGTCAGGTCACAGAATGAAAACCAGGTCTGCTGCATATGCTATTCCTGAGATTTTGGGTCAGATCATACACCTAGATACTATGAAATTATTTCTTTCTGATCACATGTCATGACTGGTTCAACACTGCCAAATGGGAAAAGTCCAGATTATAGTCAGAGGTTTGGATTTCAATGTATTGCAATTTCTGGCACATCTAGCCATAATCAATTAATTTTTAAAGTAATAAAAATATGATTTTGTGAAACAATTATTGCAGAATTCATATTTCAAAGTATTTTTAAAGTTACCAATCTACAAACTAATTATAAATTAAACTCTATCCATAAGAAAATAGATTTGTTTCTCAATCTTGTAAAACTCATTTCTTAAATAAAGACCAATTAGATCATGTAATTACCTGCCAATTCTTAAAAATGTTTGCAAAGCAAGGAAAATATGTTGAAATGTGAAAGTATTACAAATGATTTGCTAATTTATAAACATGAAAAAAGAAATAGATTTTCTGTATTGTTATTGTTATCCTCACATTTATTCTTCTTATCAATTCTACTAAACTAATATGAATGTCAACGCAACTAATAAGAAAGAAAAGTAAGAAACAGTAGATGCACATCAAAAAAACTCATTCTTGCCTATTTTTTCTCTAGACATTGAAGCTTGTCTTGAGTAAGTAATGATCATCTTCAGACAACGTATGACAACTGTGCCTTTTCAGTTTCAGAAAATCTCATGATCTGGTTTTCATTCTGTTGACTCTGCACATTGCTTAATCTGCTTTTGCCTTTCCCTGAGCTATCATTCATTGTTACATTTACACTTTAAATAATAAGAAGTTGAACTAATTTTGGAAACACAGTAAAACTTAACTGTCATTAAACTGCTGTCAATCATCTAATAAGGGAAATAAGCCTACAATTAAAAACTAAAGACTGCATTGCACAGGCATAAAAATGTATTACAGAATATTTCATTTTAATGAGGATTTCTCACTGTAAAGGGAGAGGGAATACTGATTAATTTATTTACTAACACGGGGTAGCATGACATATTACATTTTATATAGGTAAATATCAAACAATTATGTTTGTATGATACCCTTAATGCATTATTTGTACAGCTGTATAATTATATAGCATGTTGGATGAGCTACAACTCAGTTGCTAAGGGTGTTGTGAATCCTCCCGTGGCCGGAGACACAGGAGGCCTCTTACCTCGCAGCCCAGGCCGCCAGCATGCCGGCACGGCTGGAGCAGCGTCGCTGTCCTCCTACATGGCAGGCATGCAAGCATTGGGGCTTGCATGGCCCAGCTTCTGCTCTGGCTCCTCCTCGATGCTGGCATCTGCAGGGCCCTGTCCAGGGTCCTGCAGACTTCCTGTTCCTGCCCTGCTAGGGGTGGGCCCGAGTCTCTCTCTCTCACTTAAAGGACCAGTGAGGGAGTGGTGCCTGTGATGTCATCAAGGGCGTCTTCCTTCTTCAGCCCTACAAAGGGCTCAGCTGCCACTTCATCTTCGCCTTTGCAATGAGCAAGTCTTCCTTGAGACTTCCTGCCTTCAGCTCCTGCTTGGCTTTTCTCTTCGTGGGATCCTTTGTCTTGATTCCTGGTCTCTGCTGATGTCTCCGTTGTTCCTGATACTTGATGTCTCCTTCGTCCTGACCTCTGGTGTCCGTCCTTGTTCCAGATGTCCAAGCCCTCACCATGATTCATCCCATCATGGTCTGCGACCAGCCCGGCTGGGTTGGTAGGGTGTGCTGTGGCACTGTGGTCCGTGACCACCCCTGCTGGGGTGTGTAGGGTGCTGGTGGGTCTATTCCATCAATGGAGCTGAGGACCTCTAAGTTCCTGTCTTCCACTATCTGGCTTGGAGTCTTCTAGATGTTCATTCATCCATCCCGGCTGCCCTTTGTTGAGTGTCCGAGGAGTTCATCCTGATGTCCTGGATTTCCGCCTGGAGGCCTTCCTGTATATAGTCCTCCGATGCTCTGGACTCCAGCTATGCCTAGTCCCTGGCTGTGGGTGGAATAAGGCTGGAACAGAAGGATCCTGGAACGAGACTGGAACAAGACTGGATCAAGGTTCAGACACAGTCACAATCTAGCGAAGTACAAACCCGATTGCCAAGGCAAGGAAGTACAGGCAGGGACTTCCTTATATAAGGGAATCAATCAGGGCATGCTTCTGAGCTAGGTCCCACCCCTGGCCCTACAAGAGGCCAGGTGGCCCGTACCCACACGTAGGGGGTGTAGCCAATGCCACTGAGGATGCCGAGCTCCGGCATGAGGCCTGGTGCATAGTGGAAGGCCCAGCAACCACCGCCGCGGGACACCGAGGCCTGGACGAGCTCACAGCTACCGCTAGGGAGGCCGACCCAGGACCTGCCGTGGAACCAGAGAGGTGAGCAGGCCCGTGCATGGGCCAGGCGCGGACGGGGTGCGAAACTCCCAGCATGCACCAGTGTACAAAAGTATTTATGTGCAAATTTCAGGTTAAGTCTTGAAACATCAAGGCCTCTTCCCATACCCTGCTCAGACCATACCCATGCCCTGCCCCTTTTTCAAAAGTTCCAAGATGTGCATGCAGCAGCATTTATCTGAGTATCCAGACAGCTTTTAAAATCTGCAGGGGCATGCAGCCTGATGTATTTATCCATTCCATAATTGATGTAAGCATCTGGCTTTTAAAATTCACCTTTATGTGTATATTACATCCTCTCTCTTATCTTAGAATTTTATTTTTCCTTTGAACAAATACCAACCTGTCCTTCATTTTTTAATTTCTTCTGTTGCTGCATATAATGACCTTTTTTTTCTAAAAAATAATCTAATTTCCAAACTCATTGGAAGTACTATAGGAAGAAGTTCAACAAAGTTTTGATTATAAATCAAAAATGTCATAAATCCAGATTTGGAAGTATTCTCATACTTGGGTCAAAATAATAATAAATAGAAATGATCTTGTTAAGTTTCAATCTTTCAGTGCAATTAAACAAATCTGCTCCTAACCTACACGGTAAAATTAAATAAATTGTGAATCAAGATAGAATGCAAACAATCTGATGAAACTGGAGTAAAATGATGTATAAATATAGAATTCTGTAGATGTGGAGATCTGTAGGTCTTTAGAAGTAGGTCTTCAATACTGGCATCTCTGTAAATTAGATCAGGGCGTTATTGAAGAAAATGGCCTATCGGTGCGTTACTGAAGAAAATGGCCTATCGCAGCAGTATGAGTTAAAAACTAAGTTTATAAAATAGAGAGGAGAGAGAGATATAGAGAAAGAACAAGCAAGCTGCTATAGAAACCAATATGTAAGTTTACAATTTATACCACTGTAAGAGTGGGCACATTTAACTCGGGGTGAGGTTTGGGGGGTGGGATAGGTTTTGGGGGAGGCAGCTTTATATACACAGTCAGAGGAACAAACAGCAAAGTTGACACCAGTGAAGATATTCTGTCATTTGGAGTGATGTCACTGATGTCAACTTTGCTGTTCGAAACTCTGACTGTGTATGTAAAGCTGCCCCCCAAAACATAAACACTACTCCCATACTTTACTCCAATTTATAAGTGCCCCCTCTTACAGTGGTAAAAATAGTAAACATATATTGGCCTCTACAGAGATTCTCTTTCTCTTTCTTTCTCACTCTCTCTCTCTCATATAGGGGTAGATTTTCAAACGAGCGCGAACAGCCTACTTTTGTTTGCGCTCCAGGCGCAAACAAAAGTACGCTGGATTTTAGTAGATACGCGCATAGTCGCGCGTATCGGCTAAAATCCTGGATCGGCGCGCGCAAGGCTATCGATTTCGTATAGCCTGCGCGCGCCGAGCCGCGCAGCCTACCCCCGTTCCCTCCTAGGCCGCTCCGAAATCGGAGCGGCCTAGAAGGGAACTTTCCTTTGCCCTCCCCTCACCTTCCCCTCCCTTCCCCTACCTAACCCACCCGCCCGGCCCTGTCTAAACCCCGATCCTACCTTTGTCAGGGGATTTACGCCTCCCAGAGGGAGGCGTAAATCCCCGCGCGCGAGCGGGACCCCTGCGCGCCGGGCCGCGACCTGGGGGCGGGTACGGAGGGCGAGGCCACGCCCCCGGACCGCCCCCGGGCGTAGCCACGCCCCCGTACCCGCCCCCAAAACGCTGCCGGCACGCCCCCGACACGCCGCGCAATCCGGCCCCGCCCCCCGACACGCCTCCCGACACGCCCACTCCGAAAACCCCGGGACTTACGCGAGTCCCGGGGTTGTGCGCGCGCCGGTGAGCCTATGTAAAATAGGCTCACCGGCGCGCAGGGCCCTGCTCGCGTAAATCCGCCCGGTTTTGGGCGGATTTAGGCGAGCAGGGCTCTGAAAATCTACCCCATAATGTGCCTGTGCTGTATTAATTGGGCTCTATTTCTGCAATATAGCATTTTGATGAATCTAGGTCTAAGTTCATTGAACACTAGAGATGTGAATCAGAACCGGAATTGGTTCGTATTCTGGTTCGGATTCACATGTGTTTTTTTTTTCATCGGGCCCGATCGCTTTTTTTTTATCGGCTGCGCCCGAGCTGATAAACAAAAAACCCACCCCGACCCTTTAAAACTAATCCCTTAGCTTCCCCCACCCTCCCGACCCCCCAAAAAACTTTTTACAGGTACCTGGTGGCCCAGTGGGGGTCCCTGGAGTGATCTCCTGCTCCCGGGCCGTCGGCTGCCACAAATCAAAATGGCGCCGATGGCCCTTTGCCCTTACCATGTGACAGAGTAACCTTGCCATTGGCTGGACCCTGTCACATGGTAGGAGCACTGGATGGCCCGTGCCATCTTGTGCTCCTACCATGTGACAGGGGCTGACCAATGGCACCGGTAGCCCCTGTGACATAGTATTGGCAAAGGCTAACGGCACCATTTTGATTATTGGCAGCCGATGGCCCGAGTGCAGGAGATCGCTCCCAGACCCCCGCTGGACCACCAGGGGCTTTTGTCAAGTCTTGGGGGACCCTCCTGACCCCCACAAGACTTGCCTAAAGTCCAGCGGGGGTCCAGGAGCGACCTCCTGCACTCGGACCATCGGCTGCCAGTATTCAAAATGGCACCAATAGCCTTTGCCCTTACTATGTCACAGGGGCTACAGGTGCCATTGGTCAGCCCCTGTCACATGGTAGGAGCACAAGATTTATTTATTTAAAACTTTTCTATACCGTCATTTAGTAGTGCACCATCACAACGGTTTACAGTTAGGCACAAATATGTGGTTTCTAAATTATCCATAGGGTGCCATTATTATACGGTTACATAGTTCAATAATATACTCTAAATGGGGAATGGGTGTGGTTACCATTTACGATTAACTGTCTCATTTAATACTTAATTGTGAGAAGATAATAAAAATAAGCAGTTCTGCTTTTACTTGGTGACTTCCTGCTTTGTGTATGTGTTGTTATTCCGCTACCTCACTGCTTTTTTGAAGAGCCATCCAGTGCTCCTACCATGTGACAGGGTCCGGCCAATGGCACGGATACCCTGTCACATGGTAAGGGCAAAGGGCCATCGGCGCCATTTTGATTAGTGGCAGCCGACAGCCTGGGAGCGGGAGATCGGTCCAGGAACCCCCACTGGAACACCAGGTACCTGTAAAAAAATTTTTGGGGATCGGGAGGGTGGGGGAAGCTAAGGGATTAGTTTTAAAGGGTTGGGGTGGGTTTAGGGGTTACTTTTGTGTGCCGTTTTTACCTCCCTCCCCAAAATGATAAGAGAACCCCCACAATCAATATCGTGGGGTTTTCCTATCGTTTTGGGGGAGCTCCCGATTTCTGACAATTTTGAAAATATCGTCCGACATTTTCAATCGTCCGAAGCCCGATTTACATCCCTATTGAACACCACTAAAATAAACAAAAGATATTAGCTCATTTTAAAAAGTAAATTCTAATTTTAGCATACCCTAAGGGCTCATTGTAGGAGTAGGCGGTCTATAGTACAACAAATTTTAAAACAAGCAACTTTTTTCATCATTGACATGTCATTTACGTCATTTACTGTACTGCATCCGTATTTCCAAAGACACTCACTGCTCTGTAAAAATAGCTG
This sequence comes from Rhinatrema bivittatum, assembly GCF_901001135.1. Lineage (NCBI taxonomy): Eukaryota > Metazoa > Chordata > Amphibia > Gymnophiona > Rhinatrematidae > Rhinatrema > Rhinatrema bivittatum. The sequence goes on along the minus strand of NC_042617.1, from coordinate 402,557,703 downwards.
TGACAAAGAATAAAAATAGACTAATCATTCTATGATTCCATTTACAGTTTGAAAACCTCTAAGTAAATTACCAGAAGCTTAAAATAAGGCAGTGGCACAGAAGTGGTTAATATTAGAGATGTGCCTTCGTTTTTCACGATTTAGCCAATGCCAACGACATTGTCTAATTCGTCATTGTTGGGGAAGTTGGGAAAAAGAATCAAAATTCCACGAATTTTTGGGTTAAAGTCGGTTTTTTATTACTGCGCACTAACGGATGTTAGTGCGCATGGACTATCCGTTAGCGCGCAGTCGCTGGACGTAGTGCGCAGTACATGGCGCCTCACCGTACTGCGCACTAACGGATTATTAGTGCGCACTAGGTACATGGCAGTGCGCAGTGATATATGTTAGTGCGCACTAACGTAAATTGATACTAAATTGACACTTTTTTTAAAATTGAAGGTTGAATATGTATTCCTATTGGGTGTCTTCTTGTTTTTTTATTCATTACCAAGGTTACCAACAGCCAAGGTGCTGTTTTTTACAGATTGTTTTATATGGGGGATGGGGAATGGGAATGGGGGATAGAGCTATTAGCTTGAAGTTCTAATCCTACTGTAGTAGTGTGTCTGTGGATATTGTGATTATGTCATCAATCATGTGACTAGAATTTGTTTGATATATTATGCATAATATTCATTTGCATCATTTTTGAATTGGCCACTTAAATTAATAGGTTTATTTTCCCTCCTACTTTTAGTCAATAGGTAGCAATAATAGCTATATAATAAGGGGTGCTCTGCTTATGTGTTGCTTTTGTTTTGTGGGTTTGAGGAGAAAACATCAGTCAATCAGTTTATAGCTAGCTGCAGCTGTTGATTTGATAGTTAGTTAATATTATACAGCCTTTATTGTTATTAAGGGGTACTAGCTGCTAGCTGGCTTAGCTAGCTGATACTAGTATCAGCCTATGATACTAGCAGCCAGCCAGTAGCCATTGCCACTAGCCACAGTAGCATATAGCTAGCTACTGCTAGCAGCCAAGCCACTAGCCAAAATAGCCAATAGCCACAACCAGTGAGCTGAGCTGAGCTCTACTCTTTTTTTCTGTTTCTTGAGTGAGCTCTTCGTTCGCAGCATTCCTAGCCTAGGCATAGGCAGGCACCAGCACTCCAGTCCAGCAGCAGGGCTTGCTTATAAAGGACAAGGTGAAGGTTAAACTTGGGGATATTAACTTAATATCCCCAAGTTTAATTTATGAAGTGAAATTCAAATGATTGCTACCTTATGTACTGAGGTCATTTTACAAATGTGTTTTTCTTTTTTGTTCTTTATACTTATTATCATGCACTAAAAAGGCAGATGAAAAATACCTTGGCTTTCAAATAAAGGACTGAGCTACATTGATCATTAATGTGCATAAAAGTGATGTTTATTGTATATTAATGGATGATGTTAATGAGATGCAAATAAGGATTCTGTTATAGAAAGGAATGCATATATATGTGGAGGGAGATGCAAAACTTAAAACATGCTTCTCTGAACTAAAAGGTATCAAGCTATTTTGCACAAGTTTGCATCTCATTGCCTCATTTGCATAGATTTCATGTTAACATTATCACAAATTAGTTTGCATATGTTAACAGCACTGTTAATACATGCTAACCACTTACAATAAATAATGTAGACATTTAATAGGCATTAATCCTTGCAATAACATTAACACACTTTAATACATAAAGTACCTGAATATATCTCTATAACTGCACTGCCTTTAAACTGATGATATGTTGGCTTTTTAAAACATTACCATTTTGTACAACTCTGAATATTAAAGCTGCTACATACATTTTCCTCTTTTATGAATTAAATATTGAGAATCACAAGAATGGTAAAAACAGGCATCTATCATATATTAAGCTCATAACTTCTAAAAGTGAATTGTTTTAAGGGGTTTGATACATATTGAATACACTGTTTTCAATGTAACAGTTTGAATATGTACTTCATGGAAATTTATATTTCTGCTGTTCATAATCTGATAACATAACAATATCAGTATTTGATTGGGGACATTTTATATTCAGTTATTGCAATGAATCTCTGAAAATGACATTCAGTAAACTCTATAACTGAATCATCTGACATCCAGAATTTAAACTTTTCATTTGAAACAGCATAGATGCAGCAGTAAAGGATGTTATCAAAGTCACAGTATGAATAATATAGAACTACATAAATTTGCATACATAATCATATTTGTACAATATAAATTTGAATAATAAGAATGCATGGGACTCAATTTATTCATGCCAGCAGTATTCCTTGAGAGAAAGAAAATATTTCCCTGTGTTACATTTTCAAAGCTAGATTGTTCCTTTTCAAAATGATTCATAATGGTATTATAAATTCTATCCAATTGGACAAGTGTAAAATATGTCCTCTGGTCAGGTTTTCTCTGGAGGGCATTTCTATTCTCAAGTGAGCTTGTGGAAACAAGATAGTAATGCCTTGTGTAGCACTGAGCATGAAGCTGATAAGAACAAAAGGTTTCTTTGGGAGCTGGGTCACAGATGTATTTTAGTCTCCAAAGGCAACAATGTTTCTTACATATATTCTTTTCTGAAACTGTTAGAGATGAATTGATGATATGATCTGAGACAGGTCAAGATGGAACTGCTAATACCCTAAGTGCATTCTATATTAAGAGCCCTCAATTTTTTTATTCAAACTTGATGAAGCATTATTTGTGCAACCTTGCTAAGGGCAAAACCTTTTCTTAACATTTTTGTATTTCAAATCCTGTCCTTTGCTGAATCCCACATGAATCAATTATATATACAATCAATGCAGATCATACTGGCACAAAGCTTTTGCCATAATGACAAATACAGCTAACTTTCCCTTCGAAAATCATGATATAAACACATGTCCTGATGCTCACAGACTCAGACCTTAAAGGGGCCATTCAGCCCTGGCGCTCCCCTTTCCCAGTAGAGTGTCAAAATTAGTGGCACTCTAATGAGACCTCCTCTCCCAGGTACTGAGTTCTGATTCCTATGAATCTTCACAGTATTTTCTCTGGTGCTAAAACTCAATACAATACAATACAACCCAATACCATGTGATAGTAGCCCAAGATCTCAGTGCCTTCATCTTTTAAAAAAGGTGATATGATCTCAGAGCTCCCCCCTGGATTTGTAAAATAGGTGGTGGTGGTGTCTGAGACCTCCTTTCCCACCACCACCACCATCACCCCACCCCCTCCAGAGGTGTCCAAATTTTCCTTCAAGTTATCTATGCCCAGTAGGTAGACTTCTTTCAATGGGGAGGAGGAATGAGGGATATGAAATGGAGGTTGAAAAGGAGTAGATCAGAAGTAATCTAAGGAAATATTTCTTTACAGAAAGAATGCTAGATGCATGGAACAGCCTCTCAGTGGTGAAGACGAAGACAGGGACAGTATTAGAATCTTAATTTAAGAAAACACAGGAAAAACACGGGATTTCTGAGGGAGTGATAGGTATTATAAAGTTGAGCAGTTGGTGTAGATAGTGAAAATAGATAGGCCATATGATCTTTTTCTGCTGTCATATTTCTATATTTCTATGTTAAGTGCAGAAGGACCTTGTCAGACTGAGGAACTGGGCATCTTAGTGGCAGATTAAATTTCATGTGGACAATTACAATCAGGCCAATGCCTCATCGAGCACTACAACCACTGTACCCCTATACATACCTTGAACATGTATTTTGGATGCGTTTAACACGTTCCCAATGCTAACCAGAGATTAGTATATCCATAATGCATGTGCAAACCAGCACATAGCGAATAGTGCCAGTCACATTTAAATCGCATGTAAATGAACCAATTTACTATTACTCCCCATGTAGTAATACATGCCCAAATAAGTGTGTCCATAATGAGTTTTCATGATTACATTTTTGCACCACACCTAGCCCTGGCATAATTGTGGTGGTGTTATCAATAGCAGACTTTCCTGAAAAGTTTTTGTGTGAATTCTAGCATTTCAGCAATGGATTATATTCATTTTATTGTCCTCATCACTTTTCTCTTGTGAATGCAAGTGACAATAAAGCAAAGGAGAGGGGGTCACGTGGGGTGATGTGCTGAGGAGGACGCGTTTTCCTCTAGCTCCAAGCTCCCTGCCTGAAACTTACCGGCTGACTCATTTAACATCAGCAATTTAAGAATTTTCCTGCCCCTCCAGGTTTCTGGCTTATGTCTATAGTAAAATATATGAACAAATTGCCACAATTTATGGCATCTAGAAGTGTACGCAAGGAGAAGGACAGAGGGAAGGCAAGATGGCGACGGCTGCGGCCGACCCGGAGGTGATGTCGTCTCCACCCAGCGCGCTCACTACAGAGACTTTGAGAGAAATTATTGCCTCTACCTTAGATGACAAATTGGCAGGCATTTTTGATAAGTTATCCGGAATGAGTGAAACCTTGGCTGACTTGAGACCTCGGCTCGATCATGTGGAGTCTCGCGTTTCGTCGGTGGAAGACGAAATGGCGACTGCTGCTCAGAAACTGCAGGCGCAAGAAACGGCACTTAAAGAATGTCAAGACAAAATCGATGACCTGGAGAACAGGTCTAGGAGGGTGAATCTTCGCTTCCTAGGCCTTCCGGAATCCATAGACGACAAAGGTTTGGGGGAATTCCTGGAATCGTGGCTGCCTGATGCAGCGGGATTGCCAGAACTCAAAGGGTGTCTCGCTGTGGAACGGGCTCATAGAGTGGGCCCCAAGAGACCGGGGGACGCCCGCCCGAGGATTGCCATAGCAAAGTTTTTGAATTATGCCAACAAACAGAAAATCTGGGTGGCTGCCCGACAACGAAAAGAACAACGAAAAGAACTTGCTTACAATAACCATAAGATACGGCTCATGCAGGACTACTCAGTCCGAGTGTCCCAGCTTCGGAGGCAATACTCTGTTATCTGCTCTCAACTGGTGGAGAAGGATATCAGATTTGCTCTGCAATACCCTGCAGTTCTGAAAGTTTGGAAGGAGGGTAAGGCCCATACCTTTACCTCACCAGAAGCAGCTAAATCCTTCTTGCAGATTGCGGCGTCATAGACTGTGCGTTATGATACGTAGGATCAAACATCTTAAGAGATTCTTTCTCTGTTTTGGTTTGGGCCCGGTTGGACATATGGCTGGCCCAGCCGGAGTGGGTCTAGCAAACGAGTCAAGGACTGAATGTGTTCATTAAACTAGTTTAACTCTTTGCCTTCACCGGCAGGGTGTTCTCTGACATTGTTTTTGAGTTTTTACAGGAATAAAATGGCGATGCCGGCTTACCTCAGTGTTAATCTCTCTTTTGCCTTCTCTTCATTCCAAGTTGCATTTTATCCCTGTTTTATTGTAACTGCTACCTTATTCTTCTATCACATGTTAATGTTTTTAAGTTATTAAGTATTTATTCTGTTGTCACACCTTGTTATTTGTAAACCGGCATGATGCGACTCCCATCGCGAATGCCGGTATATAAGAAATTTAAATAAATAAAAATAAATAAATACCCTCCCCTGGGTACTCGTGGGGAGCAAGTCAACGTGTGGCCCTGACGGATGAGGAGGCCGGTCTGCAAATCCTCCAATTGCTGAGACAAGATGAGTTAGGAACAAGCGGGGAGCTTGACCATCCTGACACGGACCTCTAGTCTCCTACCTGCGTGCGGGGGGAGACTAATTATGTTTTGTGTATATGTTTGGGGATGTGTGGAGGGGGGGAGGGGGGATGGGGGGATAGTGTGATGATAGGGTTGTTGGGAAATGGGGGATTGGTAATGTTAATCGGGATGGATGTTGTGATTTTGGCTGTTTCTATTGTACGGAGCGCTGAGCAGGGAACGGTATTTGGAGGAGAGTGGGGGCTGGGCACCTCCTCCAAAAGATTGCGATTCCTGAGAACTGGTTTTTGTTTCATGATAAAGGTATTCCATGAATAAATTGGTGACCTGGAATGTACATGGGCTGGGAACCCCTATAAAGCGTAAAAATTTTTTAAACAACTTTAAAAAATTGGGTACAGAAATTGCTTGTTTACAGGAAACACATTTGAATTCCGGAGAAAGTCAGAAGCTGAAGAGAGTGGGTAGGTGACTGCATATTTGCTCCAGCGCTAGGCCACAAGGCAGGTGTGGCGACCTTAATTCATAAGGCTGCAGACTTCCAACTACAACGGTCTATAGTGGATCCTGAGGGCAGATACGTATTAATTATAGGGCAATGGCATGCAACCGCTGTAACCATCTGTAACTTGTATGCCCCCAGTAGCAATGCCATGGAATTCTTTAAGAAACTATTGAACGTTCTTCTCACTAATATGGTTGGAGCACTGATGGTCGTGGGAGACTTTAACTGTGTACACGACCCACAATTGGATAGATCCTCTACAGGCCCCTCTCTGCCTTCCAAGGCTACGAGTGGCGTGGAACTCCTCTGCCACAGTCTAGATCTTATTGATGTATGGAGAACCCTTCACCCGACGGAGAGAGATTACACATTTTTTTCACACCCCCATGGGTCAATGTCTAGAATAGATTACATTCTCATTGCTCGGCATCTATTCTCTATTGCTCGAGGAGCGGAGGTGGAGATCCCCGTAGTATCCGATCATTCTCCAGTGTCCTTGACCCTCGGAAGGAGCGGGGGCAACAGTGGCGAGAATACGTGGAGATTCCCAGCTCGATTGGCGTCTGACTTGGAGTTCCAGGCTTATTTAAAGGAGAAATGGAGAGCTTACCAGGAGTTCAATGATCAGCACAGATCCACACCTCAGCTTTTCTGGGAAACTGGTAAAGCCGTTCTCCGTGGGAATGTGATCGCTTATGTTAGTGCAAAAGCGAAGCGAACTAATGCGCTTATCCTGACGCTGGAGGAGCAGCTAAAGTCTGATAGCGCTAAGTGGCTGTCCTCACCGACGGAGGCTCACAAGAAAATTTATTTCAGCACATTGGAGCGATTAAACAATGTGTTGCATGCCAGGTCCTTTAGAGATTTACAAGCTGCAAACCATAACTTCTTTAAATTTGGGAATAAAATTGGCAGACCCTTGGCAAATCAGGTCCGTGGCATTAGAAAAAGGACTTTCATTCATAACATGAGGACGGATGGTGGCAGAGTTGTTACCACTGCTGTTGAAATGGGACAAGTGTTTTGAACCTTTTATGAACGACTTTACAACGACGATTTACAACCCCCACCGACTCAGGAACAAGAATTTTTTTCGGATATTGAGCTCTCCAAGCTTTCAAAAGATCAACAAGATTTTCTTAACAGACCTATCCAAACCTATGAGGTCCTCCGGGTCATAAAGGCCGTAGCTAAGGGCAAAGCCCCGGGCCCCGATGGGTACTCATATGACTTTTTCAAAATCCTGCAGGATCTTATTACGGTTCCACTAACAGAATTTTACAAGGATGAGCTGGCTAACCACAGATTTCCAACAGATTTTAATAATGCTATTATTACTGTTCTCCCAAAGGAAGGGAAAGACACCTCCCTCCCAGCTTCCTACAGACCAATATCCCTTCTCAACAGCGACCTGAAGATTCTGGCGAAGGTGCTTGCCGATCGGTTGAACCCTCTTCTTCCTTTGCTTATTTCTGAACATCAGGTCGGTTTTGTACAGGGTAGAAGGGCTATGAGCCATATCCTCAAATTAATAACGGCTATGAAACTATCACAACAGGCCCAAATTTCATCATTGGCAGCAGGCTTCGATTCGGAAAAGGCCTTTGATAGGGTCTCTTGGGGATACCATTTCTTGGTCCTTCGAAAATATGGCTTTGCTGGGGAGTTCATCGACTACATCACCTTACTTTACAACCATCCCACATCTCAGATTCTGGTTAATGGTCGGAAATCTGAAAAAAATTTTCTCCACCGGGGAGTGAGACAAGGATGTCCGCTGTCGCCTTTATTGTATATCCTCTCTATAGATCCGCTCCTGCATAAAATCAACGATCATCCTGATATCAGAGGCTTTGAGAGAGGGCGGAAATGTTTTAAGGTGGCGGCTCAGATGACGTACTGGTATTCCTCACACACCCTGTTATATCTCTCACTACACTGTTGGACATTCAATCTCAATTTGGTTCCTTTGCCGGCTTGAAAATCAACAGGGACAAGTCGGAGGCTTTGGACATCTGCAACAATCTGCACCAAAAGTAGCCGAGCGGCTTTCCATTAAAATGGGCCAACGGAAGGCTGAAATATTTGGGCGTTTATATACCCTCAGACTTAGAGACCATATACCGACTCAATGTTCAACCGCACATTAAAAAAATGACAGACACACTAACAAAATGGGATTCACTGTCCTTGTCTCTAAGGGGGCGAGTTCATTTATACCAAATGGTTATCTTACCTAAATGGATGTACACTCTTCAAATGCTCCCTCTATGGCTAAGGTTTCGAGATCGCCAATTGATCAATAAATTATTATCCAGATTCCTCTGGGGAGGGAAGAAAGCCCGGTTCTCACTCCGCACTTTACAACTACCCGAGGCGGAGGGAGGTCTCAACTGTCCAAACCTCTTTCGATACAACGTAGCCTGTAATCTACTTAATTAAGTGATACCTGTACATAAGTCCGTTGTACATAGTCTCCCTCTATTCTATTTTATAGTCGTCCTCTTTATTTCAGTTTAACTATGCCTTTCTCCCTTCCCCCCCCTCATCCCCCCTTTTCCCCACACCCCCCTACCCCTATACCCTCCCTCCCCTCGCCCTACCCCTAGCCTACCCTCGCCCTCCTCTCCTTTCCCCTGTTTCTCCCTTAAAGTTTCTGCTCCCCTGGTTCATTGTTTTATAGTTTATAGTTTTATTTTTTGTTTCAGTTTTGTTTTGCTTCTGTTTTTGTTTTCATATTTGTTAATAATTCTTATATTGTTTTAATGTCATATTGTTTTACTGTATCTCCCGCCTGAGTTCTTTGTAAACCGGCATGATGTGTTTCACGAATGTCGGTAAATAAAAATTAATAAATAATAAATAAATAAATAAATAAATAAATAAATAAATAATCTCCGATTTCTTCAGGACTGGCTATTTGAGATGACGTATTTTACTCCCTGCCCCTACATTCAGGAGTGGTATGCTGTTTCATCATTGAACGGTCTGTTACATGCACCTCCTGAAGATGTACCGAAGAGCGTTCGGTCCCACCTTTTGTTCCAAACCTGCCGGTGTACCTGGAAATTTATCTGCAAGAAGATGGGCTACCTATACACATCTACACCTTTGTTCCGTATGGCACAAAACACTCGGTTCCTTCCAGGTCAGGGATATTCGATCTTCTCTGGATGGCGGTGGAGGGGGCTGGAATACTTGTATCAAATGATGCACGGAGACTCGGGGACTGTTCACAGCTTTCAAGGTCTCCAAGAGGCTTATCACATCCCCAATTCCGATTTCTTTGCATACCTACAAATTAGACACTTCATTGGTTCCTTGGATACTGAGGCTATTCAGAAGCTTGCGAACCGTTCATTGTTTAATCTCCTACACTCACATGCCAAGAAAGGTCCTACTATTTCCTGCTTCTACAAAGAACTCTCGGAAAGTTTCACCGTGGAGGCCCTCCCTATGATATATGAAACTTGGAAAACATGGCCGGCCTTCGAACTATCATTTCAAGAATTCAAGGATGCTTTTTCGGATATTAAACTTATTACCACAAATGAACTATTACGAGAGACTGCATATAAATTTCTCTGGAGGGGATACATACCGCCGAGTCTTGCTTTCCAATATAAAATCTGTGCCTCCCCTAAGTGCTTAAAATGTGCATCGCCCACAGGATCCTATGTTCACTGTTTCTGGGAATGTCCGGAGATTGATACCTTGTGGACTGCTATTATACAATTTTGCGATAAGATATGGGGATTCCATCTCCCAAAGACCCCAAATGCTTGGCTGTTTGGACAACTTCGAGGCGATTCCCAAAATCAGGATCATTTGAGGGTGTTCATAATGAAGGTAGCTTTGATAGGGAAGAAGGTTATATTAGCTGAATGGATAACAGAACAGATACCACATTTTGATCACTGGTTCATTAAAATGCTTAATCTTAGCTCCCATGAGTATCAATGGGCACGCTCCTCTACGGTTAAACACCGGGACATAGCTCAACAGATTTGGGGACCTTTCTTTGAGTACTTAAGGCCTACCACCACACAGCAGTCAACCCACACTCTCTGTTAGTCTGATGATTTGAATTCTTGGGTCATCATTCCATGCTACATACTCAAATGCCCGCCCAACTCTTCTACACCATGGTTTAGGGGTGTTGTTTAGTATTTATGGGGGTTTCCTCTGAGTGTTTGGATATACCGAAGCACTTGTTCTATGGATTATGGTTTTTCCATGGCTTACGGAGTCACTTCCCATGGCTCACATGCTGTATATTGTACCATTCTACACCTTGCCGCCTTCGTTCATTCTAGTTGCCTTAGTCGTGTGTTCTATACCATAATGCCGATCCCTTAGAATGCTAGGTATCTGGGAGGGGGGGGGGGAGCTAGGGGAAGGTTGGGATTCGTAGGGATTGTAGGGGGGAGGGTTATCAGTATACCTGTTTTAGAGTGTAACATGAGGCTTATTTACATTATATTGGGAGTTTGGGCTTAAGCCAGGGGACTAGGTTGGATTAATAACAAAAATCAATTGACTGTGAAGCTTTTCTTTGTGTGTTCCAATGTTATTTGTATACTATGATTCCACGAGTTGCTTATGGATTTCTTCTGTATTTCTCATTGCTTCACAATAAACAGATGTGAAAAAAAAAAAGCAAAGGAGAGGGATTATTCAAGCAAATAATCCAGAAAATGTAAGACAACAGAACCATGTGGTAGCACTGTTACGAGCGCGCGCGGGCGCGGTCGTCTCGGGCGGGTGGTGAGCCCTTGGGCCACGGCAGGACCCCAGGAGGAGCCCAAGGCCACACCGTGGGAGGTGAGCTGAGCAGGCATGGTGAGCCAGGCTGGCAGGAACAGAAGCAGGGAGTCCGACCCTCAGCCGGACCTGCATGCCCATGGTAGCCAACACGGGGAAGTTGACTAATGAACGGTCCTCCGACTGTTCCCGGCCCTTTCGGACCTGCCGCAGGGAACGGCAATGGGCAGCAGGCCGGACAGAGGCGAGGGCAGACAGAGTCCTTAAACAGAAGACATCAGACGGGGCAGAAGCAAGCTGAAGCAAGACGGAGACATCAGGACAAGGGCTGAAGCGAGACACAGGAAAGGTCCAGGCGAGCAGGAACTCCGATGCTGGGATACTCACATCCGAAGCCCCCTCGGCTGGCAGAAGCTCAAGAGCCCGTGGGACGAATCCCTCCTGTTGGCCACTCCAGGGCCCAACAGGACAGAAGGCTCAGGAACCAGGTCAAGGCAGAGACAGGAAGACATCCGGACAAGGGCTGAAGCAGACACTGTAGACAAGGCTGGACGGAAACATTGCACTGTCCATCAGGGCGCCCTACTCAGCCCACCCGTGGGACTGAGTCGCGGACCACCCTGTCCCAGACGCGCCCTACACAGCCCAGGAAGGCTGGTCGCGGACCACGCTGAGAAGGAGGGTGCGGGGAAGACCCAGGCGAACAGGAACTCCGATGCTGGGATACTCACATCCGAAGCCCCCTCGGCTGGCAGAAACAGGAGCAGACATCAGGCAAAGACACTGGACTAGGAACCATGGAAGACCTGGATCAGCACGGTTACAGACAACTGTAAGGCCTGATCGAAGGCCCCTTGCAAGTGAACAGGCAGTCCTTAAATACTGGAGGCAGAAGGCAACTCCCTGGGAGGAGCTTGCCAGGACCGCCCACCGCTGGTCCTATAAGTCAGGTGGAGAGCTGCGGGCCAGCCCCTAGGAGAAGGGCGTCGCCAAACAGGAAGTCCAAACGCAGAGGCATGCAAGCCACAGGCACAGCTAGGCCTCTCAGGCCCTGGAGCAAGTCCCGGATGGAACACAGGCGAGGCCCTGGCTTCAAGGCGGCCTCTGGAGGAAGGTAAGAGACCTCCTGTAGCGCAGCAGCAGGGGGGATCGCAACAAGCACAGGCACAGGTAAGCAAATAACTCTAGTAAACTTGGGATAGCTGTTGTTTGATGAACAGGCGCCCAAACCCTGGACATCCAGGCTGCTCGAGTGCCCAAGTCCTGGATATCCAGGCTACTCGGTCACCCAAGTCCTGAATATCCAGGCCCAGAGCGGGACCTGGGCAACCATAACAAGCATGCCCTTGGATGCCCAAGTCTTGAACATTCAGGCCTAGAGCACAGCACCCAAGGTTTGCAATGATATACAAATAATGCATGGCCTTTCATTAAATGTTGGTTTTCCTGTTTATACCATTCAAATGTGGCCTATTCCTTTGTCCTTCCATTGCTTCCCTGTGTTCAGGTTTCTAGGAGTCAGTTGAGAAAAGTTATATATTACATGGATTAGTGGACAGTTGCTATTCCTAACTGGTTATCTTTAATTGTGGTGACTTAGATTGGCCACTGTTAAACACTGGATACTGGGCTTGATGGGCCCTTGGTCTGACCAGGTATGACATGTCTTATGCTCTTATGTTCCTTTTTGTTTGTTCGTAGGTAAAGTCCAGAGCCATCTGTCGACTCTGCTGGCATCATATCATTCGGCCAAGGACAACCTTCCTTGGATTGCGAAAGACAAATGTGATGCAAAGATACAGGATCAGCTCTCAGGTAATTTTCACCTTTTATGAGGACCTGCACATTTACTTTGATGACATCAACAGTTGCAACCATGCCATGTCTGGTTGGTGAAACTATTCTGCACTTTGCAGTTTTTTGCCACTGGAAGTTTCCAAAATATTGTTGGTATCACTTTCGTGTTTCTCATCACTTAGGACAAGATCTGAGGGCAATGATGAAGTAAATAAAGCGGTATATCTATTATCCTGAGGACCCAACCCAACTTCAGGAGATATGGCATAGTTTGAGTTTCTTCAAAATAGCCAGGATACCCAATGTGTTGGGTGCAATAGACTGCATTCATATTGCAATGACACTGAAGTGGGAACAGGAAAATGCATTCTGCAACTGCAAGCAATTCCATTCCATGAATGTGCAGGTTGTCTGTGATGCACACCTTCAAATACTGAATGTAGTGTCAAGGTTTCCAGGAAACCTGCCATGAATCCTACATCCTTGCCCATTCATCGCTTGGAACCCATTTCCCATGGGGAATGTACGGTGATGGCTGGCTGTTTGGTAAGTGGCATTTGCTTTGGTTGGGGTCATAGACAGACAGATGGGATGGAGGTTTGTGGGGCCCAGAGGGAGTACATTGGCCCATTGTGGAAAAATATGTATGTTGTTGTATACTGTTTATTTAATGAAGGTATTTCTGGACCACTGAGTATATGCCATATGGATTCATGTCTGTGTTTGTTAATGCAATATTTATTTTCCCTTTTATAGGTTATGGTGGCTATAGCTGAAAGCCATGGCAGCTAACTCCACTCCTGTCCCCGCGCACAGCAGCTGAAAGGTGTTATAATGAGGCACACACCAACACACCAAATGTTATTCAGTGTACATTTGGTGTGCTGAAAAGCTGATTCAGATGTTTGGACTGGTCTAGTGGTGACCTTCAGTACAGTTCAGAAAAGTTCTCAAGCATTGTTAAGGCCTGCTGCATGCTCCATAGCATTGCTTTGTGCTTTGGGATTGAAGTGGAGGTTGTAGAACATTTGCTACCAGATCCATCTGTAGAACCGGATAACACTGTGAGAGGCTCATAGGTTCACCGAAGGATCATCAATGATTATTTCTCATGTAAATTGTTAGCTGTGATACCAATATCCCCTTTCCACTTTTGAATATATTTAGCCTGTAATAGCCACTGCTTTAAAAAATTGATTTAGTGAATTAATTGATCAGACAGTTTTAGCAGTTAATTATTTACATATATTTAATGGAGTCAGACCTGTGGATTTATGTATATGTGATTCCTTATGTCCTTAACATCATTCCAAGTGTGGGCATTCCTCATAAAAGCTAACAGCAACTCCCATCGCTGGTATGCATCCACTCCCTTGCCCTGTGCCAACTGTCATTGCTTGCCAGTGAAAATATAAATACTGTTTTGTGTTTTATTTCGGGAGTTATAATCGAAGGCCAATGGATAGACTAGGAACACAACATCATGATAAACGAATGCACATCTCTACTATACAGTAGAACATTTCTTGATGGAGCATGTCTAGTAAAAGCTACATGGCAATGTCTGAAAAGAAAAAAATAGGAAATATTTAAAACGTTGTTTTACAATAGTGCTTGTTGGATTTCATGGGCATAAAAACATATGAAATCCCATACTGTGTCAATCCAGCAACCTTTGTACAACAGTTGAAAGCAGTATGTTTCTTTCCTAATTGTACCCACCAGGTGGAAGCATTGAAGAAGAGGGCCCAGAAGCTATGGTGTGAGGAGCGAGAGTAGCTCTGGGTCCTCCATACCCGGCTCGGCCCACCAGATGGTGAGTTTATTTGGGTTCAAAGCAAATGCAGTGTTCAACCCAGAAAAAGCGTAACTCATTCAACTAATTAATACTAATGCATATGTTGAACACTACTTCATTCCCAAATATCAGGTGACAATTGTTTACATAAAATGTTTCATTTTGCTGGATGCATAGGTTTCCCTGAAAAATCAACAAGTGCAGCAAGTTATTCAGGGATGTCAATAAGGTATGGTGCAAAATTGTAATTGTTGATTACATGTTGCATGCAATGACTCCTTTTACTTAACTTATGCTTTTAATGTAACGTGCAGTGAACACCAATGTAAATTGTGCATGCAAATATGGTTAGCTAGACAGAGTTTGTCTCTATCTGTAGTGCACAAATGATAAATCATGACCACTAAATCCCCAATGACCTACCTTTACTACCACTGCTTCTCCATGTTATGTTTGTTACGTTTTCATATTTATCATTTCAGATATCAGCAGTATGTCTGAGGACAAAGAGGAGGGTGGATGACCAGTCGGTCCACCACCAGCACCACCACCACCAGCACTTCCCATGCCACAACCAATACCACCCCTGCAGGAAGCACCACCTCCTCAGGAGGCAGAAGGTGCTCCTGCTTCTTTTTTTTCCTATTCCCGTGTCTCTGGAGGCCAAGGATGTCATCATCATTGATGTCAACAATGGGATCTCTGGAGAACCGGCATCTTCCACTCAATGATTCCAGGAGGCATACACACAGTACCCGAGAAAGGGAAATGAGAAAGGGAAACGAGAGGAAGGCATGCTTGGATTGCTGGGCTGACTCTGCAGGTCCATTTGAACCGGAGTCTGGATTCCATGGAAGGACTCATGGTACAGATGACGGCCAACTTGGCAGACATAAGGCATGGCCAGGAGTAAGTGACTGAGCTGCTCCAAGTAATCACTGGAGCTCAATCACTTGTGGCTATGGCCAAGGTCCTTACCCAGCTGACCACCATCACCCTGTTGATGATGCTCCTTCCAATACCCCAGGGACCCCCATCCTGGCTCCCCTTTCTGTTAATGAAAAAATTGTAAATAGTTATTTCACTTTTAAAAAAATTATTTATTTTTCAATGGTTTGTGATTGTTAGTCAATAATAATTGAATTTGGGTGAGAGAAAGCCTATTACAATTGAAGGTGGTGATGGCAAGGATAAGCAAAAGTGTTGATGGGGAAATTGGTATTGTACAACTATGAAGTGGGCTCTGTTGCAGGTGTACCATGAAACCTAAAACTTAGGTGAAGCAGTGCTGAAGAGTAATATATGTTTGCTTTTGGCCAAAGTGATTCCCCCAAGTCCCATTTATCTATTCCAATGTGAATGCACCAGTGATACAGGCCTTGGGCATGGAACTCCACCACAACCTTGCACTGGTACAGAGCAAGGCCAATGCCTGTCCTTTTTCCAAACCATAGCCCATAAAGAAGAGATGTAACACATAGCTCACATAAAACAAAAAGAATGTATTAATCCAACATAAGAAACTTCATTCTTTCAGAGACCACACTGCACTGGCAACATTATTTATGGCGATGATTAGTTCATCCACCTGGCGGGACACTTTTGCCACTGCATCGGTGTCTTCTTGGAGAATATTATCAAGTACCTTGTGTACAGATTCATAACCTTACAAGACAGACTTGTTGTGATGCTTGATGCTTGACATCAGGTTGATGCAACAGTCAGTGCCCATCCCCTCCATGGAAAATACTGCCTTTCCCATGTGTCCTCTACCATTATTGTCTCATCTCATGGAGTTAAAGGGAAAATCTAGAGTATCTCCGCCACACACAACGTCTGAATTACAGACAGGCTAAGCTAGATGGTCCTTATTTTTTAATCATTTCGATTTTGTGTTGAAGTACCGCCCTGGAGATAGAAACATCAGAGCAGACGCTCTATCACGCTCCTTTCATTCAGAGGATGTGCCTGATAAGCCACAGCACATAATTGACCTGAAGAAAATCATCTTGGCATCCACTCAGTCTGTACCCGCTGGTAAAACAATCGTTCCTAAAATACTCAGGAAGAAAGTGCTCTTTTGGGCGCACGATTCCAAGCTGGCTGGCCATCCTGGCCAACGCCGTACCCTGCTCAAGATACAGAAGATGTATTGGTGGCCTACCATCAAAAAGAATACCTATTCCTACGTGGCATTCTGCATCAATTGTGCTAAGAACAAACCCACTTCTGGACATCCATGGGGTCAGATGCAACCACTGCCAGTTCTGGAACGGTCCTTGTCACACATCGCTACTGACTTTGTAGTTGATTTACCTACTTCCGGAGGAATGAATACCATCTGGTTGACAGTGGATTGATTTAGCAAGATGGCACACTTCGTGGCGCTCCCTGGCATACCTTCAGTCTTGGAGCTTGCAAAGCTCTTCATAAAGCACATATTCCGCTTCCACGGACTACCTTCTCACATCATATCCAACTGTGGGTCCCAATTCATGGCACGATTCTGGAGGGCCTTGTGCAAATTGTTTGACATCTCTCTAGACTACACCTCAGCCTATCATCCGCAGTTGAATGGCCAGATGGAACAGATGAATTGAACAATGAAGCAGTTTATTCGAGCTTATGTCACGTCCCGACAGAATAACTGGGTCGAATTGCTTCCATGGGCTGAATACACCATCAACACTCATCCAGCAACATCTACTTGATTGTCACCATTTGAAGTGTTTTTTGGACATTCCCCAATACCGCCACTTCCACTGAAGCTCTCAGTGATGTCCCCAGCAGCTCAATCCACTGCTGATGATATCCATAATCTGTGGGTTCAGACAAAGGACATGCTAATCAAAGCGAGTGACCGTGCCAAGAAGTATTATTATGCACACCATTCGCAAGCTCCAGTCTTCAAGCCAGGAGACAAAGTCTGGTTGACAACCAAGCACCTCAGACTTAAACTACCCTCCTCTCAGTTTGCTCCTCGCTATGTGGGACCATTCCCAGTCCTTCAACGTATTGGCAAAGTCACCTACCGTCTGAAGCTACCACCTGGTCTCAACATCCATAATGCTTTCCACGTTTCACTTCTGAAACCACTCATACTCAGCAACCAAATCTCAAGACCCACCTGTTAGCAATGCAGAAGACGACTTAGAGTTCAAAGTCAAAGAGATTTTGGATGTTCGAAAAAGAGACAATACTTTTGAATACCTTCTATCATGGGAAGGTTTTGGCCCCGAAGAAAACTCTTGGGAGCCTCAGACCAATATCCTGGACATAGAGATGCTTCATCAGTTCCACATCGCGCATCCTTCAAAATCCAAGCCTGGTACCCGAAGAGGATATCGCCCTTTGAAGGGGGGTACTGTTGCAACCGTCGCTGCCTGACATCTCCACTCTACCCATCTTACCTCTTTGTCGACTCCCTCTTTGGTTGATGGAAGTTTGGCTGCCACGGCGTCATCTTGCCAACCTCCACCGGCATCCCCGTACTGGCTAGACACTGCCTTCCGCCATGTTCTCCTGAGGCCTAAGGGTGCATGCGTGGCACGGCCCCAACTCAAGTACCAGCTGTGGCGCGAACCTCAGGAGCGTCCTCCTGAGATGACGTCATCATCACCAGATATTTAAGGTCTCTTGTTTTGCTAGCTAATCGAGTTAGCAAAGGGTTTCCTATCTAGCTGCCTCCAGGTATTGCTGCGGATGGTATTTGCTCTCTGCTTTGGAGTTCAAATGAATTCGCTTGAAACAAGGTCTGAAGTGATTCTATGCACACCAGTTTCACATTCAGAGATATAAATTAATAAAAATGGTGGTTGTCAAAAAACAAAGGCAGCAGAAATATTCAGTATAAAAACACTTTGAAGTATTCTAATACACAGCTGTCATAAGGCAACACAGATGATTGAATGATGCTTAATAAAGAGCCACATAATCTATGCTAAAATGCCTCCTATAGATTTGAAGACCTAGGGCCTATGTAATATTGAACACCCCAGATAATGACATCTTCATCCACATTGTCATGATGTACACCCAGTATTCTTACCCTGAGGCCAGAAGTGGGGCTGTTCTCTGGCGAGGCTGGCTGAAGCAGGACAGGAACAGGGTATCTTCTGCTTATATGGGTCACATTCTCCTAAGGTTGAGCCTTCAGGTGCTGGTGGCTGGCAGGACTTAAACAGAAGGCACTCATGCCCACAAGAACCAGACTGAGCTGCAGAACTAAATCAGGATGCAGAAGTATGCCTACTAAAATAGACAAGACACAGGAAATACAAGACATGATTAGAACCAAACAAAGAATAACATGACCAAACAAACTAATAAAAGGAGGCTTAAAATTAGAGCCACAAAGTTTAAGATTAAAACATATAGTGCCACAACTAGGACCAGAATTTGGACCATGCTAAGGCAAGGCACTGATTGTGAGACTGGCTTATAACTATGAGGCAGCACAGAACATGGACTCCAGCAACACCTCCAAGCCATATCACATGGAGGACTAGTCAGCAAGTAATCAAGGCCCACAAAGGGTCCCTGCTAGTGGTAGGCAAGAACTGCATACAGACCCTCACACACAGAATCCTAAGAAATTATCTTGCATATAGGACAGCTCTATACATACTTAATAGAGAATATAACTCATACAAAAATGGTCCATTTACAAACATATTTCTGGAAAAAGAATGTGCACACAGGTACCATGTTAATTATTCCTCCTATTTTATAAAAGTACACATGGACATTTTTGGTGTGTCATTGTTACTACCATCAATGCATAATTACTTAGCCAATAGATGCCTATGATCCAACTCGGTGAAGATCTGTGCCCTTTCAAGGCAGTAGAACAGCTCGCTGATAAGGGGCAGTGGGTATCTGTCCTTGCAGGTTATGGTGTTGAGCCCTCTGTAATCAATACAAGGGTGTAAACCGGCGTCCTTTTTCTTAACAAAGAAAAAACCTGCTCTAGCAGGAGAATCAGATGGATGGATGAACGCCTTTTCTACGTTCTCCTTGATATACTCAGACATGGCTTGGGTTTCTGATTCAGATAGTGGATAAGTTCTGCCTTTGGGAGGCTTTGTGCCCGGCAGAGGTTCTATGGGACAATTGAACTTGCGTAACAGAGGCAAGGTATTTGCTTTCTGCTTTGAGAAGACATCTTCAAAGTCAACGTACTGAGCAGGTAAACCAGGTAGCATGATAGACTTCAGAACAAGGACTACTGGAGATACAGAACATAGACATGTCTTCTGGCATTGAGAGCCCCACTGCACCAACTGCAGGGAATGCCAATTGAACTGGAGTTCATGGGTTTGGAGCCAAGTGTTAGGTTTTGCTCCTCCAGACAGAAGGAGTTAGCAATCTGTTATGAGTCACCATGCGGAATTAGTAATCTGTTAGGAACTGGCTCCCATGGAAGAAGGAGTTTAGCAATCTGATATGCTCAGTAGGTGGAACTAGCAATCTTGTATGATATAGACTGCTGAGTTGGCAATCTGTACCAGTGGAGTGCTTGAGAAGGTACTCAGCTGGAAGGGAATGTAAATAGGTGAATCCTTGGGCCAATGGCAGATGACAGCGCCCCCAGGAGGATATCCTGAGAGGGACCACCGGCTAGGCTTGGGTATGGAGACAGACACAGATAGTTCTTTTATTAGACAGGTTAGTAGAACCACCAGAGGTGGCAGCAGTGAGCTGATATGGCCGGCAGGGCTGAAATCCCTCAGATACTGGAACTGCGATCCCAGGGTTGCTGAGCTGTAGAAAGACTATAGATAGTGAGTAGACAGGGTATGCTGTATACATAGCCAGTAGTAGATGACAATCTCACATATGTTCTTAAGGAGGCTCAGTAGCTGGAAAGAGTTAGGCCCTCGAAGAGCGAGTACCTGGTTCCAGGGAAAGCTCTGAGAGAGCGGTGGTAACTCACGAATGTCTGTATCTGTGATAGCTTCCAGGCAGTAGAGAATCTTCAGCGTATTCAGGAACACGGGCCCTCGAGGAGCGAGTACCGGTTCCTATCTGCAATCTGAAATAGAGAAAAGAGAGCGAGGCTCCCGAGGAGCAGGTACCTCTAGTAAGTCCGAGGAGTCAGAGTAGCTTGGACGAATCCGAATGCGAAAACAAATCCTTGTCTTAGTCAGTCCATCCATCCGTCCATGCTAACTCAAATCATAAGCGAAAGTGAAGACCTTTTATGTTGGAAGCAAATGACGTCAATTCAGGGGGCGCCCCTGAGGTTCACGCCCTTGCTGGTACATACTTCGGAGCTCACGCGCTCTATGTCATCAGGAAAATGGCGGATCTGCAGTGTCGAGCCGGTCCGGGGACACCGGAGAGAAGCAGCATGGAAACACCGCGGCAGCAAACCATCCATAAGACCCAGAGGGAGTCACCACAGAGGTAGAGAGGGTGGAATGAGGGCATAGAGCAGCCATGAATGCAACAGTACCCCCCTTCAAAGGGCGATCTCCTCTTCGGGTACCAGGTTTAGGTTTCAAAGGATGCGCGAGGTGGAACTGATGAATCATCTCTTTATGCAAGATATTGGTCTGAGGCTCCCAAATAATCAAATCGGGGCCGAAGCCTTCCCAAATCAGAAGGTATTCAAAATTCTTGCCTCTGTTACGAACATCCAGAATCTCTTTGATCTTGATTTCAACTTAGTCTTCTGCAAAGATGACAGATGGATCTTGAGATTTGGAAGAATCTTGTAGTTATTGATGATATCAGCAGCAATGGGTGGAGCTGCTGTGGATGTCACTGAGGGATTCAATGGAAGCACTGGTGTAGAAGAATGTCCAAAATCCACTTCTAAAGATGACTCTCCAGTAGATGTAGCTGGATGAAAGTTCATAGTATTTAGCAACAATAGCTAACTATTATAGATGCCACTGAATCTTCAATGGAAGTGGCGGTGATAAGGTACATCCAATCCCACGTCTAAAGGTATCTCTTCAGTAATAACGGAATGAGCTGTTGCATTCAGCATCAATAGCTCAGCTGCCATGACATCAGTGTACCATCAGCGAAAGTGGCAATGTTGGTGAACGTCCAACCCCACTACTAAGGGTAATTTTTTCAGTCAAGTAACTGGATGAAGTATTGAATTTCATAGCAATAGCTCAACAGTTTCTCATGGAATATCTTCAGTGCTGGATGAGTAGTGAAATTCAGAAGCAATTCAGCAGCAATATCTTAGCTGCTATGGACGTCAATGAAAGCTGATGTACGTCCAAAACCCACTTCTGGATAACTTTTCCATAGAATTGCTGGAAGAGAGATGGTGGCAGCACCAGCAAACAAACAAGCTGGTAGCTAGAGATATCTTCTTCGGAATCAATAGTGCTGTAATCCTTCAGGCACGACTTCCGAGTGAACCAATCATAGGAGATATCTCACAATAATAGTCTGTGAAGACAATAAGGATGTAGAGTGCCATCTAGCCATGGCGAGTATAGCAACTGCTATGAAAATCAGCAGCCAGTAATAGCACTGCTGTGGATTTCATAAGATCTTCAAGAGAAGTGGCGATGTAAAGGAATGTCCAAGGCCCACTTCAAATTGTAATACAATAATGGATCATATAATTTGACGAAGGGACTCCTCAGGTTTCCACAAAACATCTGAGATTAAAGTTGCCTCCTGCCCGTGAGTCCTCCAGGGCAGGGGTCCGAACCGTTGCTGGTTCAGAGGTCACAGAGACTAAATGAGAGAGTGGAGGAGATAATGCCTTATGGCCCAAGAACAGTCCTCCCACGGGACTTAGGCCCATCCATTTCCCAGACATAAGGAGCATGTAGAGACATCATGGCCGGGCTGACCACAGTACATGTACAGGCCACATTTCTTCTGGAATCTTCTCTCTTTAGTGGTCAAGTGACCATGACCAAGTTGCATCGGTTCCTCTTTATCAACAGCAGGAATTGCTGGACCCATCCGAGGTGCAGGGGTACTGGCCTGTTTCAACCCAGGTAATACCTTAGGCTGGAGTTCCTTCACTTTGTCTCGGAGCTGACAATCAATCTGGGTAGCTAAGGCTATCAGTTCTTCCAGCGAGTCAGGTGTCTGGCGAGCGGCCAGCTCGTCTTTCAAGCGGGTATCCAGGCCTCTGCAGAAGAGAGTCTTGAGACATCTGGGGTCCCAGCGAAGTTCTGCTGCAAGAGTCT
Organism: Rhinatrema bivittatum; assembly: GCF_901001135.1. Classification (NCBI taxonomy): domain Eukaryota; kingdom Metazoa; phylum Chordata; class Amphibia; order Gymnophiona; family Rhinatrematidae; genus Rhinatrema; species Rhinatrema bivittatum. The sequence continues at coordinate 402,535,021 of NC_042617.1, read as the reverse complement.
TGAATTCTATGGCAAATTCAGCCAATGATCTGTTGCCTTGCTTCAAGTCCACTAAAGCAAATCCGACAACAGTATTACGATCAGGGTCATCAAAAACGGATTTAAACAAGTCCATAAATCCTTCTATGTCCTACAAAATAGGGTGCTTGCGTTCCCACATGGTAGATGCCCACGACAAGGTTCTCCCATCCAAGTATGACAGGATGTAGCTGGTCTTAGAGAGGCCCGTGGGAAACAATGAAGGTTGTAAGGTGAAATGTAAGCTGCACTGGTTCAAAAAGTCCCGAGTCTTCTGGAGTTCTCCGGAGAATCGAATAGGCGCCGCCAGTGGAACAGCTGTCTTTAAAGTTACTTCCTGAAACTGACCTTCTTGTATAGAAGCTGTGCCTTGTATCTTCTGTGTGTGAAGCTGATGAAATGCTGCAGTAAGTTTCTCCAAGGTTTCTTGCTGTTCTGAGATGCGTTGAGCCAGTCCCGGTATAGCCTGCAAAGCAGAGAGGTGTGCCGGGTCCATGGGTTACTGACATCCCATACCTTAAGACGGATTCCCAGGAGTGTTGCTTATCCAATTTTAAGCTGGATTCACTGGAGTTAGAAATCAGTTATAAATCTGCTACTGGTTACTCCTATAGTGGGAGGAGTTAGCAATCTGTTGTGCTCAGCTCCTGAAGTGGGAGGAGTTAGCAATATGTTATGAGTCACCGTGTGGAGTTAGCAATCTGTTAGGAACTGGCTCCTGTGGAAGGAGGAGTTTAGCAATCTGATATGCTCCGTAGGTGGAACTAGCAATCTTGTATGATATAGACTGCTGAGTTGGCAATCTGTACTAGCGGAGTGCTTGAGAGGGTACTCAGCTGGAAAGGATTGTAAATAAGTAAATCCTTGGGCCGATGGCAGATGACAGCACCCCTAGGAGGATATCCTGAGAGGGACCACCGGCTAGGCTTGGGTATGGAGACAGACACAGATAGTTCTTTTATTAGGCAGATTAGTAGAACCACCAAAGGTGGCAGTAGTGAGCTGATATGCCCAGCAGGGCTGAAGTCCCTCAGATACTGGAATTGCGATCTCAGGGTTGCTGAGCTGTAGAAAGACTATAGATAGTAAGTAGACAGGATATGCTGTATACATAGCCAGTAGTAGATGGCAATCTCACATATGTTCTTAAGGAGGCTCAGTAGCTGGAAAGAGTTAGGCCATTGAGGAGCGAGTACCTTGTTCCAGGGAAAGCTCTGAGAGAGTGGTTGTAACTCACGAATGTCTGTATCTGTGATAGCTTCCAGGCAGTAGAGAATCTTCAGAGTATTCAGGAACATGGGCCCTCGAGGAGCGAGTACCGGTTCCTATCTGAAATCTGAAATAGAGAAAAGAGAATGAGGTCCCTGAGGAGCGGGTATCTCTGGTAAGTCCAAGGAGGCAGAGTAGCTTGGACGAATCTGAATGTGAAACGAATCCTTGTCTTAGTCCGTCCATCCATCCATGCAACTCAAATCGTAAGCGAAAGTGAAGACCTTTTATGTTGGAAGTGGATGATGTCAATACAGGGGGACGCCCCTGAGGTTCACACCCTTGCTGGTACATACTACGGAGCGCGCACACGTGCCCTACGTCATCAGGAACATGGTGGATCCGCAGCGTCGAGCTGGTCCAGGGACGCAGGAGAGAAGCGGCATGGAGACGCTGCAGCAGCAAACCGTCCATCAATCCGGAGGGAGTTTCCACAGAGGTAGAGAGGGTGGAGTGAGGGCGTAGAGCAGCCATGAACTCAACACCAAGGCAGCCCCAGGATAACTGAATGCGTAGAACATTTTAATACATAGAAGGATATCTCCTCCTCATGGAGAGTGCCCATGGTAAGATGAACAGCCACTGTTCGGTGGGTGATGAGCCATGGAAGATGTTCTCCTTGAATGGAGGCGATACAGAGACTCACATCTAATGGCTGAAGAGGAATGTTCAGAAGCTTGATAATGTAATCCTTGATGAAACTGCCACTTGCTTGGGTATCGACAAAAGAGGTGGTGGTGAAGTAGTGGGCCTTGATGCCCAGAGAGACTGGAAGCAAGAGTTGAGGGGTGGTGACAGTAGCGCCTAAGCTCGGGACCCCTGCCAGGCTCAAGCATTGCAGTTTCCCGGATGAACCGGGCAGGACTGCAGATGATGTCTGGAAGTGCCACAGTAAAGACCCTCCTTCCTCCAAGAGAGATGTTCGATCAGAGACAGTCGCCCACGGTTCACCTCCATAGGTTCCACCACGGTAGGGGGTGGTGGTGCTGGAGTCTTGACTGAATGACTCGGGACACGCATGGAACACGGTGTAGGAGAGCGGGGAGCCTTTACTTCTAGGCGCCTTTGCCGGAGACGATGGTCGATCTTTCCGGTAAGGGAAACCAGGTCCTCTAGAGATGTGGGAGTCTCACGGATGGAGAGTTCATCTTTGAGAGCGCTGGAGAATCCATCTAGGAAGATGGCTTGCAGACAATCTTCTTTCCACCTGAGTTCAGTGGCCAGGGTCCTGAACTACACTGTATACTCAGAGAAGCTCCGTGACCCTTGGCGAAGGTGGACTAGGTTATGGCTGGCTATAGCTTGGTGGCCTGGGTCGCCGAAGGTCTGCTTGAAGAGAGCAACAAACTCGGACAACTTGGTGAGTATGGGATCTGAGCATTCTCATAAGGGAGAGGCCCATGCGAGAGCCTTCCCTTCCAGCCGAGTTAGGATGAAGGTCATCTTGGTGATTTCCTTCAGGAACAAGGTGGGTTGCAGTGCAAATTGCATGAAGCACTGATTAAGGAAGCCATGACAGGAGCATGGAACCCCATTGTATTGAGGAGGTGCGGGGAGTGCTAACGATGCCTTGGGAAGCATGGAGGCCAATAGGCCCACGGGATTGGCCAAAGCTGTATCTTGTAGCTGGGAATGAAGCTCTTCCACCGAAGAGGCCAGCGATTCCAAAGCTTGATGATGTTCTTTGACTGGGGCGGCCAAACCCAGAAGGGGCCCTGGAGGAGGGAGATTCTGTCAAGTCCATAGCCTTGGCAACCTGTTGTGCTCGGGAGTGGACCCTTGTCCTGGTGCAGTGGAGAACGGCTCCCTGGTAGGGACCAGGAAGTACCTGCCCCCGGGGTGTGGAGCACTGAAGGAGACAGAGGCTAGGATGAGCTTTATCACTGGAAGCCCGCGGTCCCCTCAGGTGGAACCCATAGGGACCTGGTCCACTTGGAATTAGGTGGGCCTCGCAGGGTCTCCTGGAAAGGTAGTAGACAGGCGTGCCCATGGACAGCAAGGGAGCGCAGTCGGACTTGAGATTATAGGTCTGATGAAGCAAAGAAGACCAGAACAGCATAGGCGATGACAAGGCAATGGACAGAGCCAGAATCAGGAGACATAGTCAATCAGGCAGAGGTCAGAATCCGAGGGTCAGTCTGAGGAGTGGTCAACAATGCAGAGGTCAGGTTCTGGATGTCAGATGAGGTCACAAGGCAGGTAGAGATCAGAAGGCAGGCAGCAGGCAGAGAGGTCAAGGAACAGGCTGAGGTCAGTACCAGAGAGACAGTCCAAGGGTACTATCTGGGGAGACGGACAGACGAACACTGGAACAGAAGGACACTGGAACAGTAGGATGCAGGGACAAGGCTGGAACAGTAGGATCCTGGAACGAGACTGAAACGAGACTGGAATGAGACTGGAACAAGACTGGAACAGGGCTAGGAACGCAGTGACAATCTAGCACACAATACAATGCCGACCCGATTGCCAAGGCAAGGAAGTGCAGACAGGGACCTCCTTAAGTAGTTCCTTCAATTAGGGCACACCATGGAGCTAAGACCCGCCCCTGGCCCTGCAAGAGGCCTGGCGGTCCGTGCGCGCGTGTAGGGTCATGGCCAATGTTACGGGAGACGCCGAACTCCGGCGTGAGGCCTGGTGCGCAGAGGAAGGCCTGGCAACCACCGCCGCTGGTCGCCGGGGCCTGGAAGAGCTTGTGGCTGCTGCTGGGGAGGCTGACCTGGGACCTGCAGAAGAGCCACAGAGGTGAGCAGGCCCTTGCATGGGCCAGACACGGACAGGGCGCGCAACATAGGCATTATTTTTAAGTAATAAGTGTTTGTCTATAGAATTTTTTAATATACATTTATATAAATTATTTTAAAAAATAGATATTCTAATTCTTAAAGTGGATGATTGAATTGTCTGGGTGGCCCTTGCACTGAAGGATACACTGTCAGGCTTGCTGACACCTTCATTAATATTTGTATGCCTTTTTGAGTTTGAAATTGTGCTTTTTATTCCCTTTCTTTGGATATGATTGATTGTTTTGGGATACAACAGCTCTTTTTTTGTCTTGACATTTTCAAATGATCCATGTTCCTAATGTATAGTATCTATTATTCATCAATATATAAGCATCTAATTGAAGAACTATGTAGTCACACAAACATATAATATTTGTGAAACTGCAGTTTGCCCTTTGTGTGCCCTTTCATGCATACGAAGAGGGCAATTTTCCAAGTGATTTACCTGGATAAATTGACCTAACAAAAAGTTGCCTTCTATCCAGTTAAATGTATGAGTGAGCATCCATAGTACATGTACTTTTAGTCAGATTAAGGTTAGGTTTTCATGGGGATGGGAGAGGAAAGAATAGTGAAATAACATCTTTAGACTGGGTTTTCAAAACTATATGTGTTGATTTCCAGCTAAGGTTTGTCCACAGAAAAGGTAGGTGCAAAGTCTGCAACTGCTTTCTACCCATACACAAGTTTAAAGGAACACTGCTCATGTAGTTTTCCCATGAAAGTTAGCTATATGGTCAAAGCATTGTAATGTATTTGACATTTAGCAATTATGTGGATTATCTGAAAATTGCCCCTTTTATGGTCATATTTTCAACAATTACAATCGATATATCCCCCACACAGAGGAGAATATACAGTGTGAATCTAAAAACCCTGATTCAGTCAATGAGATTGGTTTATTCAGATTTCTCTGATAATTATCTTTCCTCTAAATGGAAGATACAGCTGATTGAGATTGTTTGGAACATATCTTATCAGTATATAATTGTATGTGTAGAGAGAGGAAAAGCTCCATTGGCACAAATTTTCCTGGAACAGAGAAGGCCCTTCCAAGACTAAGATATCATCTATTACTATTACCACTTCTATTTCTACTACGCCTTAGTATTTAGAATACTGCAACTAGTATCATGCCATGCTATACAGATTTCCATAAGTTAATTACCTACTCCAAAGAGCTTTCAATTTGGTCAAGATACACAGAATAAAATAGCAATGGGGATGTATTACTGTCTACCTAACCAGAATGAACTAACAGACAATGAAATGCTAAAAGAAATTAGGGAAGCTACCAAAATCAGCAACACAGTAATAATAGGTGATTTTAATTACCCCAGTATTGTCTGGATGAAAGTTACATCAGGACATTTTGGAGAAGTAAAGTTCCTAGATGAAATAAATGACTGCTTCATGGAGCAGCTGGCATACGAACCAAGAAGAGTGGAAACTATTTTAGACATAGGGGTAGATTTTCAAACAAGGCGCGTTGGCGTACTTTTGTTGGCACTCCAGGCGCAAACAAAAGTACGCGGGATTTTAGTGGATACGCGCGGAGCCGCGTGTATCCACTAAAATCCTGCATCGGCGCGCGCAAGGCTATGAATTCTGTATAGCCGGTGCGCGCCGAGTCGAGCTGCCTATCCTCGTTCCCTCCAAGGCCGCTCCGAAATCGGAGCGGCCTTGGAGGGAATCCTCTAACGCCCTCCCCTCATCTTCCCCTCCCTTCCTCTATCTAACCCACCCACCCGGCCCTGTCTACACCCCCCCCTTACCTTTCTCCGGGGATTTACGCCTCCCGGAGGGAGAAGTAAATCCCCGCGCGCCAGCGGGCCTCCTGCGCGCCGGGCCGCGACCTGGGGGCGGGTACGGAGGGCGCGGCCACGCCCCCGGACCGCCCCGGGCCGTAGCCACGCCCCCATACCGCCCCCAAAACGCTGCTGACACGCCCCCGAAACGCCGCGATGACCGGGCCCGCCCCCGACAATCCCCCGACACGCCCCCCTCGGAGAACCCCGGGACTTACGCGAGTCCCGGGGCTCTGCGCGCGCCGGTAGGCCTATGTAAAATAGGCTCACCGGCGCGCAGGGCCCTGCTCGCCTAAATCCGCCCGGTTTTGGGCGGATTTAGGCGAGCAGGGCTCTGAAAATCCGCCCCTTAGTCCTTAGTGGAACAGTGGATTTGATGAGAGAGGTAACAGTGTTGGAGCCGCTTTGCAATAGTGATCACAAAATTAATAAATTCGAATTAATACCCGGAAGGAGTGCAAAAAAGAAATCTACTAAGACGGCATTTTACTTTCAAAAAAGTGACTATGATAAAATGAGGAAAATGGTTAGGGAAAAACTGAAAGGAGCAACTGCAAAGTTTAAGAGTTTAATTCAGGATTCGATGCTGTTTAAAATGCCATCTTGGAAGCTAAGAACAGATGTATTCCATGCATTAGAAAAGGTGAAAAGAAGGCTAAATGATTACCATCATGGTTGAAAGGTGAAGTACAAGAGATGCTATAATATCAAAAAGAACATCTTGCAAGAAATGGAAAGGGGATCAGAATGGAGAAAACTGGAAACAGCATAAGCACTGTCAAGTCAGATGCAAAGCATTGATATGGAAGGCAAAGAAAGAATTTCAAAAGAAAATAGCTGTGGAAGCAAAAACTCATAATAAAACCTTTTTCAGGTACATTTGAGGTAAAATGTCTGTGAGGGAGTCAGTTGGACCATTAGATGATCAAGGGGTAAAAGGCGCATATAGGGATGACAAAGCTAAAGAAGATATCTTAAATGAATTATTTGCTTCAGTATTCACTGAGGAAGATGTAGGAGATATACCCATGCCAGAAATGATAATCAAAGGTGATGATTTAGATGAACTGAAACAAATCTCAATGAACCTGGAAGATGTACTAGGGCACATTGACAAACTATAGAGCAGCAAATCACCTGAACCAAATGGTAAAGATCCCAGAGTGCTGAAAGAACTGACAAAAAAAAAATTGCAGCCCTGCTACAGAAAATTTGTAAACTATCAATAACATCATCTATGGTACCTGAAGCCTGGAAGGTTGCCAATGTAAAGCCAATTTTAAAAAATGGATCAAGGGGTGATCCAGGAAATTACAGACCAGTGAATTTGATGTCTGTGCTAGGCAAAATGATAGAAACTATCATAAAGAACAAAATTGCTGAACATGTAGATAAGTATAGCTTAATAACATAAAGCCAACATGGATTTAGTCAAGGGAAGTCTGGCCTCACAAATTTGCTATATTTTCTGGAAGGCATAAATAAACAAGTAGATAAAGGTGAGCCAATTGATATAGGGGCGGATTTTAAGAGCCCTGCTCGCCTAAATCCGCCCAAAACCGGGCGGATTTAGGTGAGCAGGGCCTACCGGCGCGCGCCGGTAGGCCCTGCGCGCGCCGGTAGGCATAGGCCTACCGGCGCGCGCAGAGCCCCGGGACTCGTGTAAGTCCCGGGGTTCTCTGAGGGGGGCGTGTCGGGTGCGTGTCAGGGGCGGGCCCGGTCGTCGCGGCGTTTCGGGGGCATGTCGGCAGCGTTTTGGGGGCAGGTACGGGGACGTGGCTACGGCCCAGGGCGGTCCGGGGGCGTGGCCGCGCCCTCCGTACCCGCCCCCAGGTCGCTGCCTGGCGCCCAGAAGGCCCGCTCGCGCGCGGGGATTTACTCCTCCCTCCGGGAGGAGTAAATCCCCGGAGAAAGGTAAGGGGGAGGTGTAGACAGGGCCGGGCGGGAAGGTTAGGTAGAGGAAGGGAGGGGAAGGTGAGGGGAGGGCGTTAGAGGATTCCCTCCAAGGCCGCTCCGATTTCGGAGCGGCCTTGGAGGGAATGGGGGTAGGCTGCGCGGCTCGACGCGCTCCGGCTATACAAAATCCATAGCCTTGCGCGCGCCAATCCAGGTTTTTAGCAGATACGCGCGGCTCCGCGCGTATCTACTAAAATCCAGCGTACTTTTGTTTGCGCCTGGAGCGCAAACAAAAGTAGGCTATTCGCGCTCCTTTTAAAATCCGCCCCATAGTGTATCTGGATTTCCAGAAATTATTTGAAAAAGTCTCTCATGAGAGAGCTCTTAGGAAATTAAAAATCATGGGATAAGTGACAGTATTCCATTACGAATTGAGAACTTGTTAAAAGATTGAAAACAGAGAGTAGGGCTAAATGGTAAATTTTCCGTATGGAAAAAGATGAATAGTGGAGTATCCCAGGGATCTTTCCTGGGACCAATGCTTTTTAATATATTTATGAATGGTCTCAAATGGGAACAACAAATGAGGTGTTCACAAAATTATTCAAATTTTCCAGATCACAACAGGAATGTGAGAAATTGCAAGAGGACAATGCAAAACTGGAAGACTGGATATGCAAATGGAAAATGAAATGTAATGCAGACAAGGTCAAAGTGTTGCACTTAGGGAATAGTAACCCAAATTGTAGCTACAAAACACAAGGTTCCACATTAGGAGTCACCACTCAGGAAAAGGATCTAGCTGTTATCATTGAAAATATGTTGAAATCATCTACTCAGTATGCAGCATCAGCCAAGAAAGCAAACAGAATGCAAGGGAATTTCAGCAAAGGAATGGAGATTAAAACAGAGAATATCATTATGCCTCTGTATCACTCCATGATGTGAACTCATTGTGAGTATTGTGTTCAGTTCTGGGCACCATGTCTCGAGAAAGACATAGCAGAATTAGAAAAGATACAGAGAAGGGCAACCAAGATGATAAAGTGGATAGAACAATTCCCCTATGAAGAAAGGCTAAAGAGGTTAGGACTCTTCAGCTTGGAGAAGAGATGGTTGAGGGGAGAGATGATAGAGGTCTATAAAATAATGAATGGAATGGAATGAGTAAATGTTAATCAGTTGTTTATTCTTTTGAAAAGTACAAAGACCAGGGGATACACAATGAAGTTACTGGGTAAAATATTTAAAACTAATAAGAGAAAATATTATTTTTCTCTCAACGCATAATTAAGCTCTGGAATTCTTTGCCAGAGGATGTGGTGAAAGCTATGAATGTAGATGCATTTAAAAAAAGGTTTTGACAAGTTTTTGGAAGAAATGTACATTAATAAGGTAGAGATGCAGAACTCCTCTGCTTATTCTTGGGAGAAGTAGCTTGGAATCTATCTATCCTTTGGGATCCTGCCAGGTACTTGTGACCTGGCTTTGCCACTGTTGGAAACAAGATACTGGGCTTGATGGTCCCTTCATCTGACCCAGTATGGCAAGCTTTATGTTTTTAGAAATAAACTTTGAGACGCACGCACATGCACACATGTATGTGCGTTTGCCAGAGCGCGCACTTGGATGCACCAATTTTATAACATATGCGCCTATATGCTTGCTTGTTATAAAATAAGCTACCTGCACCATCTCAAGTGCAGGTAGCTTATTTTAGTAAGGGGGATTTTAGTAGGTACATACAGTGATACATTATGACTTTTTCCCAGTTCCTTCCCACTTTGTCCCAGTAAAGGAGAAGACTTCCTAAACCACTTACCTAACTTGCTTCACTTTTACCCTATTAGCCCCGAGTCTTAAAACCCCACTGATTAGCTTTGTTTTTATTATTACATGACTTACCCATTGTCCATAAGAATAGTAAAGGTTTGCAGTAGGGGATCCCTGTGCATGCTTGTACACTGTAACTAACTTCATGGTGCAGTTCCAGGCAGCTCATGCCCCACCCAAGCCCCGCCCAGTCTTTGCCCACATCCCACCCCTTTTTTGCAAAACTTTTTTTATGCACATACCAGGAAATATGCGTGTACCTATGGCCACTTTAAAATCAACATATCTCCCAGTTTTTCCACACTCAAGCCTTTGAAAATCGACCAGTTATGTTCTAAGACAAAAATAAAGCTTCTGGAAATGTCAAACCATAAAAAGGTCTAAGCAAACACTGAAAAATGTAGTAAATACTAGGGATGTGCTATCATTCAGGATAAATTAGGAAATTTCAAGGAAATTGTCTAATTCGTTCTGATTCAGGGACCCCAAATCCTGAACGAATTTTTCTAGAAATTTTGGGAAACATTCAGTTTTGGGTTAGTGTGCGGTAACTCCTGTTAGCACGTACAAATGTTAAAATGTTAGCACTCACTAACCCGAAATTCATGCCCCCCAAATTACAAAGGCCCATACGACGGGAAATACGATATTTCTCACGGCGGGATGAAAACGAAGCCTAAACTGAAAGGTTCAGGCTTTACACATCGCTAGTAAATACCAGATTTCATTCACTGTTTAGAACTTTTTAAATACTGTATGTCTAATTATATCTCAGATGCATAAATTACTCGAAAGCCCTTGACTAGGCTTACTACACATGATAGTGGAATATTAGGCAACTTTTACAGCTGATAGGTCCAAAATTAATTTGACTGACTTGTAATGGAGTCAAAGCAGGAATAATGGGAGTTTATGAATCAGAAATTCAGTATGTGCTGTGAATGTTTTTTAATTGTATTTTTTAAATATACAATCTTGCAATTTGAGATTATTATAAAAAGATTCAAAGGAGACAAGATAGTTGTAGTTTGTAGTTTTGTTACGTTGCTCGACCCCGGAGGCCAGGGTTGAGCGTACTCACCCCCTTCCACAGTGGGCCGCCAGCACCGGAGGTGCCGAGGCAAGGGCACACAGCACAGCTGTTTTTCTTCAGGCCTTCTCTGAGGTCGAGAGGCCGTCCTCCGCGGCAGGGACACTGACGTCACCGAAGCCCCACCCCCTGATGTCGTCTGGATGCATACGGCAATTACATCTTTAGTTTTAAAGCAGCCAGCGTGGGAGATGCTCGGGTCCACCCCGGAAGTCACACACCTCTGCCCAGGTATATAGCCTACTCATTAGGGATGTGAATCATTTTTTGACGATTTAAAACAATCGTCAGATATATTTTAAATCGTCAAAAATCATTAGAGCCACGATACAATAACAATTCCCCTGATTTATCGTCAAAAAATCGTAAATTGGGGGAGGGGGAGGGCGGGAAAACTGGCACACCAAAACAACCCTAAAATCCACCCCTTTAAAACAAATCCCCCACCCTCCCGAAGCCCCCCAAAATGTTTTAAATTACCTGGGGTCCAGTGCGGGGGTCCCGGCACGATCTCCCACTCTTGGACCACGGCTGCGTTAATAGAAATGGCGCCGGTGGCCCTTTGCCCTTACCATATGATAGGGCAAAGGTAACGCCGGCGCCATTTTGGTTCCTGTCACCCGACGTCACGAGTGCAGGAGATCGCTCCCGGACCCCCGCTGGACCCCCAGGGACTTTTGGCCAGCTTGGGGGGGGGCCTCCTGACCCCCACAAGACTTGCCAAAAGTCCAGCGGGGGTCTGGAAGCGACTTCCTGCACGTGGGCCGTATTGCCAATATTCAAAATGGCGCCGGCTCTACTTTTGCCCTCACTATGTCGACATAGTATGGGCAAAAGTAGCGCCGGCGCCATTTTGCCCTCACTATGTCAACATAGTGAGGGCAAAAGTAGCGCTGGCACCATTTTGAATATTGGCAATATGGCCCGCGCTACCTTTGCCCTGTCATATGGTAAGGGCAAAGGGCCACCGGCGCCATTTCTATTAACGCAGCCGTGGCCCGAGAGCGGGAGATCGCGCCAGGACCCCCCCACTGGACCCCAGGTAATTTAAAACATTTTGGGGGGGTTCGGGAGGGTGGGGGATTTGTTTTAAAGGGTCGGGGTGGGTTTTAGGGTTGTTTTGGTGTGCCGGTTTTCCCGCCCTCCCCCGATTTACGATTTTTTACGTTTTTTTAACAAAACAAACCATGACGATCAGATTTCCCTCCCCCCCCAGCAAAAATCGATCGGTAAGACGATCAATCACATGATTCACATCCCTACTCCTTACTGCTAACAAACTGAGTTAGCAAGGTTAGTGATTGGACTGAAATCCATTCCTGTCTTGCTACTCTGCCGCTTCCGTGCTGCCACTGGAAGCTCTCTCTCTGCCCTTCGGGGTAACTGCTAACCTGGTTACCCGCTCCTCGGGGGCCCTCTGCTTTCTTTAAGGTGCCTTACAGGGAACAGGTACTCGCTCCTCGAGGGCCTGCTCTCCCTGCCTCAATGCCTGTACTATCTTCTTCAACCTGGTGGAATCGCATACCTACGACAAACACCTAGTGAGTATGCTAGCTCTCAGTCTATCTCATCCACAGTACTACCTTGCTGGGAACCTGCTTTGGAACCTCCCTATACCAACCGGGTGAGAAGAGCTCCCTCTGCCGAGGTCCCGGAGACTGCTACTATCAGACTGTCTCACTACTTCCACCTCTGGTGGTACTCTTCAAGCTGTACAATAAAGAACTAACTTTGTGTTTGTGCGTTCTGAGTCTAGCCCAATACTATGGCTCCTCACGGGGTTCCTCCCCGTGGGCGTGGTCATCTGCCACAGTACCAAAGGATCCACCCACATACTGCTTAAGCACAACAAGGTCAAGCACAAAGATATTGCATGGAACATATTTATTTTATAATACCATTTATTTGGGGAACTGCTTTGGGTCTTTCAATTTGTTTTGGTTTGGGATTTTTGCCATGTTGGTTTATGTGCAAGTACTTCAGACTGAAGAAGTAAGACTGCCAAAAAAAGTTTTTGTTTGTATTTATTCAACTGCAAACTTTTGCTATTGCTCTAATAGAAATTATCAGGCTAGTTTTAAAACAAGCTCACATGCGGAGATATGCTTGAATTTTAAATCATGTGCATACTTATAAATCATAGCTTTTAAAATGAACGTTGCTCATGCATGGCCCTCATACTCTTATATATGGATATTTTTGTGTAAGCAAAGCTTTTAAAATTGAGCCTTATGTTTCTGACTGAATTTACAAATCATTTTCTTCTGAACTTTAGTCTCCCTCGTAATATGCTTAAACTAAATATCTGTTCTAGTAGAGAACACCTATATAAAAAATGAATGTAAATAAAAATGAAGTAGCATGTATTCAAATCAAAGATCCATTTGAGTTAACATTGATTTCTTTTCTATAACTCAGGTGATCTCTTGTACTTTTTAACATATGTGAAATTAGCTGATAATAGAACTCTTTTTAATATGCAGAATACAACCTGCAATTTGACTCCGTGCAGTAAAAGATTTAACATTGCAAGGATGTTCCAAACCTGTAAATCCAAGGGGACTGAGGCATTTGTAACCTCCAGGCATGTTGATACAACTTCCTTCATTCAGACAAGGTGAGATTTTACACATCAACTTATGACTCAGAGTGATCCATCCAGAGTATCCAAGAGTGCAATTACAGAAAAATCTTGGGAATAAACAATAAAACAAAGATAAAGGAAAATGTGAAATTAATAAAAATTAACAATATGATCAGCTAAAACAATTTTAAATTGCCCATATGTTAAGGTGTTCAGTAGTAATCCCATATCACCAGCCGTGCTAAGATAATTAATAGATGTCCTCATTTCCATAGCTCAGAAGTGAGCATTGTGATCTGCAATTCTTAGTGCTAGCTTGAGCAGTATGTTCAATATACTTGACGTATATTTAACAGTTATGGAAAATCTATCTTAAGTTGTAGAATTTCAATGCAAAGGGAAAGCAATAACTTCAGAAGACTCTGCTTATGAAAGTTAGCAAAACACATGTTCTGGTGATTTGACCAAGTTGCACATGCATTTTTTGATAAGTGGACAGTTTTTAATTGAAAAAGGTACTTGTACTACTCTTATTGTATTCTTCGGGAAATGAAATACACACAGGGGCGGATTTTCAGAGCCCTGCTCGCCGGTGAGCCTATTTTACATAGGCCTACCGGCGCGCGCAGAGCCCCGGGACTCGTGTAAGTCCCGGGGTTTTTGGGGGGGGGGCGTGTCGGGGGCATGTCGGGGGGCGGGACCGAGCGCAGCGGCGTTTTCGGGGCGTGTCGGCAGCGTTTTGGGGGCGGGTACGGGGGCGTGGCTACGGCCCGGGGTGGTCCGGGGGCGTGGCCGCGCCCTCCGTACCCGCCCCCAGGTCGCGTCCTGGCGCGCACGAGGCCCGCTGGTGCGCGGGGATTTACGCCTCCCTCCAGAGGCGTAAATCCCCTGACAAAGGTAAGGGGGGGGGCTTAGACAGGGCCGGGTGGGTGGGTTAGGTAGGGGAAGGGAGGGGAAGGTGAGGGGAGGGCAAAAGGAAGTTCCCTCCGAGGCCGCTCCGATTTCGGAGCGGCCTCGGAGGGAACGGGGGTAGGCTGCGCAGCTCGGCGCGCGCCGGCTATACAAAATCAATAGCCTTGCGCGCGCCGATCCAGGTTTTTAGCAGATACGCGCGGCTCCGCGCGTATCTACTAAAATCCAGCTTACTTTTGCTTGCGCCTGATGCGCCAGCAAAAGTAGGCCAATTCGCGCTATTTGAAAATCTACCCCACAATGAGATAAATGCACTCGCCCAATTTCTAGAACATCAAGGGGCAATTTGCATAAACTGATGAGCAACTGAAACAAAATTTTATCTGGATAGCTGAAATTTCAGAAGAACTGGTTTATAGCTGTGTACAATTCTGGTCGCCGCATCTCAAAAAATATATAATTGCAATGGAGAAGGTACAGAGAGGGTGACCAAAATGATAAGTGGAATGGAACAGATCCCCTATGAGGAAAGACTAAAGAGGTTAGGAATTTTCAGCTTGGAGAAGAGACGACTGAGGGGGGATATGATAGAGGTATTTAAAATCATGAGAGGTCTAGAACTGGTAGATGTGAATCAGTTATTTGCTCTTTCAGATAATAGAAAGTCTAGGGGCTCTCCATGAAGTTAGCATGTGGCACATTTAAAACTAATCGGAGAAAGTTCTTTTTCACTCAACGTACAATTAAACTCTGGAATTTGTTGCCAGAGGATGTGGTTAGTGCAGTTAGTATAGCTGTGTTTAAAAGAGGATTGGATAAGTTCTTGGAGAGAAGTCCATTACTAGGGATGTGAATCGTTTTTTGACGATTTAAAATATCGTCCGATATATTTTAAATCGTCAAAAATCGTTAGGGCCACGATACAATACCAATTCCCCCGATTTATCGTTAGTTAGTTATTTTGCATAGGCCGGCGGCCTATGCAAAATAGGCGCACCGGCGCAGGGGTTTTAAAATCCGCCCCTAATTGCGCTAACTGCATCCTCTGGCAATAAACTCCAGAGCTTAGTTGTGTGTTGAGTAAAGAAGAATTTTCACCAATTTGTTTTAAAGGTGCTACTTCATAACTTCATGGCATGCCCCCTAGTTTTTCTATTATCCGAAAGAGTAAATAACCAATTCACATTTACCTGTTCTTGACCTCTCATGATTTTATTTATTTATTTATTTATTTAGCATTTTTTATATACCGAGGTATAGCAGAGTTGCCTTCACTCCGGTTTACATACAGAAACAACATGTTACATAGAACGATGTATGAAGATTACAATTTAAAATTAACGATAGTAAATACAACAGGAGAATGTATAACAAGATAACACAGGATAGAACCCTTAATAGATGTACATATATCTCATGAAGCATTGAAGGGCATCTGTGTCATTGTAACAGGGAGAATGAAAAATGGCAGAATATATAAAAGAATTTTAGAGTCATTGAGTGCTATCTTTAAAAGATTGGCTGAGAAGCCAGGGTTTTAAGTCTTTTTTGAAGGATTTTAAGTTATCTTGATTGGTGAGGCAATGAGGAAGCGAGTTCCAGAGCTTAGGGCCGATGATGGAAAAGGCTCTGTTTCTGTTTATAGACCTTTATCGTATTCCCCTTCAGCCATCTCTTCTCCAAGCTGAACAGTCCTAACCTCTTTAGCCTTTCCTCATAGGGGAGCCATTCCATCCCCTTTATCATTGTGGTCACCGTTCTCTGAACCTTATCCAGTGCAACTATATTTTTTTGAGCTGCAGTGACCAGAATTGGACACAGTACTCAAAGTGCGGTCTCACCATGGAGCAATAAAGAGGCATTATGACATTTTCCATTTTATTCACCTTTCCCTTCCTAATAAGTCCTAACATTCTGTTTGATTTTTTGATAGCTGTGTCACATTAAGCCTGCAAGTTCAATGTAATATCCACTATAAAGCCTAGATATTTTTCTTGGGTAGTAGCTCCTAATATGGAACCTAACCAAGTAGAAACAGAATGGGTTATTTTTACCTATATGCATCAGATTGCACTTGTCCACATTAAATTTCATCTGCCATTTGGATGTCCAATATTCCAGTCCTGCAAGGTCTTCCTGCAATTTATCACAATCTGCATGTGATTTAACTACTCTGAATAATTTTGTATCATCTGCAAATTTGATTACCTCACTCTTCGTATCCCTTTCCAGATTATTTATAAATATATTGAAAATTACAGATCCCTGACTCACTCCACTGTTTAACATTTTCTACTGAGAAAATTGATTATTTGATCCAACTCTCTGTTCCCTGTTTTTTAACCAGTTTCCCCCTTGTTCAGGAAGAACACCACATTTAGCAACTCCTTCAGAGGCTGTCTGAGTGGGTGGATCTTCCTTTTATAAGTAGGGGCAAGAGATATAGGAAGCATGGCATTTGAGTTGGGACTTTATAGAGACAGGAGCTCTGGTAGAGTGGTTTCTTTTTTAGTGAGGCCTATATTCCTCACTTAGTATAAATTTTTGGAGGGTACTCCTTCCTGTGTACTTTCTGCCTAGTTGGATACACTTTCAGTTGAGAAAGCGACTTTGTTAGGATTTTTGACTACTTTTAGAGTTGTTTCTGCTGGGTTATAGCCTGGTACTTCTGGAGATGGCCTTTCACTGGATCTGAAGGCCAGGTCACTGAATATCTTTTAGTACCCTTCCAGAACAGAGAAGAGCTGCAGTGACAGTGTCACCCCAGAAGGTTTTGGACACTTTAGTAAATAAATTATCTTTTTGTTGAGAGAAGGCATTTTTATCACACCTCCTCTCTGTTGGAGATGGACATGGTAACTGAACTCTGTCAGACTTGACCTTATCTCCTGGGAGGTCCAAGAAAAGGAGCCAAGATGAAGAAAAGAGAAAGAAAAGTATTAAAGACCCTCAACAGGATCTCCCCCAATGGGACACAGGCCCAGGCTGGGTAGCAGATCTCGACTGGAAACTCAGGTAGTATCGTTCCATGCTTTAAGGGGATCTCATTCACAAAAAGATGGGGACAGTTATACAGGAGAGTTAGGACTCATCCAAGGAACCTGAGTCAGTGGACATATGCAGAGCAACTATATCTCTAGCTGTACTTTCATGTTATTTTTACAAGTTGTACATTGATTACAGTTTTGAAACAATCAGTAAACTACATTTGAACACCCAGCTCTATATCCTGCTTCATTTATCCCAGACAAGCATCAACACAGCACTATTTCAGATAAACAGATACACATTGATAAAGGAGGCACCTCACCTCCTGGGCCACAAACAATACTTCCCCGCCACAGAAAGGACTCACCCCCCAGGTTACAACCAGCAGGGGAGGACAAGTGGCACTGAAGAAAGCCCCCAGAGAGATAAGTTATTTTTATGTGCCCTGAAGGATAATAACCCTTCAAAGAAAAGGGTTAAACAGGCCACAAGTACCTTGCAGAATCCCAAGGGGTAGACAGATTCCAAACTGTTTCTGCAACTCCACATTAATAATGGTTTATGAACATTTCCTCCAGGAACTTGTCCAAACCTCTTTTAAACGTAGCTACACTAATAGGTTTCACTACATCCTGTGGTAATGATTTCCAGAGTTTTATAATGCATTGAATGAATACAACAATATTTTCTCTTATTAGTTAATGTATTACCTAGTAACTTTATTGTGTGTTACCTAGTCTTTGTACTTTTTGAAAGAGTAAACAACTGATTAACATTTACTTGTGCCATTCTGCTCATTATTTAAAAAACTTCTATCATATCTTCCCTCAGTTGTCTCTTCTCCAAGCTGAAGAGTTCTAACCTCTTTAGGCTTTCCACATAGGGGAAATGTTCCATCCCCTTTAACATTTTAGTTGCCCTTCTCTGTATCTTTTCTAATTCAGCTATATCTTTTTTGAGATGTAGTCACCAGAACTGCACACAATACTTAAGATGAGGTCGCACCATGAAGCGATACTTAGGAATTATAATATTCACTGTTTTATTATCCATTCCTTTCCAAATAATTTCTAGGATTCTATTTGATTTCTTGGCAGAAGACTTCAATGTATTATCAATGACCTCACAAATTTGCTTAATTTGTTTTTGAGGGTGCACATAATCATGTGCATACAGGTGAGCCAGTTGTTACAGTGTATCTGGATTTCCAGAAAGCACTTGACAAAGTCCCTCATGACAGATTTCTTAGGGAATTTAAAAGTCATGGGATAGGGAACAGTGTCCTACTGTGGATTGCCAACTGGTTAAAAGATAGAAAACAGAGACTAGGGCTAAATGGTAAATTTTCCCAATGAAGAAAGGTGAATAGTGGACTGCTATAGGGATTTGTTCTTTGACCACTGCTTTTTAATATATTTATAAATAACCTGGAAATGGAACAACAATTGAGGTGATAAAATTTGTCGATGATACAAAATCATTCAAAGTTGTTAAATCACAAGAGGACTGTGAGAAATTGCAAGAGAACCTTGCAAAACTGGGAAAATTGGCATGCAAATGGCAAATGTAATTTACTGTGCACTAGTGCAAAGTGATGCACTTAGGGAAGGTAACCCAAATTATGGCTAGACAATGAAAGATTCCACATTAGGAGTCACCACACAGAAAAAGGATCTAGGGGGTCATCTGTTAAAATATGTTGAAATCTTCTGCACAGTCTGCAGCAGCAGCCAAGAAAGCAATAGGGATGTGAATCGTTTTTTGACGATTTAAAATATCGTCCGATATATTTTAAATCGTCAAAAATCGTTACAGGCGATATATAATAGGAATTCCCCCGATTTATCGTCAAAAATCGTAAATCGGGGGAAGGGGGAGGGGAAGGGGGAGGGCGGGAAAACCGGCACACTAAAACAACCCTAAAACCCACCCCGACCCTTTAAAATAAATCCCCCACCCTCCCGAATCCCCCCCCAAAATGTCTTAAATTACCTGGGGTCCAGTGGGGGTTCCCATTGTGATCTTCCACTCTCGGGCCACGGGTGCGTTGATAGAAATGGCACCGGCGCTACCTTTGCCCTGTCATATGACAGGGCAAAGGTAGCGCCGGCGCCATTTTGGTTCCTGTCCCCCGACGTCACGAGCGTAGGAGATCACTCCCGGACCCCCGCTGGACCCCCAGGGACTTTTGGCCAGCTTGGGGGGGCCTCCTGACCCCCACAAGACTTGCCAAAAGTCCAGCGGTGGTCCGGGAACGACCTCCTGCACTCGAATCATGTTGCCGTAATGAAAAATGGCGCCGGCCAAATGGCAACATGATTTGAGTGCAGGAGGTCGTTCCCGGACCCCCGCTGGACTTTTGGCAAGTCTTGTGGGGGTCAGGAGGCCCCCCCCAAGCTGGCCAAAAGTCCCTGGGGATCCAGCAGGGGTCCGGGAGCTATCTCCTACGCTCGTGACGTCGGGGGACAGGAACCAAAATGGCGCCGGCGCTACCTTTGCCCTGTCATATGACAGGGCAAAGGTAGCGCCGGCGCCATTTCTATCAACGCACCCATGGCCCGAGAGTGGAAGATCACAATGGGACCCCCCACTGGACCCCAGGTAATTTAAGACATTTTGGGGGGGTTCGGGAGGGTGGGGGATTTATTTTAAAGGGTCGGGGTGGGTTTTAGGGATGTTTTAGTGTGCTGGTTTTCCAGCCCTCCCCCGATTTACGATTTACACAATATTTAAAAAAACAAAATTGCAACGATCCGATTCCCTTCCCCCCCCAGCCGAAATTGATCGTTAAGACGATCGATCACACGATTCACATCTCTAGAAAGCAATAGAATGCTAGGGACTATTAGGAAATGAATGGAGAATAAATCAGAGAATATCATAATGCCTCTCTGTCCCGCCATGGTACGATCTCATCTTGAATATTGTATGCAGTTCTGGACAGCACATCTCAAAAAAGGTACAGCAGAACTATAAAAGGTACAGAGAAGTGTGACTAAAATGATAAAGGGGAATGGAATATTTCCCCTATGAAGAAAAGCTAAAGAGTTTAGGTCTCTTCAGCTTAGAGAAGAGACATCTGAGTAGAGATTTGATAGAGGTTTATAAAATTATGAATGGAATGCTACAAATAAACATTAATCAGTTGTTTAATGTTTTGGAAAGTACAAAGACCAGGGGACACATAATGAAGTTACTAGTTGATACTTTTAAAACTATTAAGAGAAAATATATTTTAATGCAATGCTTAATTAAGCTCTGAAATTCACTGCCAGAGGATGTGGTCAAAGCTATTAGTGTATCCGCATTTAAAAAAGCTTGGACAGCTTCCTGGAGGAAAAGTCCATTAACTATTATTAAGATAGTGTTGCAGAAATCTACTACTTATTAAGAAAATACGACTTGCAATACTGGATCAGATCAAGGGTCCATCAAGCTCAGTATCCTAACAATGCCCCGGGATTGCATTTTCAAGTCTACACCCATTCTTTTCCTTCAAAATCTACTGCCGCAATAGGCAAAAAGGTAAAAACAAAGTCTGTGGGAAAAACCTACCTGCGGACTTTGCCCCCCCCCCCAATCCATGCCCATGAATGCCTTTCACATGCAGACAAGTTTGTTTACATATTGAGAGGTGGAGTTTTAGGAAGTTAAAGATCCACTTACCTGCCTACAGCTGGCTTAGATGGCTTACCTTTATTTTTACCAATGGGACAGTTCACTAAAGCTACATAAGTTCCTGTGTGACTCTATTTGATCTGCAGGGATCTTGCATAAGCATAAAAATGTAAAAGCATGCATTCACACATGAGTCACTAAAACCACTCACGACTTATTGCACGTGCGTGACTAGAGCTGCACAAAAGAGCTCAAGAGGTTGCAGAAAACTTAAAATGTGACAACATAACTTGTGCATGCAGCTTTGACTTCAAACCATCCATCTTGCTTTGTAGCCCCCTCACCCAAGGCAGCTTTCCTTTTGTCCTTGGGATCAGTGCTAAGAGGAAGGATTTGGGAGACAGGACCCGAAGAGGAAGTGGAGGAGCTGCTTATAAAGTTTGTGGAAAGTGCAGATTATGTGTTTGGTGTATTCTCTGTGACTTGTGAACCTCTCTCGCACCTTTGCTGCTGTCTTCTGTTTCATCTTCAGTGTGTGCCTGTATGCTTTGTGGGTCTGCGTTTGTCCAGAGTTTGAACACAGAAGACAGCGTGTGTGGCAGGAATGCAGCATGCAAATGGCTGGGTGTAAGTGAGCAGGAGTGTCATCCAAGGGGTGCTATTATTACAGCGAGAATGGTTAAGGTACAGAGTGGGCTGCTGGGCAAGTGGAGTGGGCTGCAGAAGTCAGGAGGGAGAGGGTCAGAGGAGAGTGGAAAGACCTAGAGTCAGTACTGAGAGAATGAGGAGGGAGAAGAAGGTCAGAGGGCTGGAATGCTAAGTACAGGGGAACAAGAGGAGGAGGCAAAAAGGTGGACTAGTACACAGGATCCCTTAGATGATGTTCTGCTGTAGGCTAATAATTTTCTTTGTGAATATTTTCTGGCTTCTATGCATATTTTAACTCATGATGCATTAGCATATTATGAACTTACTGAATCAGAAATTTTTAAAAAATGTATTTTATGCATTAACATACAAACTGTACACTGTATTTCAGCGTAGTGTTAATGCTTAACTTTTTGCATCAGCCCCTAAGTGGAGTCGCACTAGCAACCTGCACAGTATTATCACCTCCTTTATATTTTTAGATTAAATGTAATTCAAAATCAGCTGGCTGTAAATAAGTTATTCTGAACTTTAAGAAAAGTAAAATATTATAGGATGGGAATCCTCAAAGACTCAATGTCACATGCCTCTTTAAAAAGTTAGAAGAAGTGCCTTTACCTAGATTTGACTGGGTACAGAGATTAGGCATCATTTTAGATCCTGCATTTAAAGTGGAAAAGCTTTTTGCCAATATTTCACAGAGTACTTTTTTTTTCAAAGCTTCCATCAATAGAACTACCAAAGATTGTTTCTTCAAACTCCAAGTGCTAAAAAGGATAAGACCTCTCTTCCACGCCCAAGATTTCAGAACTATCCTCCAAGCGATTATATTCTCAAAGTTAGATTACTGTAATTCTCTCTTACTAGGTCTCCCCTCATCCTACACCAAACCACTTCAGATGGTACAAAACTCAGCAGCCCGTTTACTGACAAACACCAGGAAAAAAGACCACATCTCTCCTATCCTAAAAGATCTTCATTGGTTACCAATACACTTCAGAATCATCTACAAATCTATCTCTGTTATATACAAAACCATCCATCAACTCACCACACTTGACCTGCAAATCCCTCTCCAGATATACAATTCTTCAAGACCCACCAGAGACGCTTACAAAAGATCTCTCCAAGTACCTCCCGCCAAAACAACCAGACATATCACCTTAAGAGATCGAGCCCTTTCTACAGCTGGTCCACCGTTATGGAACTCCATCCCACCCGATCTCAGACAGGAGCCCTGCCTCCCCACCTTTAGAAAAAGACTTAAGAATTGTCTGTTCAAGCAAGCCTTCCCTGACTCAAACTAATGCCTTCACCTTCTTCATATTTAAAACAAGCAGCTCATCTCCGTCTCCTTGTACATAGTTTTTAGCCATTACTAATCTCTTTCCTTTATCTCCATCTTCTCCCAGTTCATCATTCCTTGTTATTTGTAACTGCTTTTTCCTGCACGATAGTTCTAGTTGATGTATTTATTCACTCCTGTTCATATGTAAATCAGCATGATGTGATTTTTATCATGAATGCCGGTATATAAAAACCTTAAATAAATAAATAAATAAATAAATAAATAAATAAATAAAAATAAACTTTAAATAATACAGCAGATTCACCTGTATTTGGAAGTGGATGATCAGGTTACAGTAATCCAGGTGGTTGACGTTTCCCACCTGGAATATTGTAATACTCTTTGGGGCCGATGCAATACATTGCACTAAACTGAGTGTACTGCATAACCTGCAGTTGGACGTGGGTTGTATAGGTACTAATTAATCCCCTTATTCAGTGAAAGGACTATTCGGCAATAAGTGAAGGAGTGAATAAATTAATATTAAGTGTCCAACACTTCAATATTGATTTATATACTCCTTAGGTGCCGGTAGTCAGGTTCAGAGAATGGACGCACATGATAATCTCCTTTCGTGGGTTGGAAAATAATCCCATTAGAATGCTAATTGTTGAATGCTACCACCACAATAAGGCTCTAACACATACGGTAATGGCCTTAATGCAGCGGTAGCATTCAAATTAGGTGGAGAGGAGGTTAGGGAGGGGATTAGGGAAATAGGCCAGCAGCACCACTGCCAGCAATAATGTTTAGAACATTATTGCCGGCAGTAGCATGGAAAATAGCACCACCTTTTTCGGTGGCACTATGCCTGTGATAATGTGCAGCACAACTTCTGTGTTTGATTAATGGTGTACAAATTCTTTTTGTATTTCCAATATACCACAAGTTGCAAGAGCAAATTATTCAGTGAATTACAAACATGGCTTAACATAACCAATTGATTAACTTCTCAATTCGCTGCCCTGTGGCTGATATAGCAATATTAAATATCTGTTGGCAGATCTGACATAGGTCTCCACATCTACTCAAAACCTGGTTATTCAGACAAGCCTACAAAGAAGGGATAGGGTAAACAATTCAATACTACCCCGCCCTACCCAAAATAAATAACCACCACTAAGCATTTTATCACTTGATAACTCTACCTACCCATCATGCCTATCATCATAACCAGTTGGTCCTATTGTAGACAATTGCTTTTCCTCACTTGTAAAATATACTCAATACAAGGCTGCACCTCATTGTAAAACCCCCCTAAAACTAACTGATATAACTACGAAACCATGACCCCATCGGAACTATGATACCTAGTAAAACTGTTCATATAAACTCTTTTTATACCCTCCCACAGTTATCAATATAAACCATTTGACTGTTCATGTAAACCATTGTTATACTTGTACATCGGAATGAAGGCATGCGCTGCCTCCCACAGCTATTTAATGTAAACCGTTTGATTATTCATGTAATGTAAACTGTTTGATTATTCATGTAAAATGTTGATATTTTTGTAAACCGGAGTGAAGACCTGTGCTAAACTTCGGTATATAAAAACAAATAAATAAATAAATAAATAAATAAACTTTATTTAACTCTGCTCCATATCAGATGATAGAAAATATGTTTGGGCTACTCTTTCCTTAATGTTTCATCCCCGTAAGAAGGTCAACACTGGAGTTGTCCCCAATATCAGATGATTTTGCAATATAGGCCAGTGTTTTTTTTAACAATGTTGCATATCTGAGGAGACAAGGTAGAATATCTCACCACAAAACCTTGAGTCTGAGTTGTCTCAATTGTAGGTCTCATAAGTAAATGGAATTTTCTTCTGACATTCATCAAAAAATAAGGAATTTCTTCTGGCAAGTTTCTGGCTGCTGTTGCTTAAAATTATCTTGTTGGGAGACAATTTTGAATTTTGTGTTGTGTGTGTATTGTCCTTTTGTTCAATTCTTACACCACAGTTTTGACTCTGAGAACTGCTTAATCTTCTGCTTTAATATGTGAGTCATGTCTGTCACACAGTGGGAGAACACGTTTAGTTACTCAGCCGATCACTTGGCAGAAGTCTTAAAATTTTCATCCTTGTTTGGAGATAATACTGATTCTAATGAAGCTGTGGCATGTTCCAATCTACATGGATTACAAAAATGTCTCATATGCACAGAACTTCACATTGAGACCTCAGTAGAATACTTTAAACATCAACGCATACCCAGAGGTTTAAGAAGTTATAAAGAACCTAAGGTATGTGTGGAACATCAGGAATTATTTGAGAAATGGGCAGCCATTCTTAATAAGTGCTCCATGGATCTCATGTTTTTAATTGTAGAACAGGCTAACAGATCTCGTGATTGTTTCATTTGATCAACTTGCTTATGAAGACTATCTCTTAAGGTTGAAACAGCTGTTGATATTTTTTATACCATTTTATCAGATTTACAAAGAACCATGGATACATATAAAATATAACTAAAAGCATTTAAGATTGCCAAAATTTACCAAGGTGAAATAGATTACAAGAAAGGCCCTGTATATGCATGGCTGGATAAACCCACCAATACCAAACATGTCTCCTTTGATGTTGCTTCTGACACCTCAGGTTGTGAAGAGGAACCTACGTCCATTCATTTTTTAGAAAAGTGTCCATGCCAAAATCGAGCAAAAACAGGACACTGCTGCAATACCCACAATTACAATGTTGAGTGGAAAAGACTGAGCATGAGATCCAAGCACCAAACAATTCAATTCCTGAGGTGAATGTTGATTTTTACCAGTATGATTCATACAAACAATGTTCAATTTACTAAATTTCTCCTATATGAGAATATAGTGGGCCCGAAGGAATGACCTCACTTATATGCTGGTGCCCCATTTCAACAATCCTTTGTTTTTAATATCTCAGGCAGACCTTTGTCCTAAGCAAAAGAATCAATGTTAAATAAGACGTTATCTTTTATTTCAACCCAAGTACACAACTCTTTTCAATGTCATAGTAATTATTTTAGATTAATTCACATATTACAATGCAAAGTGTTATTCAGTAAAACTTCCAACGTAACAAGGGACATCTACTTGGTCAAGAACACATCAAGCTGGTGACCACCAGGATGCATTAACCCTTTTATGTTTACATTTCAACAAATAGTCATCAAATATATGAACATTTGGAATGTGCACCAAGAAGGAAATATTTCAATACTACTAAAGAAGAAATGTGAGGGATCAGAAATTTTGCCATTCGTGAAGACATCATCATTAAACCCACCAACAAAGATGGAGGTCTAGTAGTGTGGAGTTGAGAACAATATGTTATGGAAGCTTATAGCCAACTACATAATTCACCGGCATATCATCTATTACAACCTAATCCCACTGCAGAGACACAGCAACAAGTAAAACAGGTGGTGCTTGCAGTGCAGAAAAAAGTTTTTTTGACAGACAAAGAGAAATGATTCTTGATATGTTACCATCCTAAAACACCCATTCTGCATCTGGTACCCAAGATATATAGGGGCTGATTTTCAAAGCCCTACCCTATTTTATAAAGGCCTGGCAACGCGCATAAAGCCCCAGGATGAGTCTAAGTCCCAGGGCTTTACAAAAGGGGCAGTCCAGGGCGAGGCAGGGGCAGGACTAGAGGCCTCCGGTACAGCAGTCATTTGCCGCTGTGTTGGAGGATCGAGTTCCAGCTGGCTGCCGGTGCACGCAACCTGGGCCTGCCTCCAGGCAGGTGCAAAAGGTAGAATACAAATTTTGGGGGGGTTAGAGGAGGGCTGAGGGGGAAAAGGTTAGGGAAAGGGGTGGGAAGGTTAGTTTAGGGGGAAGGGAATAGGGGAACCCCGAGGGCATTGGCACATGCAGGGTGCACAATTGTGTACCCCCTTGCATGCGCCAACCCCCGATTTTATAACATGCGCGCAACTGTGCGCGAATGTTATAAAATTGGGCATACATGTGTGCGTACCGGGTAGCGCATGCACATGTACGCCCGCATGTATTTTTTAAAATCTACCCCATAGGTTCTTAACTTCTCCACTGAATGACCGATCATGTCAGCAAAGCAATCCGTGCTTGAACAGTTGCAATCTATTTCAACCATATTTGAAAACATATGTGTCCACAGCATCTTCATATGTTAAAGATACAACTCATGTATGTTTAGTTCCTGAGCCAATTGCATGTTACTACAGAGTAGGGGTGTGCATTCATTTGCAACGTATTGGCAATCCGCAATGTATAGGGCCATATTCGTTGTATTCATGGGGAAGCAAAACATACCGTGATTCCCAGGAATACAACAAATCTTCACTGAATTATTTGGCCGTCTAAAGGAGCAAATTTAAACAACCCCCCCCCCCCTCCTGATACCCCCAAGACTTGCCAAAACTCCCTGGTGGTCCAGCAGGGGTCCGGGAGCGATCTCCTGCACTCGGACCGTCGGCTGCCGGTATTCAAAATGGTGCCGATAGCCCCTGTGACATAGTAAGGGCAGAGGCTATCGGCGCCATTTTGATTACTGGCAGCCGACAGCCTGAGTGCAGGAGATCGCTCCCGGACCCCCTCTGGACCACCATGGACTTTTGCCAAGTCTTGTGGGGATCAGGAGGGTCCCCCAAGATTTTCCAAAAGTCCCTGGTGGTCCAGCAGGGGTCTGGGAGTGATCTCCTGCACTTGGACAGTCGGCTGCCAGTATTCAGAATGGCTCCACTAGCCTTTGCCCTTACTATGTCACAGGGACTACCGGTGCCATTGGTCAGCCTCTGACACATGGTAGGAGCACAAGATGGCGTTGGCCGTCCATTGCTCCTACCATGTGACAGGGGCCGACCAATGGCACCGATAGCCCCTGTGACATAGTGAGGTCAAAAGTTATTGGCGCCATTTTGAATACCGGCAGCCGATGGCATGAATGCAGTAGATGGCTCCCGGACCCCCACTGGACCACCAGGGAGTTTTGGTAAGTTTTGGGGGGGGTCAGGAGGGTGGGGGTTTATAGTTAATTAAATTTTAGCCAGGAAATGAATAAGAATGGAAAGCATGAACAGATCGGGGCCCCTCCTTGCCGAATGCAATGTATCTGCCCCCCCATGAATACAAATACTGAATGTAACATATGTAGTCCCTCTGCACATCCCTACTACAGAGAATATTTTGGTGACAATGGATATAGAGTCACTGCATACAATAATTTTTCAGGAAGAAGCATTGGTAACTATACGAGATGTCTTAAGTGAGGACACCCCCCCCCCCTCCTTTGGCAGATACCTATACCATTTATTTGGGATTTGGCCAGGCTAGCATTGAGCAAGAATTATTTTTCATTTTTGGATGAATATTTTTTGCAAGCATAAGGGCACTGTCATGGGTGCAACCATGGTTAGGGATGTGAATCGTTTTAGGACGATTAAAATTATCGTCCGATAATTTTAATATCGTCTTAAACCGTTATGGAACACAATACAATAGAGATTCTAACGATTTATCGTTATAAATCGTTAGAATCGTGAGCCGGCACACTAAAACCCCCTAAAACCCACCCCCGACCCTTTAAATTAAATCCCCCACCCTCCCGAACCCCCCCCCCAAATGACTTAAATAACCTGCGGGTCCAGCGGCGGTCCGGAACGGCAGCGGTCCGGAACGGGCTCCTGCTACTCAATCTTGTTGTCTTCGGCCGGCGCCATTTTCCAAAATGGCGCCGAAAAATGGCGGCGGCCATAGACGAACACGATTGGACGGCAGGAGGTCCTTCCGGACCCCCGCTGGACTTTTGGCAAGTCTTGTGGGGGTCAGGAGGCCCCCCCCAAGCTGGCCAAAAGTTCCTGGAGGTCCAGCGGGGGTCAGGGAGCGATTTCCCGCCGCAAATCATTTTCGTACGGAAAATGGCGCCGGCAGGAGATCGACTGCAGGAGGTCGTTCAGCGAGGGTTCCGGCGCCTCGCTGAACGACCTCCTGCAGTCGATCTCCTGCCGGCGCCATTTTCCGTACGAAAACGATTCGCGGCGGGAAATCGCTCCCTGACCCCCACTGGACCTCCAGGAACTTTTGGCCAGCTTGGGGGGGGCCTCCTGACCCCCACAAGACTTGCCAAAAGTCCAGCGGGGGTCCGGAAGGACCTCCTGCCGTCCAATCGTGTTTGTCTATGGCCGCCGCCATTTTTCGGCGCCATTTTGGAAAATGGCGCCGGCCGAAGACAACAAGATTCAGTAGCAGGAGCCCGTTCCGGACCGCTGCCGTTCCGGACCGCCGCTGGACCCGCAGGTTATTTAAGTCATTTGGGGGGGGGGTTCAGGAGGGTGGGGGATTTAATTTAAAGGGTCGGGGGTGGGTTTTAGGGGGTTTTAATGTGCCGGTTTTGCGATTTTACGTTTTTTCGATTTTTTACGATTTTTCACGATTTTTCACGATATTTTACCCCCCCAAACGGCAACAATACGATTCCCTCCCCCTCCCAGCCGAAATCGATCGTTAAGACGATCGAGGACACGATTCACATCTCTAACCATGGTACCATATGTTGCCAGTATGTTTCTGCATTTGAAGAGAAATACATCTATCCTGAAGAATAGTGGACTCATATTGTGTTTTGGAAGCGATACATTGATGTCATTTTTTTAATTTGTAAACGTTCTGTGTCATAACTGAAAGATTTTCATCAATGGATAATTCATCTCAATGCACTATTAAAGTTCAAACTGACATACAATTATGAGGCCATCACTTTTTTAGACATATATATACAAAAGAATCACAAATGTTTGCATACATCTTTCTATAGATTACCTAATGAGAGAAATAATTTGCTTTTGTTTTTTGAGTTTTCATCCTAGCCACAAATTGAAAAGATAATCAATTGGTTATGTCAAGCCATGTTTGTGACTTACTTCATAATTTGCCCTTGCAACTTGTAGTATATTAGAAAGACAAAAAGAAGAATTTGAACATGGTTACTAGAACATAGGAGCTACCTAAAGACACAGCGTGAGAACGCACCTCCGGTTCTACACTGTTCTGATAAATAACATATCTTTGAAGATCTAAAATTTGCAATATTGGCCCATGTATGTTCAGACCGGTGGGGAGGGACAGGGCTAGAATTTTGAGCCAGAATGAACAGTTAAGGATTTTTTGGCTCAACACTGTACCCTGGTGGGTTAAACTCAGAAACTGAATGGAACATATTTCAGTAAATTTACTTCATTTTAATTCATTACAGATTCTTGTGCATTTATCCTTGATGTAAATTCCTGACTGATTTCATTTCAATTTATATCACCTCTACAAGGATCCAAAAATGGAAAACATTTAGTTTAGTTTTAAATAAGACAAGTTACATAAAAGAGATGCTACTATTCTTACCACAAGATTAAATTAGTGAGAATGACTACATATAGGAATGCGTGGCTCAGGTAAAACAGGAATCTCTCAATATTTTGGATGTATTGATATGATAGCCTGCTATTTCACGTTCTCCTCATGAATATTAAATTAAATTATTTTTTTCCAGCTAACAGCACTAAAAGGAAACAACAATGGCTGGACACCTCGAAGTAGCGGTGAGCAAAACATGATTCTATGTCGGGCTGACTTTCTCATTGAGTAATGTGAAGACACCAAAATCCACTCATGGATAAAGACTTTAAAGAAAAGGGGAGTAATTATCTTTTCATTTTATTTGCATATATTTGCAAACACCCAAAAAATAAGGGTGGTTGGTGTGGATATGGATATGACCATAATAATTATAAAGAACCTAAGGCATACAAGTTTAGACTAAGCCCAGGTATTTATTTATTTATTTGTTTGTTTTTGCATAGCGATATTCAACAAAAACCATCACATCAGTTCACATATAACAAAAGGAAGAAAAATTGCAATGTGAAAAGTAGAAGCAGAAATATACAAAATAAGGGAGAAAATTAAAGAAGACAGAAGAGAAAGAAAAATAATAAAAGGTAATTAAGTTGAATTTGGTAAATAATTATTTTAACATGTTGAAAAAGCTTTTAGAAAAAGCCATGTTTTTAGATCTTTCTTAAAAGTTTGTGAGGATGATTCAAGTCTTAGTTCAATTGGAAGGGTGTTCCATGGTAGTGGGCCTGCTATTGAGAAAGCACATTGTCTTGTTGAGATGAGACAGGATATTTTAGGGGATGGAGTTTCAAGGAAACCATGTTTTGGGAGCGTAACGTTCTTCTTGGGATTTGAAAAAGAAGTGTTGTATCCATCCAATCAGTCTTATTGTTGTATAAAGCTTTATGAATGAGAGATAGAGTCTTCTATTGAATTCTATAAAATATTGGTAACCAGCGAAGATCTTTGAGAACTGGAATAATGTGATCTGATTTTTTGAGGTTACTGAGTGATCTTGCTGCAACATTTTTCAAAAGTTGAAATAGTAAAATTGGTAGAAGCTTGTAATCGAAGAAGCTTTGCATTACAATAGTCTAATTTGGAGAATAGGAGAGCTTGCAAAGCAATACAAAAGTCATGGTGGTGAAGGAGAGGTTTAATCCTTTTAAAAATTTGAAACTTGTAGAAACCTTCTTTAATGATGTTATTAATGTGTTGCTTGAAACAGAATTCTGAATCTAAAATGATTCCAAGGTCCCTTATGTTGAGTAAGATATTTTTGTTAGATAAGTAATTGTTTAGATGGATGTCAAATTCAGGTGAGGATTTGTTGCAAATATAAAGTATTTCTGTTATATTATGATTGAGATTGAGGGATATTTGTGTTAATAATTGTTGTACTGTAGTGAGATAAGACTTCCAAAGATTTAGTGAATTAGTAAGATTAGTATTTATCGGTAAAAGAATTTGAACATCATCTGCATAAATATAGTAAGTTAATTTAAGATCTGATAGGAGTTTACATAATGGGAGCAAGTAAATATTAAAAGGTGTTGAAGATAAAGAGGCTCCTTGAGGAACTCCATGAGGAAGAAGTATTTGTTTAGATTCTTTGTAATTAGTTTTGACCATGTATGATCTATTGTACAAGTATGATGTGAATCAGTTGGTGGTATCACTTAGTCCAATTTCTACTAATCTTTTCAGAAGAGTAAATTAATTCACAGTGTCAAAGGCTGCTGAAATATCAAGGAATATTAAGATTAATTTTTGGCCATTGTCTAAGCCTTTTAAAATTAAATCGGAGAGTAATATTAATAGGGTTTCTATGTTAAGAGAACTTCTAAAACCATGTTGAGCTGAGAAAAATATTTTATGTTTTTCTAAATGTTCCTGAAGTTGTTGATTAACAAATTTTTCAAGTATTTTAGCTATGAAAGGAAGGTTAGAAATAGGTCTATAGTTAGTAATTGTAAATTGGTCTATGTGATATTTTTTAAGTGTGGGTTTGATTATAGCACATTTTAATTTATCAGGGAAAATTGCTTAATTTAATGAAAGATTTATTATATTAGCAATAGGCTTAGCAATAATATTAGGAATTAGTTTAAGTAATTTTATGGGAATAAAATCAATTGGGTGAGAAGTAGGATTCATTTTTTGGATAATGTTATGAACTTCAGTGGAAGCTATAGTGTCAAAAGATGACCATTTTGAATTTAATTTGATTGAATGGGAATTGATGTCTTCGTTAATTTTTGGTATATTCTTGATAAGGTTAAGTATTTTGTCTCTAAAAAAAAGTGGCAAAGTCATCACATGTGATTAATTGTTGGCTTTTAGGAAAAGCGGATATGCAATGTTAAGTGAGTTCTTTAATGCATTTGAAAAGTTCTTTAGGGTTAAATTGGTATTTATGTATTTTATCTGAATAAAAATCTTTTTTGGCTTTATTAATATCAGTTTTGTACATGTAAATAATGGTTTTGTATCTGTCTTTTAATTGATCTGTTGGGTTTTTTCTCCATTTTTTTTCTGCTGATCTGAGTAGATGTTTGGTTTTGTGGAGGGCTTGAGTGTACCATGGTGATTTGTGTTTGGGTGTATTTTTTTTTTTTTTTTTGACAATTGGGCATTTGCATTTTTCAATTTCTGAAGTGATGTTAAGCCAAGAATTTATAGCAGTGTTGATGTTTGAATTGTTTATAGATTTTAAATATCTGGGCATGATTTCAATTAGTTCATCACTGGGGCATGGTTTGCTGAATTCAATATATTTAAATTGATTAGGATGTTCAAAGTGAAAAGAGTTTAAGCAAAATTTAGTCTCAATGAGTTTATGATCAGACCAAGGGAGATTTGTTGTTGATGATGGCTTTGTGATATCAATCATGTTATTTATCAATATAATATCTAAGATATGTCCAAATTTATGAGTAGGTATTATGAATGATCTCACCACCATATTATTTATTATTAAAAAAGGAATTTTCTTCTGATATTGATCAAAAAATAAGGAATTTCTTCTGACATTTTTATGGCTGCTCTTGATTAAGATTCTATTGTTGAGAAACAATTTTGAATTTTGTGTTGAGTGTGCTATTACCTTTTTATTAAATTAATAACTGACCATACCATACATCAAATGAAGGCATCATTTACAAAAACACCATGGGCCTCATTTTCCATAGGGATCGCACGTGATAAGGGACGTTTTGCACGCTAAAAGTCCCTTATCACGTGCGATACCAAAATGGGGGTGGAGTCGGCCCCAGAAGAGGAGGAGTCGGGGCGTCACTGGGGCTGACTCCAAGAAGACACCGTGGACGATGAAAAGTAAGGCCCTTTTCGCGTTGAGTTCGTGCCCAATAGTTACACCTTCTATGGTGGTGCTATTGGGTGTGAAACCGGCAGCGATCGCTC
The DNA here is from genome assembly GCF_901001135.1 of Rhinatrema bivittatum. Classification (NCBI taxonomy): domain Eukaryota; kingdom Metazoa; phylum Chordata; class Amphibia; order Gymnophiona; family Rhinatrematidae; genus Rhinatrema; species Rhinatrema bivittatum. The sequence goes on along the minus strand of NC_042617.1, from coordinate 402,501,441 downwards.
CGTGACGGGGTGATCGCTTTTGGCTAGCGCAGGCCCGCCCCCCATTTCAGCCCCCTGCCCCTCATTCCCTAAAGTATCGCAGGCCTGCGATACTTTAGAAAATGAGGCCCCATGTCAAGTAACAGTATAAATGTAACATATGCAAAAGCAACAAGCTCAAGTGTAGTTTACCTTCATAAAATAATATGACAAAACATAACAAAATGAAGCTGAACAACCATCACTACCTCTCCCCCACTTTGTGGGTGATCACATTGGCTATAAATCATGTAGTTAGGAATCCTGTCAAATCAGTCCTTAGCTACTGTAATGCTAGTGTAAAGAGTATTGTAATTTAATGATAATTACAATCAGTACATAATAAAGTGAAATACCCCATTGGAGATGAGGTTGTCATTGAATCTTGTTTCATCTCTGTAGGTAAGAAGAGGAAGAAAGGAGACCACACGTCACAAAATGGTTGTGAAGATGCAGGAAGTGCCGAATCCACTGATTTGATTTCCAAGACCATCAAGTCCAGCATAGAGGAAATCCACAGCTTTAAAATATTTTTTTATTTATTTTAGATTTATATTCCGCTTTTCACACTTTTCTCAGCACTTCAAAGTGGATTACATTCAGATAGACCAACCTTATCTAGCCAAGTTGTTAAAATACAATGTTTTGCAATCATACGGCTTTTTACCTATAGTTGATCCTGTGCTTTTCCCATTATGGTTGGTCTCCTTATATGGCCCAATACAGAAAAAAAAAGCTATGTGCAATATAGAACTTAGGAATCTTTGAACCATATTTTAAAATGAATGTACATTGCTGCAGTGACACAGACAATGCATAATTGTTGCATCAGCCATAGAGCATTTTACACCTGCGCTAGATAGGATCATACCTGCTTTATATGCTTTCAGAGGCCAAAATATCACTTGATATACAATCTTATAATACATCTCTCACAATATACTACTCTCTCTACCATATTGTATAATGCTACAATTTCATCCTCAATAATTGACTCTAATAAGTCTTTATTCCATATATCTGCTAATAATTATAATAAATAATAATCTGTTATGGTATGTAAAAACAACAGTGACATAGACAATTTTTGTTTTTGAAACAAATGTCTATGAAAGGGACCAGAGGTAAAAATCATGGATCTTTTTGTGTAAATACTTTCTAAATATTTGTTTCTGCTTCAGTGGGTACTAACCCTTTCAGTCTGTCTCACATTCAACTTCAGCGCTCTGTGTCTACATCCGGGACCTGTCCCTGCTACACCGCACTGTCTATCACCTATTTATTTATTTATTTATTTATTTATTTATTTATTTAACATTTTTATATACCAAAATTCATGTAGCAAAATTACATATCACTTCGGTTTACATTATAACAGTAACAAGCATGTAAGAATGTGATTACAATAAACAAGGGAAGTAAAACTTGTATCAAAGAAACTGGGGAATGAAGAAAAATGAATAAATAATAAGATTCTTTTGTGGAGCCAAGACTAATCTGGCTAAAGTTCTAGGTGCATACTGGATTAATTTAAGGTAAGGGTACAAGGAGCAAATTGGATTGATCGATTGCAGAGTTGGAATGCTAACTTGATAGATAGCCTGTTAGATAGTAAGGTGATGTATGAGAAGAAATCATTGGCATAAATGAAAAGCTTGTTCGAACAGCCAAGTTTTGAGTATCTTTTTGAAGGTAATCGGGCATTGTTCCAGCTGGAGTTCTGGAGGTAGAGAGTTCCGTGTGAGACTGGTCTCCTCTGCTGAGGACCCCTGGATTACTTCTGCTGGGTTATCTTCACTGCTGCCCACTCCCCAGGCAATACCATCGAGCTGTACAATAAATACTTCTCTGTGTCTGTGTGTATAGAGACTAGCCTAGTACTGCGGTTCCTCACGGGACTCCTCCCCAATACCCAAGAATCCACTCCACACCTCATAACCATAACAGTTTGGAAGTGTAGAGGATTTGTTAATCAATGTTGCATGCACTTTTCTCTGCAACCTAATTATTTCCCTACAGCATATGACAACGCCTCAACCATAGACAGGCGAGGTGGTCCCTGTTCTTCAACAGATTTGACTTTTTGCTGAAATATCGCCCTGGTGACAAGAATGTCAGAGCAGATGCATTATCTCGCTCTTTCTTGTCAGAGGACTTACCTGATGAACCCCAGCATATTATTGACCCTAAGAGAGTGGTTCTCACAGCTACACATCAGGTACCCCCGGGCAAGACCATTGTACCCTGCAAGCTAAGAAAGAAATTGCTAAGATGGGCTCATGATTCGAAACTGGCTGGACACCCTGGTCAACGGCGAACACTGGTCAAGCTACAAAGTACTATTGGTGGCCCACCATGAAAGAAGACACTCTAGCTTCAGCGCTGTGTCTACATCTGGGACCTGTCCTTCCTACGCCACGCTGCCTATCACCTACTCGATTGTGAGACTGGTAGGGATGTGCAGCAGGGACAGATTCATCATATTCAGTATTTGTATTTGTTGGGACCCAAATCCATTGCATCCTTTCTCGGGAGACCCCGATCCATTCATTAGTTACATATGTATTCATTTCCCAAAAAAAAACCCCCATCCCAACCCTTTAAATGTAATTAACTACAACCCCCCACCCTCCTGACCCCCCCAAGACTTGCTAAAAATCCCTGGTGGTCCAGCGGGGGTCCTAGAGTGATCTCCTGCACTCAGGCCATTGGCTGCCAGTATTCAAAATGGCACCGATAGCCTTTGCCCTTACTATGTCACAGGGGCTATGGTGCCATTGGTCGGCCCCTGTCACATGATAGGAGCACAAGATTGTGCCGGCCATCCATTGCTCATCCCATGTGACAGGGGCCGACCAATGGCACCAGAAGCCCCTGTGACACAGTAAGGGCAAAGGCTTCGGCACCATTTTGAATACTGGCAGCCGACAGTCCGAGTGCAGTGGATCATTCCAGGACCCCTGCTGGACCACCAGGGACTTTTGGCAAGTCTTTGGGGGGGGGGGGGGTCAGGAGGGTGGGGGTTTATTTGTTAGTGATACATTGTATTGATGGGGGTTCACCATACGTTTTGCGACCCCCACAAATAAAACTAATATTAGAGATGTGAATCGTGTGATCGATCGTCTTAACGATCGATTTCGGCTGGGAGGGGGAGGGAATCGGATCGTCGCAGTTTGGGTTTTTTAAATATCGTGTAAATCGTATAAATCGAAAACCGGCACACTAAAACATCCCTAAAACCCACCCCGACCCTTTAAAATAAATCCCCCACCCTCCCGAACTCCCCCAAAATGCCTTAAATTACCTGGGGTCCAGTGGGGGGGGGGGGAGGGGAAGGGGGAGGGCGGGAAAACCGGCACACTAAAACAACCCTAAAACCCACCCCGACCCTTTAAAATAAATCCCCCACCCTCCCGAACCCCCCCAAAATGCCTTAAATTACCTGGGGTCCAGAGGAAGGGTCCCAGTGTGATCTTTTACTCTCAGACCTCCGTGCGTTGTAGAAATGTAGGAGATCATTCTGGACCCCCGCTGGACTTTTGGCAAGTCTTGTGGGGGTCAGGAGGCCCCCCCAAGCTGGCCATTTTGTTTTTTTGTCCCCCGACGTCAGGAGCGTAGGAGATTGCTCCCGGACCCCCGCTGGACCCCCAGGGACTTTTGGCCAGCTTGGGGGGCCTCCTGACCCCCACAAGACTTGCCAAAAGTCCAGCGAGGGTCCGGAATGATCTCCTACCGCGAATCGTTTTTCCGTACGGCCGGCGCCATTTTGCACAAAAATGTACGGAAAAACGATTCGTGGTAGGAGATCATTCCGGACCCTCGCTGGACTTTTGGCAAGTCTTGTGGGGGTCAGGAGGCCCCCCCAAGCTGGCCAAAAGTCCCTGGGGTCCAGCGGGGGTCTGGGAGCGATTTCCTACGCTCCTGACGTCGGGGGACAAAAAAACAAAATGGCGCCAGCGCTACCTTTGACCTGTCATATGACAGGTCAAAGGTAGCGCCGGCGCCATTTCTACAATGCACGGAGGTCCGAGAGTAAAAGATCACACCGGGACCCTTCCTCTGGACCCCAGGTAATTTAAGGCATTTTGGGGGGGTTCAGGAGGGTGGGGGATTTATTTTAAAGGGTCGGGGTGGGTTTTAGGGTTGTTTTAGTGTGCCAGTTTTCCCGCCCTCCCCCTTCCCCTCCCCTTCCCCTGATTTACGATTTTTTGACGATAAATCGGGGGAATTGTTATTGTATCACAGCTCTAACGATTTTTGACGATTTAAAATATATCGGACGATATTTTAAATCGTCAAAAAACGATTCACATCCCTAACTAATATGGCATATACGTTGTGGATTACCAATACATTGCAAACAAATGCATACCCCTAGAGACTGGTCTCCTCTGCTAAGGAACCCTGGAGTACTTCTGCTGGATTACCTTCACTGCTGCCTGCTCCCTGGGCAATACCATTGAGCTGTACAATAAATACAACTTCTCTGTGTCTGCTTGTATAGAGTCTAGCTTAGTACTGTGGATCCTCACGGGGCTCCTCCCCGTGGGAGTGGCCATCACCGCAGTACCCAAGAATCCAATCCAACACCTCATAACCATAACACATTGCTCATGCAAAAACACCCATATACACGGGTATGTAGGTCAACCACGAGCACATGGATTTTAAGAAGCCACAAATTACATACCCATATATGTGTCAAGAATAAGGGGAGAAGGGGTAGGGCATGGATGGGGCATGAGCAGGGAATTGGTGTTCCTAGGTGTGGTGAAGACTTATGCGTGCAAGTTAGTATTTTAAAAACGCTGACCATGGCATTACTCATCTTGTTATCCACATAACTTTACTGCTGGTCCTGATGAGGAGCAAGTCTGGAGAGATCTTGAGTTTTAGGGTATTTTGCACAGTGTGAGGGCTTGGTTTCAAGTGGGGGGCTTGCAGGATGAAGAACCAGAGGAGTCTTGAAAACTATGATATGAAGTAGGCAAACTGGTGAACTACTTGGAAAAACTGGCTTTTCCTTTGTGCGAGCATGTTTTAAAATCCACTTGCATATCATGTAAAACCCACTAAAGCCCTAGTAGACATATGTACAGAACATTTACTCAAGGATTCTCTTAAGATCATGCACATACATATGCATGGGAGGGATGTTTTAAATGACAAGTGCGTATTTGCGTGCATGATTAAAAATTGCAGCATATCTCCATTTGCACACTGATATGCACATTAATGGGCACACAAGAATTCCTTTTAAAATTACTCTGATAGGTAGTTGTTCTCTTTTGGCATGTAGTATAAAGTGCATATCTAATGTGTTTACATAATTTTTTACAAATTTCAAAGATGCTGATACTTGCTTACTGCCTAACAATTTCCCCATTGATAGCAATTTATAGGCTATATTATAGAATTTCAAATTTGAAAATCCGAACCCTCCTTCTGTTTTTGGAATCATCATTTAGGACATTGCCTTTCTCAATCACTGGGATCTCCAAACAAATTGGCTTAATACCTGATGCAAGATGTTCAAATCTTTCCTGAATAAGTAAATGGGGCTATCTGTAACTTGTAAAGAATCTTAGGATGGCTCTCCAGGAGCTTAAAACTACTAAAAACATCATTTGCAAACATATGGTAAAGCCCTATCACACAGCTTTACACAAATGAAAAAAGTGTAGTTAATGACATGCGATATGGCTTTGCAAAACTGTGAGCTTGGCCCCAAACTCCTCCTAGTTTTCTCATTTGCATCGCACCATGCATAATGGTGCTTAATGCATGCAAAAATGCCATATAGCACTTTGATAAATGACCCCCCTAAGGACCGCCCCCGCTTCCCCCCCCCCACCCCCCCTGCCCACCGTTACTGCCTGGATTCACTATGCCTTGTGGCATTAGTGAATCCAAGCCTAAGAGAGGAAAGAAGCTGTCCAGAGACAGGCAACCAAATTGGTGTGCTGCCTATACTGAAAGACTCATGAGATGAGAATGAAGGATTTAAATGATGATAAATATGATATAGGCATTTCAATAATTGAAAGGTATTAATGATGCACAAGGATCAATATTTTCTGATGGAAAGAAAGCTGTAGAAACAGGGTCCATAATATGAAACCCCATAGGGGAATAATATCAGAAAAAATGTGTTCATGGAAAGGGTGGTAGATGCATGAAATACCAACCCAGAAGCGGTAGTGAAGACAAGAATGGTAATCAAATTCAAAACAGTGTGGGATAGATATAGAGAATCTCTTGGCTAAAAGTTAAATAAAGAAACAGGGTAACCCATGTTTTCTTTACATGTAGAATTTCTACAGGGTAACCTGCACTGAGTGGCAGTTACTACCCTTAACAGAATACATGGAGCTAACTTCCACGGAGTGCCAGTTATTACTTTAAACAACTTGTTGGGTAGACTGGATGGACTCCTTCAGTCTTTTTCTGCTGACATTTAATAAGTTACTGTGTAACAGAGCCTTTTCTTGCTATTTTCCTAGGATATGGATAGGTCTGCCTGATGAAATTCAGCACAAAAATATATTTACTGTATTAATTTTTAAGAAGGTTACTAAGTCCTGACTTTTTAAACACGTTTTTAATATTTAGTGTTGTTTTCCACACTGATGATGATAGTTGTAAAATGTTTTGCTCTATACCATTATGAGCAGTATATAGTATATACTATATACTATATAGATATATATAGTAAAAGATTGCTGGGAAATAAGGGTGGTTTTGCTTATTATATGCATTATGTTATTACTGTTTAGTATTTATAATATTGTCCTATTGTATGATAATTAATACATGACTAGTTTGTACTATATGCATTTAGGAAATTGTTGATGGCATTTTTTATGGATTCATTTTTAAAGTTTGTTATATAATAGTTTTGCAAATTATACTATGCTTTGAGATCTCATGGCTTAAAATCATGTAATAAATATTTAGATAATTTGGTAAATTAGGTTGGTTATGCCTTTCCCTATGGACCTCAGCATCTGAACACCACTTTTTTCATACTATTTCTCTTCTTTGAAAACATCAATATAATAATCACCCTGATTAGTGAACATCAGTTTTTCATTTCCCATTCTTTCTTCCCCTTGAATTTCTGCACCCCAAATGCACAATTCTGTTATTATTGTGCATTGAACCTGAAATATCAAGCACATAACCATTCCTCAAGCTATCTTAGACCATTTCTAATTCTGTGTATTCCCTCAGCAATGTCCACTCTGTTGCAGGTCTTAGTATCATCTGCAAAAAAAAGGCAAACCTCTTCTTCTGACCCATCTGCAATATCACAAAGATATTGAAAAGTACTTGCCCTAGGACAGATCCCTAAGGCATTCCACTAATCACATTTTTTTTTTTAAAGTGAATTCAGTTTATTACTATTCTCTGTTGTCTATCACTCAACCAGTTTCTAATATACTATAGAACCCACCATCAAGCTATTCAGTTTATACTGAAATCCAAGTAAGCAACTTCCAGTGTACACATTTGATTTAATTCTTTAACCATCCAGTTAAAGAAATTGATTTGAATTGTTTGACAAAATGTTCTCCTTGTAAAATCACACTGCCTGGGAACTTGTAATTTGCTGAATTTTAGATACTTCACTATACTTTCCATCTGTATGTCTCCATTAATTTTTTTGCCATTGAAGTAAAACTAAACATCTGATAGCTTCCAATGTCCTCTGTTACCACTTTTATGAAGTGAGACAGGATCCATACTTTAGCACTCTAAGATCACTTTCCTTTCCTGAGATCTATTGAATAGATTATTCAGTACATTCCAACAAGCCTACCCAGTCTAATCTTCACCCCCTCCCCCCCTTCAGCCCATACCTTCATTGAACCTCTTGTATATAGACCCCTGGGCCCTTGTAAGTATATAGACCCTGTAAGTAACCCGTTTAAGCCTGTATATACATACCTGTAAATAGCCTGTTACAGTTTTAATGCTTCTATTTCATTGTCCTCTGCTCTATGTATATTCCTCCCTGTTTCCCCTCCCCGTTGATTGTAATTTCAGCCTTTCAGTTACAATGTGAACCGGAATGATGTATGCTTACTAATGCCGGTATATAAAAGTTTTAAATAAATAAATAAATAAATGCACCAGAATCACTTTCAGCTCTCTTAATAGCCTAGGAAGTATCTCATTTGGCTCTATAATTTTCCACATTTGCAGTTTTGCTAGCTTTGCACAAACCCTTTCTTCTGTAAATGTGGCATCTATTCCACAATCTTATGTACACCTGTCAAAAAGCGGCAGTCCTCCTTTATTTCCTTCTTCAGTGACTACTGAGCAACAGTGTTTGTTTAGCATTTCCACGTTTTATTCATCCCCTTTCATACAGTCTTCCTTTTCTCTTCAGTCTTTCCAGTCCAGCTCTGCACTTTGTTGGCATTGCAATTTGTTCATATGTTACTGAAGCAATTCAGAGGGACAACAATTTTCAAAGGGTGCAGCTAACAGCAGTGGTTTAAACGCAGAAATGGCCTTTTCAAATTTGTCTGCCCAATACATGGGTAAACGTATGCATGTTATGTTCATGCACAAATTTACCCGGAGTGAGTAGAGGTGTTCCCAGGGGCAGGGCTGGGGCGGGGTTAGGTGAATATTGTTGGATTTCAAAAAATTGTGCACATAAATATGCAAGGACATTTTTAAGAGGTTTTAACTTTTACGGGTATATTTAGTAGGATAATTTTTAAAGTGAATTTATGCATGTAAACTCACTTTGAATATTGGTGCAATTTATGTGCAGTTTAGTTGACTTTCTTATGTGGGCTGTTTGAAAATGATCTCCAAAATGGTTAAAATAAAAGAAAGAAGAAAGAAGAATTATGTAATAATTCTAAAAGTAAAAATATGATTGCAGAATGTTGAGAGTGAACTGTTTAGTGGACCCTTGGGCCGACCTGTGAGAGACTGGGGAGAGGTGTACTATAGTCTCTAATGAGTGACAGGTCGGGAGGTGGATACCAGGCAGGAGCTGGACGTGAGCTTCACCCTGGAAGCCGGTACTCCCCCGGGAGGAGCCCATAGGAGCCCAGCTGCTGGGACTTAGGTGATTCATGCTGGAAGCCAGTACTCTCCCGGGAGGAGCCCGTAGGAGCCCGGCCGCTGGGACCTAGGAGATCATGGAAGCTGGAGCAGGCAGGTACTGAAGCAGGCTGGAAATAGAGCAAGCAGAAGCTGTAGCGGGACTGGCTGCTGGAGCCAGACATGAGCTGAAGCAGGACTGGCTACTGGAACCAGACAGGAGCTGAAGCAGGACTGGCTACTGGAACCAGGCGGGAGCTGAAGCAGGACTGGCTACGGGAACCAGACAGGAGCTGAAGCAGGATTGGCTACTGGAACCAGACAGGAGCTGAACAGGACTGGCTACTGAAACCAGACAGGAGCTGAAGCAGGATTGGCTACTGGAACCAGACAGGAGCTGAAGCAGGACTGGCTACTGGAACCAAGCTGGAACTGAAGCAGAACAGGTTACTACGAGCAAGCCAGACAGAAGCAAGACTTGGGCACGGAGTGAAACACGTCTCAGGCAGGAACGGAGTTGCTAACACAATAGCACACTCCGGGGCTCGGCGCAACAGAGAACCGCAAGGAACCCCATTGCAAGGCAAAGTCCTGGGCTCCGCGGCGGCCTTACATAGGCCGCGGCGTCTGAAGTCACGGATAGGGCGGAGTTTTCAGTGGCGGGAAATGGCCTTCATAAGCGGAGCCTAGGGAGAAGGGGTCCAGGCAGGGCTTTTCGACGTCATCCCCTGTGGGAGTCTGCGAGAGGGACCCTCCGTTCGACCCAAAAGGAACTTTTGGCCAGCTTGGGGGTGTCAGGAGGCCCCCCCAAGCTGGCCAAAAGTTCCTTTTGGGTCAAACGGAGGGTCCCGCGGGGAATCACGTGACGCCGCGTCACTCCGACGTGGCGCCGACGTCACGTGATTCCCCGCATGATCGCTCCGGGGGACCCTCGTTCGACCCAAAAGGAACTTTTGGCCAGCTTGGGGGGGGCCTCCTGACCCCCCAAGCTGGCCAAAAGTTCCTTTTGGGTAGAACGGAGGGTCCCGGAGCGATCGCGTGGGGAATCACGTGACGCTGCGTCACTCCGACGCGGCGTCACGTGATTCTTTTCTCTAGGCTGAATATGGAACACAATACTATTTAAATTGCTGCAAGTGGGAAAGTGAATCAAACCATCAACAAAACTACCTGTAGCCTTTAGATATACTGAAGGAAAAGAAAAAGAGAGGCACAAAAACCTTTATAAAAAAAAATTGCCAAAGACAAAATGTGGAAATGATGCAATGTTTGGAGTGCTGATCATATGACCAAACTTGACATTTTCTGCGCGATCGCTCCGGGGGGCGTCCTGACCCCGCTGGACCACCAGGGAGTTTTGGTAAGTCTTGGGGGGGGGGGGATTAAGGAGGGTGAGGGGTTTAAATTTGTATTTGCACATATGGACATAGACTCAACTTATGGAATTCTCCATATGTCCATATTGACCGCAAATGGGACCCCCTTTCGACTTATGGACATATGAACTTAAACTTTTGCTCTGCACATCCCTACTACCCATAGACAGCTAGGAAGGGAGAACATCCTGTAGCGAAATGTGTATGATTGTTCTATGAAAATACCGCCCATGGGATTAGTTTGACCCAATCGTCTTGTCTTTCGTTTACAAAGGAACGCAGGAAGGTCTTCAGAGTCCGGTTCGTACGTTTGGTCTGTCCGTTACTCTGAGGGTGGAAGGCTGATGAGAGACTCAACTGGACCTTGAAGCGTTTACATAATGCTTTCCAGTAGTGGGCAGTGCCTTGGCTTGGTGCCACTGGAGAGAAGGAACATGCTGCTGCCCTGGGCCATACAAAAAAAAAAAAAAAAGAGGTTCTTTTTCACGGACCTCCCATGCACCAGCAGCAATTAGTCCACTTCCTTCAGGCCTCCTTGGCCCCATTTCAACAATGGGCCATCATTTCTGGGCTCACCTAAGCCTACCTCCAGTCAAGTATTTATTTATGTCTAATATTTTACCCTGTATTGACAATAGAATCAATAATAATGGCAACATTTTTTATTTTGGCCTGCAGGTTAATATCAACATCTTTTGAGACATTTTGTAAAGGTGGACTCATAGATTTAGTACCCATAACATCTTAGTTTTAAGTGAAATGAGCTTTAATCCATTGTTTGCGATTCATTCTTTCATCTTAGTAAGACCCAGATTCATATTCATAATAGCCTCCTGTGCAATGCCATTAATGGTACATATATTTGCATGTTATCTAAATAGATAAAGAAACTCAAGTCCAGTTTCCAAAACAAGTCTCCTAATTGTTTAAGTACACATTAAATAGGAGACAATATGGAGCCTGTGGAATGCCATACACTTGAGAATAGGCTGCAGAGTAATTTACCAATACAAACCTTAAATGTTCTCTCAAAAAGATTGGTACTGCTCCAATATCAAACCCTCAGTACCTAAGTCTTATAGCCAGCAGAATCTGACTATCAATGATATAATTAGCTGCTACTGGATCTAAAATTACTAAGATAAATTCATTACCTCTACCAACTTCTCATCTTAAATCACTTAAGAGTACCACCAGTATTGTTTCCATGCAATAACCTCTATGGAAACCAGTTTAGTGATCATAAAGCAAACTGTATATGTCATCTGTATTATTATCACCCGTTCTATGATCTCTCTAAGAAATGGCAAACCAGGTACAGATCTTAGATTACTAAAATCCTTTGTTTCTGTTGAAGTATGTTTTTTTTAGCTCTTGGGTGTATTCCTGCTGTTTTTAAATTTCAGATATATTTTATATGTTTCAGATTTGTGTGGGACTTTGAATTTCTCCATTTGTGCTGGAGAAATTGATGGATTTTCCCAATTAATCTGGGAAAAATCCACCTTTCTCTATGAACTTGATCCAGACTGAAATTCATCAGGTTTATGTGTCACCTCAAACTCTTCATATAGTTCAAATTAATAGCTGATGAAAAAAAGAGACAAATCTGACAATACAGATAATTTTTTGTTTCATGCCATTCTCCTTCCCTTCCTCAATGTTGAGTGCTTTGATTAGTAAATCATGCATTTGCTTGTAATATAGTAATGCAAGTGTCTCAAACAAACAATAAAGTGACTGATCAACTGCAGATTTGTATTTATCAGATTCTAGATTACAATACATTGAAAATGCCTTTTACTGTTCTATCAAAATTAGAACCATGTCTATTGGCCTAGTGGTTAGAGCAATAGGCTAAAAAACAAAGATGCCAAGCTTCAAATCCTGCTTCACTCCTAACATTCCTTGGGCAAGTCATTTTATCTCCATTTGCATCAGGTATCCACTTAGATTACAAGCTTTTGGGAGCAGGATTTATAGTAAAGAAATAATGAAACCATTGTACAATGATGTGTATATCCAGTGGTGCTGCACATGTAAGTATTATTATTATATTGTATTGTGCCCAATTTGATTTAAAAAATTAGCAATATAGCATGCAGAAACATAGTCAGAGGACAAAAGTTGTCTGAGAGTGAGTGCATTTATTAATTTACTCATTAATAACCTGAACATTCAATCCTGAAATTTTTTTTAGCCAAATTCACACATTCTCTTATATTTAAACAGTATCCTGTACTGTAGCACAATGGGCTTGCAACTAACATTGTCTGCATAGTTTCTCTCACCTGTAGTTGTTAACCCCATCCGTACAATGACCCTGAATCTGGCATGGATCAGAGGCACACTCATTGGTGTCAATTTCACAGTAAGCACCTTGAAATCCTAAAAGACAGATGAAATGGGCATGGATCAGTGATCTTCACTGCACAGTAAGAATGTGAGGATTAGTGATAACAAAGGCTCTGGTGAATGGCATCTTAATGGAACTTGTAACCCTGGCAGCATATCTTATCTTTTAGTTTTCACAGACAGGGTTTCCCCCTCAGAGAATATAAGAAGTCTAATCATACTTTAATGCACAAGATGGATAGGCCTGAATGGAAGAAACGAGGCACCTTGCTGAATCCTTTGGGGAAAAGAAGACCATGTTAAGGGATAGAAAATGTTTCATCTGGAACTGTAAGAAAGTTTTGCCAAGCAAAAGAAGCTCCTTGCTGAAAAGAATTCTAATGAATAACCGGAGTTCATGTGGCTTTATCTGCAGTGATTCAATCCTCCATATAAAGAAGTCAGTTTAAAAACAAGAAAAAGAAAAGAAATAATGTTAATGTGGATTGCTCATAAAATGCATTAAAGAAAACTGTGCAATATGTTCCTATCTTCATAATCAGTCATCCATTTAAACATCCCATAGATTAGATAGCAGTCTGCTTAAAAATAAAAGTAGCAGAGTTTTGCACAGCATGATGAACCACAGATTTGTAATGTTACTCCAGAGACACTTGCATGAAGATACAGTGAAAATACTGATTAAATTAGAAATACAAAACACACACACACATAACTTAATGAAATACTGATAGTAATAGTATAAGCTACTGTCCATAAACAGAAACTTCACTCTTTTTCCATTTTATACTCAACAGATATACAAAGGAACAAAACCAATTTCTGATTCCCTATTATATTAATATAATGGTATCATACAATGTGCTCACACACCACAACACTGGCTATGCAGCATTAGATGATAATCATATACCAGTCTATCTTCTCAACTTAAAGGAGGTCAAATTCCATGTCAAGGAATGTGTAGCAACAATAAATGCTTTTTCAAGAAAATGTGTATGTGCAATAATAATAATAATAATAATAATAATAATAACAACAAAAGAGTATTCTGAGCTTTGGGTGTTTGGAGAGAGCAAGAATATTCTGAACACCATTCAACATCTATATTGTGTTGTCCTCTGGCTATTGTGCAAAAAACATTCTTAAGTGTTTTTATCTATGGATACAAATTTCCTTTAAAAAAAGAATTTGGTTGCTACTCATTCTTTGACATGGATTTTAACTTCCTTTAAGGTGAGAAGATAGACTGGTATATGATTATAATCTAATACTACATAACCAGTGTTGTGGCGTGTGAGCACATTGTATGAATCTAGTACATTAATATAATAGGGAATTAGAAATTGGTTATGTTCTTATGTTCCTCTGTATATCAGTTGAGTAATAGCATAAACCCAGAAAAAAAAATAATGGAATTGTGATTTAAAGCTAAAGGTGTATGAATTGCTTTAAAAAAGATTATAAAGTTTTAATCTAGGCAGTAATCACAGTTTTCAAAGGATTTTTTTTTTTTTGTCTCCAGCACTAACTCCTCAGAGAAGAAATGAACACAGCCTGTACCATGCTTGTCCAATGCCTCCATGCTCTCCTCCACCCTAATAATTTGTTTTAATGAGTGCATATGATAGCAGTGCAAAATGAGTGCATGCGTGCCATGGCAGATATATATCAGCCAATCCACTCCTGTACATGATTATTATTATTGTTCAATTTGATTGACTGCCCTTCAATACAGTGTTATCAATGTGGTTTACACTAAAATCCAATAAATTATAAAAACAACGTAAACACAGTTAAAATATATTACATAAAATACCAACACAAAATATACAGTTTACAAACTATTATCACGGATATAAAAGAGTTAACCTACAATGGTCACAACTCATAAGCTCGTGAAAGGAACCATGCTTTTAAATGTTTGCCAAATTTTAGATAATTATTTCCCTTTCTGATCACTAACGGGCGGATTTTAAAAGCCCTGCTCGCGTAAATCCGCCCGGATTTACGCGAGCAGGGCCCTCGTGCGCAGGCGCGCCTATTTTGCATAGGCCGCTGGCGCGCGCAGAGCCCCAGGACACGTGTAAGTCCCTGGGTTTTTTTTAGGGGGTGTGCCGGGGGCGTGTCGGGGGTGGGGCCGAACGACGCACCGTTTTGGGGGTGGGGCGTGGCGTTTCGGGGGCGGGCCCGGGGGCATGGTTTCGGCCCTGGGGCATTCCGGGGGCGTGGCTGCGCCCTCCAAAACCGCCCCTGGGTCGGGTCTTGGCGCGCCAGCAGCCCGCTGGCACGCATGGATTTACGTCACCCTCCGGGAGGCGTAAATCCATGGATAAAGGTAGGGGGGGGGGTTAGATAGGGCTGGGGGGGTGGGTTAGGTAGGGGAAAGGAGGGGAAGGTGAGGGGAGGGCGAAATAAAGTTCCCTCCGAGGCCGCTCCAATTTCAGAGCGGCCTCGGAGGGAACGGAGGCAGGCTGTGCGGCTTGGCGCACGCCGGCTGCCCAAAATCGGCAGCCTTGCACGCCCCGATCCAGGATTTTATAAGATACGCGCAGCTACACGCGTATCTTATAAAATCCAGCGTACTTTTGTTGGCGCCTGGTGCGCCAACAAAAGTACGCGATCGCGCTTTTTTAAAAAATCTACCCCTAATAGTACTAGAGATGTGCAGTCGTTTATCACGAATTAGGCAATTACAACGAAATTGCCTAATTCATAGTGGTTTGGGGGCCCCGAAACCCGAAAAGGATTTTCCCCGAACTTCGGGGAAACATTGTTTTTCGGGTTTGTGTGGGGAGAGGGGCACATTTTTTTTTAAAATAAAAAACCACCCCAAACATTCAGATTAAGTATAATACAACCACCTTCCCCCCATCCCGAACCCTCCTCAAGACTTACTAACATCCCTGGGGGTCCAGCGGGGTCCCGGGTTCATTCGTCCCTCCTTGCCCGGTGTGCTACTGCAAGCCGTACTCAAAATGGTGCCGAATAGCCTCTGAACTACTATGTCACGGGGCTACCGGCGCCATTGGTCAGCCCCTGTCACATGCTCATACCATGTGACGGGGGCTGACCAATGGCGCTGGTAGCCCCTGTGACATAGTATGGGCAAAGGCTATCGGCGCCATTTTGATTCCTGGCAGCCGACAACAAAATCACTCCCGGATCCCCGCTGGACCCCCAGGGATTATTGGCACGCCTTGGGGGGGGGGGTCAGGAGGCCCCCCCAAGCTGGCCAAAAGGAGTCTCTCAAGAACCAGCCGCCAAAAACCCACGGAGCATTCTTGACCGCAACATTAACGCCCAGTCCACACCACTGATAACGCCGCAATAGCATTATCCTGCAGCACTCTAGCAGCCTCTCGGTAAAACGTCCCGCCCTTGAAGAAGGAGCCGTTGCTCCGAAACACCGTGGTGTCGGGCAGCTCGAGACAGACTGAGTCAATATGAGATAAGTGCAGCAATTGTGGACTATAACAATATTGAACCATCCTTGTAGAGTTACCTAATGATTAGAAGCCACTGTTGGCTCATAGACACGATAGTAGAACCACTTCGGGGTCCTATCGTATGAAGGTAAACTCTACTTACATCTACACATGACATGTACTTATTTCCTGTATATATTATCATGTTATGAGACATTGGGTCTATATTTCAGTGCTATTATAAATCAATAGCATATGTAAACGATTTCATATAACTTTCTAGAAGAAGGCACATGTCTCATCTTACACCAAGATAACGAGGAAAGAGTATGTATTTCAATATCTGAATTTTCTGTGTTTGATCCTGTTAGATCTTAACAACTTAAACTATCTGTATAGTCTACGTCAGGGTTGCTCATACCGGTCCTACGGGCCATTCCCCCAGCCAGTCAGGTTTTCAGGATGTCCCTAATGAATTTGCATGAAAATATTTGCATACACAGGTAGTAATGCATGCAAATAAATATCTTGCATATTCATTAGTGATATCCTTAAAAACCTATTTAGCTTGGGGGGCCCTTAGGACTGGTTTGAGTACTCCTATCTTAAATAACAAGCAGGAGCTTAAGGTTTGCTGTATGCATGCTTTACAAGCATATTTATTTTTAGGCCTATATTTTGTAACTATGGCACATGCTAACAACTGAGGCAATGTGTGTCCTCTTGGTGACTTTCTTGCTCTGTTTTTTTATCTGTTCATACTTGGCTCTAAAGTTCCCTTGTTACATGTGTTTTGACTAGCCTTCTTGCTAATGAAACAAGGGTTTAACAACTCTTCCTGTGGTGTTAATTCTCTTTCATGTAATAGATTTGTGTCCCATTTCACAAAAAAAAAAGTGGTTGGTTTTTGTTCCACCTTTCAATCAGATTGCTCTTGCATTAAAAATCCTCCAGCCTTTTCCGATGTGTAATGGAAACATTTTCAGCCAGATTCTCCAGTAAAAATAAAGCAAATTCTTACAGCCTTGAACCCATATTCTTATTCACTAAACCCCTGCCATATCTCTCTTCTGAAGGGAAGAAAGGATGTAATTTCTCCAGCACTATATCCTCTATTAATTACAAAGCAATCTTTCCTTGACTGATGGAAAATTATAAATATTCTTAAAATGTGTGTCAGAATGTCCCCTGCTAAAAAAAAATTAGGCCTTGATCCTACTGATCTTATGAACTTTCACAGCAAAAGGTGCCATTCTTTTGCTTGGACTTTCAATGGAATTTATTTTTTATTTCATGATGTCATTTTCAGCTCAAGGTATTTCTGTCATCTGTGGTCAAGGTCGATATAGCACCACATATAAGGTAACCCCTCTTAAACTTCCTTAAGTCTCTCACTTCCTAACGGTTCCTTTACATAATATCTCTTCATGTAAAACAGACATTTTTTCAACTGCTTATATTAATATCTATTCCATAAAATATAAAATTCACTTTTTTTTTCATATGTTGTTGGATTCAAGATTTGATTTTTTATTTGTAACTGAATGTGCTTCAGTGCCAGTAGCAGCAATCAGCGCCTCCCCAATAGCCATGCGGCAGCAGTAACAGTGGCAGCAGAGGAATGAGAGAGGCTCCGAGGTTGCTGGCAAATGAAAGAGAGGGGGGTCTGCCTTTAGTGTGTGCATGTGTATGAATGGGAATCTGCCAGGGGGTGTGTGTGTGTGTGAGAATGAATGGGTGTCTTCCTGGGGTTTGTATGTGTAAGAATAGGTGCCTGCCTGTGTGTGGTGTATGTGTGTGTGAGAATGAATTGACATCTGCCTGGGGGTCTGTGTGTGTGAGAATGAATGTGTGCATGCCTGGGGGATGGTGAGGGAGTGGTGTGAAAATGAATGGGAGCCTGCCTGGGGGTCAGTGTGTGTGTGTGTGTGTGTGTGTGTGTGTGAGAATGACTGGGAGCTTGCCTGGGTGTGTGTGTTTGTCTGAGAATGATTGGGAGCTTGCCTGGGTGTGTGTGTTTGTATGTATGTGAGGGAGCCAGTGAGAGTGAGAGAATAAGTGTGTATGAGAAAATCCAGGGGAGTAAGAGTTTGTGTGTGTGTGTGTGGGTGTTGTGTCGAGGGAGAGAGGGTGTCTTAGAGCCTGAGAGTGTGTCAGTGTCTGGGATTGTGAGAGGTTATGGTGGGTATAAGAGCATGAATGTGTATGTATGTGACAGTGTATGTATGAGAGAGAATGGACATGTGAGTATGTGTGAGAGAGAGAGAGAGGATAACCTCCTAATCCTCGACAATATCAGGGTGACTGGAAATCAAGAACTCCCACATATGGACAGCAGGGGCTTTTTAAAATCCTTAATAGTTTTAATTATTGAGTGTTATTTGATATATGTGCTGTTTTGAAATATTTTATTGGTGTTTGGGAAATTATAAAAAATGTATATGATTTTAATTAATAGAAATTCTGTTTATCAGTAGTTTTAAAATATTCTTTTGTTAGTATTGTTTTACTATTATAACTGATGCTTTATGTTTCTTCATTTTCTTTGTTTTATGAGGAATGGTGGTTCTGTTTTTCAATTGCTAATACACAGAGTCTGGCTTCTTGGGGTTTCCATTTCAGTTTTTGTATAATTTGTGCTCCTTTATTTTGTATTGTGTATTTGGTGAGAGTCTGTCTCTGCTCTGTGTGTGTGACCATGATGAGAGATTATGCTAGCATATAGTGTCTGTATAGGGATCTATAGCAATCGGGTTTGTTTTGTTTCCTCAGTAGGTGGTGTATTGGTATTCTAGGACCCAGTGTAATATTTAGCCTTGCTTTTTCACAGGTAGGGTTATTATTGTTTGAGTCCTTGTTATTAATACTGTTATCTTACGATGGGATTGCAGTATAGATTTTGAGTGTCTTTTTTGCGGGGTTTTGTGTTAGTTCACAAAGTGCCTGGCAGTGTAAGGTGTTTGTGCTGCTGTTACTGTGAGGTGACACCAGAATTTGAAAATATCTTTTAGTATGATGAGCTGTAAGGGAACATCCGAGCTCCATTGTTTGGGGGAATTTCAGTGGATGCACAGAGTTACAGAACTGGAGGTGCAGGATTTATATTGACATTCTGTCCCTTCCTATAAATTCCAGACTTCACTCTCATAGCCATATAGAATTAGTTGAATGAGGCTATCAAATAATTTTATAGTAGTTTTACTAGAAGTGTGAAACTGACCAGGTTTTTAAAATTACGCAGAAGACCCTTTGGACTTTTTTATTAATACTTGTTTTTTTTATAATCAATTTTAAAGCAGTATCCATGCCATAGAGGTGGGTGTGATGAAGAAATGTAATTTTGGCTCCCCCCCCCCCCCCCAATAAAGAATTCTTCTGTCTAGAGACAACACTGCTTTTCTGTGACCTTAAGCATTAGCACAAGAAGGATTAAGGGGGGGATGCTGAAGAGGCACACAAATGCATTGGCCCCCGGGTGCCGGAGACCCTTGGTGTGCCACTGGATATGAGCCATATGGGGCCGCAAGCAGTGGCAAAGAGGAATGGAGATTTGGTGGGTCGCAAGCAGTGCCCAACCTGCTCGCGAACCAGAAAACCACACAGTCGGCGGGTGTGATTGAGAATGAGGTAGGAGTCGGGGCCAAGACTGGGGGGTGGCGGCATGACTGGGGGGGGGGGGCACAAGGGAGAAGGCTCACCTATGGCGCCAAATCCCCATGCACCAGCCCTGTTTACAGCTATAAATTCCAAGATTGTACAGCAAGCCCTGCTTGTCCCACCTCATCAAAAGCAATTCAATATTCAACTGCCATTAATAATAAGTTAAAGATTCTAAACTTGCCTCTTCAAGGGCCAAAGTATCCTCAAACATAACCTGATAAAGTTTCACCAGACTCAGCTGGTCAGCTTAGCGAAACGCAGTCAGCACATAATATACCTCAAAAAAACAAAAAAACGAGATTCAGGAATTTCAATGTGAACAATCAGTACAGGTACCCGAATCCTCTTTCAGCACCTCCTGATACTCCAGTGAAAGTCTCAAAAGTATTCTTCTTCCAAACATATATTCCCTGGAAGCACAAGCTGTTACTCAGTCTGCCTAACTGATGAGGGCACCAACTATCAGCATACACTCTTGAAAAAGTTTGCATATTGGCTCCAGATGTGGCGACCTGCAAGTTCAGCTTTCGCATTCAAATCATAGGGTGGAATAGGAAATGTGCCTATGGTTGGGGCTGGAGTTGAGAGGAAAGTGGACAGCACTAGGTAGGTTATGTATTCATACAGATATGGAGGCAACAAAATATGCACCATGTGTCTAAAGCTAGTAAGCCAAGACCTCTATAAAGGAAGCCACATGCAGATCATAGGTGCTACTATAGTATCATGGAACATACAGCAAACAGATCCACCTATCTTATAGTGCAATGGCTTACATCCCAGACCTGGTGCTCTGGAGCCTAGGTGTGAATCTGGCCCTTCTCTGTGTGAACATCTGCCCTGGATAATTATAATAGAAGGACCTGGTGTAGCCACAAAAACTAAACGCCATGTAAAAAACAATCTATCGCATACAGCAAGACATGGTATCTTAGTGCTCATCTTGCTGCTGACAGGGTTGGGACGAGTCCAGCTCCACTACCTTTACCACAGCCAACTCTGAAATGGTGGTCAAAACCAGTTGCTCTGCCACTGTCAAGTTGATCTATGTGTCTGCCCCCTTGGCACACATCCGGGCCTGTTTTCATTTTATAATCTGTTGTAGGTCATGCCAATGGTAGCAAAATTCTGCAACACTTCTGCAATTCTTAAAGATGGCATTTATCTTGTGTCGAAAGCGCTCCCAAATGTTCTCTTTTTGGTAAAAGCCTACTCACTTTGACTTAGCACTGTACAGGATGCTGTGTTCCCTCATGATTTCTTTCACAGGGAGGTCAACCTCCCTCCTTGGGAGAAAGTTAGGCTTTTTCATATGACCTGCATGGTCCTGAGACATGGTGGCAATGGAAAGGTAGGAATTGTGCGTAGACTTATGCAGTTGAGTGGGAACAACTTAACGGGTAAATGTTACATGTGTAACCAATTAAAAGTCAAAGCATTGCAACACAAGTGTATGGTTGATTGTGTTATTATGCAATCTCACCCACTATGGTTATGTAGTGATGGCAAATATTAACTCTTCTATGTCCGGGCTTCCACCCTCCTCAAAACTATCTGGGATTCTTAATTTAAAACAATGCTATTACAGATGAAGCATTTTCACTCAATGTCTCATTGCCTGATAGTTGACTTCAGGTAAATTCAAAGTAATAAATAAGAATATCTGAGTGACTAGCTGCATCCAGGATAACTGGGTGAAGAGTGGTAGTTTAATAGTGAGATGCTAAATATATCCATCTTTACTGCCACTTTGCTTGTCACCACATGGTTCATTTGGTGAGAAAGCTGTCTGTCTCTCTATCATCAAATATAACCTCATATTGGGAACATGTGTCTTCTAGCTCTTTATCACAGAATGGTGTCCCTCAGCATATGCACCCTACCTCGTATTATCTCCAAGGGTATACTCCTGCCTCTTTAAAGTTTTAGGATGTGAAAGATATGCTGCCAATAACACTTCACATCAAATTCCAGCTGTCAGGATTGCCTTCAATCTAAGAACTGGCCCCATCCTTGCTTTTAACCATCTATAGAAGCGTTTCACGTATGCAGATCACAAGACCAGCAAGGAATGGCTTCTGTAATAAGCCAAAGACTACATAGTTTGCTCCTCCAGTATGGAACAGGTGGACCTGGAATGGTAGATTTTTTTACAGCTATTGTTTTAGTTGCTCTCCAATGGGATTTCTTGTTGCTATCTATCTGCTATATAGTTAGGCCTTTGCATTAAGGCAAGCCCTTGTGAGGCAGAAGAGAGGTTGACTGCATACTGTTCCTTTATAGAACAAAATAGTAGCATTTATTTATTGTCACATGTGTCACTCAGGGGACATTGACTGTACTTTATACACCTTTACTAATACACTTACACATGCAGCACAGTAAGACTGTTGGTGGATGGGAATGCTGAATGTATGCGTTCAGGGGGAGAAGGACAATAGGGAGAAAGGTGCTATCCTCCTCTAATACCTCTTGAGTATGCATCTACCTCCCCAGCCTTCACCACTTATAATTGCCAGTGCTCCAGATTTCTACAATCTCCAGATTTCTACAATCTCAATCTCAGCCCCTAAATATGGTCCTATTTCCCTACACTGTACTCATGATCTCCCCCTTCTTTCCTTAATCTGTTTGCTTGACCCCTTCACCACCACACTAAATCTTGTTCCCTCTAATTATTCCAATGATCTAAAGCATAGAAAAAAAAAACCCCTACCTGATGTTCTTCTTCACATTTCCCTCTGATGCCTTATTTGTTTTGCCCTCCCCTCACCTTCCCCTCCCTTCCCCTACCTAACCCACCCGCCCAGCCCTGTCTAAACCCCCCCTTACCTTTGTTGGGGGATTTATGCCTCCCGGAGGGAGACGTAAATCCCCGCATGCCAGCGGGCCGCTAGTGCACCGGGACGTGACCTGGGGGCGGGTCCGGAGGGCGTGACCATGCCCCCGGACTGCCCCGGGCCGTAACCACGCCCCCGGGCCCGCCCCCGAAACGCTACGTCCCACCCCGAAAACGCCATGCGGATCGGGCCCGCCCCCCGACATGCCCCCGACATGCCCCCGACACGCCCCCCTCGGAAAACCCAGGGACTTACGTGAGTCCCGGGGTCTGCGCGAGCAGGGCTCTGAAAATCCGCCCCATAATGTATTATCCCTAGGCCTGCCAGCAGATGACATAAGGGTAGCATATATATGTTAAAGAGGGTAGCAGACAGCGTTGAACCCTGAGGTACTCCTGTTTCAAGTTTAAATTTTTCTGATAATGTGTTTTTTATCTGGACTTGAAAGAACCTGTTGTTTAGAACTTGTTGGTTCCTTTCTTTAAATTCTCTTGTTACATATGTGTGTGTTGGCTCAGCAAATGCAGAGTTCATAGTTACCACTGTCTACTTTTTGACCCAACACAATCTCCCTACAATACTCATTTTAGCAAAACAAAGATCCTCAAAGACCCAATTTATAAGAGATGACATACTAGAAGAGAACCTATTATTAGAGGTTGTTCATAGAATGGGAGTGTTGGTAAAACTGATAAAGCAATGAGGGTCATGCATCAAAGCATATTATGGCATTAACACTGTAGCACAAATGCACATTTTCTTTTTTTTTTTTTTTTTGGGGGGGGGGCAGTGTTTACACAGTTTTAATACCAGAAATAACTACACCTTTTTCCCTGATATTAAGTTGTGCAATATGCCTATTTTGGGGGGGGGGGGGGGGGGGGGGAGAGAGAGAGAGAGAGAGGAGGAGGAGGAGAGAGAGACAGATGCTGGGGAGGGCCTCACTGTGTGCACCTATTTATATCTCTATAGGAGGGCCACCTGATAGGTCTAGGTGAGGTGTTAGTGGTGGTTTAGGGTGTAGGGGCCAGTTTCGTATGTAGAGATAGACCACAAACAGCACAGTATACCTTGGTGAAGATTTGACATCATGTGGAGTGAGGAAAGTCTCACGAAGATGAATTTTTTTTTATTTTTTTTATATTTAACTCTTTATTCAATTTTTGCAAATTAAAACATAATACAAAAATAATACAAAACTTGTATTTTCATATAACATAAGTAATCATCATGAGGGACTTACATAAATCATATAATCCATTAACCAAATAACACATTATTTCTCTCATGTGAACCTATAATATGGGGGTACCTGACTAACCATAATAATACATTCAAAAATAACTATAAAGGGAGTGATTTCTATTTATTCTTGTACAACCGATACTTCTGACAAATTAGACATCGCACCTAGACTGGTTTTATCCCTCAAGAAATTTTCCAGGTGAAGGGGCTCATTAAAGGAAAATTTCTTACCCTGGTAATTGACAAAACATTTTGATGGAAATTTTAAATAAAAAGTAGCTCCAATTTCCAGGGTCTTACTCTTTAACATAAGGAAGTGTCTTCTACGCAATTGCGTAGGTCTAGACACGTCCGGAAATACATAAACTTTTTGGCCACAGAATGGTAGATCCTTATTCTTAAAGAATTTTCCCAGAAATATGTCTTTATCCTTCTCTAAAGAAGATGAAATTTTGTACTATGTTCTCTCACCCTAGCTTAATGGGACCCCTGTTATTAGAGTCTATCAAGCTAGGGTGAGAGAACATAATAGAAATGTCATCTTCGTGAGACTTTCCTCACTCCAAATGATGTCAAATCTTCACCAAGGTGTACTATGCTGTTCATATGTCTAACTCTACATGTGAAACTGGCCCCTACTCCCTAAACCACCACTAACACCTCAAGTCGACCTATCAGGTGGCCCTCCTATAGACATATAAATACTTAACTACTATGAGGGAGTTGTATATAGGTTCTTGTTCTCTCTCTCGCCCCTCTCCCCTCAAAAAAGTAGGATTGATTACATGGTGTGGTAAGTTTATCATACTGATGTGAAGCAGTAAGTTTCTGTGTGGTAACTTACCAATTTCCATAAACACACCCCTTTTTTGACAACACATGCATTATTGATGAATCTAGGCCAATGTTTGTTTTATTGAATATAGAATAATAGGCAGGTTCTGAACAGGTTAATGTTAAATATTTTTTTTCTGGTAAAGTCCATTCCTTATCCAGCATCATTTTCTATCACTTATGATAGTGTAAAATATAAATTTTAAGTTGCATTTTTAAATTAAAATTCTAATTCTCATTAAGCATTTAGAACAAAAATAAACATGCTGATTGTGTTTCCCAATTGATCTTATCATTCTAATAATGGGCTGCTGACACAGATAAAAAGTACTATGTAAATGAAATGAAGAAGTGTAACTTATGGATTTAAACTAATACTACTATTTCTAAACAATAAACATTTCTATAATGCTATTAGGTATACACAACATATATAAATACATAAAAGAGACAGCCCCTGCTCCATGGAGCTTACACTCAATTAGAGTTATGAAACAAATGTCTGGTAACCACAAAAAATGTTCATGTAATAACATCTAAGTGGTCCCCTCTTCTCAAAAGCTCAAGCCTCAATAAATTGGTTAGCCTATAAGGTATTACCAACCTCTTGTCATTTTTAATTATTACAGTAAAGCATGCAAAATATAAGAGTGCCAAGAACAGGAAGAGTCAGGGTTTGGGATTTAAATGCAACCCCAAAGAGATGGATCTATCAGCAAGACTTTAATATGGCTAGAAAAGGAGCAAAAAATAACTAGGAGCCAGAGAAAACATGGATGATACATGGAGGAAAGCTACTTAACAATATGTAAGGGTGTCAGAATGCTGGGAAACAAGTGCAAGACCACCTATAAGATGGTAGCCCAGACATCATAATCATTAACTCAAAGAACATGTAAGGGCAACATTGTTCAGAGTCTAATCAATTATTTTTAAGTACTTTTCTTAATGCACAATAGGGATGTGAATCAGGTGCCCATTCGTTCCCGCTATCGGGATCATCTGGCCGTGGGAAAAAATTGTTTTCCCGCATTTCCCAGGGTTTTTTTTTTTTGTGAAAAATTGTTTTTTGGGTTAGTGTGTACTAACGGGAGTTAGTGTGCGCTAACTCCCCGTTAGCATGCACTAACTCATGTTAGTGTGCACTAACAAAAATAGCAAAAAATAACAAAAAGTAACAAAAATAAACGGTTTTTATGAAAAATCAGGGGTAAAATTGATTGTTTCCTTCTTTTAACCGATTTTTAACGAATTTAGAAATATCGTATGATATTTCAATTCATTAGAAAAATGATTCACATCCCTAATTCATATAAAGTACACCTATAGGTATAATCCTCAAAGAAATCAGCAGGATAAATCAACATGATAAAAGAGAAAAAAAACCTCCCAATGTTAGATGGTGTTTTGAATCTCCTGCATCAGGGGGACTTATCTGAAAACTGTAAAAGTTCCTTTCCAGTGTAGACTACTCTGTGTGGATCTCCCAATTTTTTTTTTCAATTTTTTATTTATGAATTTTCAGTTTATTCAGTCATAATTACCAAGACAGTAATAACAGAACAAGAAAGAAACATTTAAATAAGAAATATATATAATATCATTTTGAAATACAATAAAAATAATTCTCGTTCCTCCTAACTACAGGAAAAATTAAGAATATCCTCTGTGAAACATAGTATGAGCGAAAATCTAATTGAAATCTTAACCTAACCAGAAAATGTTATGGGATTTCCATCAATCTATATTAAATGGCTATTTTCCTCCCTAGAAAATTTCTAAGTTGTTCTGGCTCTAGGAATGAGTAATTTTTCCCCTCGCTCTTGATGATACATCTACAGGGGTATTTTAATAAAAAGAATCCTCCTTTATCCACTACCTCTTTTCTAAGTAATAGAAAACTCTTTCTACGGAGCTGAGTAGCCCTTACCAAATCCAGAAAGATACATATTTTTTGTCCATAAAAATTGTTTTGATCTATTGCAAAAAAAAAAAAAGATTTAAGTATAACATCCTTATCAGTAATAAAGGCAAAATGTAGCAACAATGTGCCTCTATTTTTTATTTCTATCTTTCCTTGCAATGTTTGCAACAAATCAGAAATATCTATGGATTCCTGATGTTCTTGAAAATTTTGTATTTGATCTAATTTTGTAGGAACTTTTTTCCTTATGCCTATGTAAAAAGCTCTTACTATAACTAGATGGTTAACCTATGGAATATTTAGAATTTGCATAATGTATTCTTTAAACAGATCCCTTGGTCCCAATAGAAACATTTAAGGCCCTTATACTGTTCTCCAAAAACTCAAATTTCCTTTGGAATTCTTCTTCCGTTTTAATTTGATGTTGTTGAATTTTCTCTATCTGTGCACATCTCTTATCTAATTCTTTAATTTATTTTTGTTGTTCCACTACTTTCTCCAAATTGTTCTTTAGAGAATTCTTTATTTCCTTAACTTCTTCCATAATTTTTCCTATTGAACCGTCTAACTTTGCTATAAAATTCCATAGGTTTTCTAAAGTAATAGTAGGAGGCTTTATATCACTGATCTAACAGTGTCCCATTCCCTAGTTCCAACTAATTTCCCAATAGGAGTACTTTGCTTTTTGGGAGATGATAAAGAGATATCAATATCGGATTCTTCCAATGATTCGGCTAGGGCTGGTGCCATTTGTACTACAGTCTCTGGGGATTTTACATTTTTCAATTCCTCATTTCCTCCCGGTATAACCAAAGGGGGCCTCCCTTCGCTACTGGGAGGGGGCGGTGTCTCCAGTGCCCCTGGACTCAATGATGTTTCTAAGACCATGGAAGTAGGGATTCACTTCACTCCCTCCTCCAACATGGTCAGTCCATCGGGGTTTACAATTGGAGATCCTAGCCATTCTGATACACTTCGTTGCCCAAGATCAACATTTGGTAAATTTGAGGAAAGCCTTAGTTTGGCAATCCTTTTAGTGTGAGGCATATTTGATGAGCAATGTCTCTGGGTTTCTTAGTTTCTCAGAGTGTACCATAACAATTCAAACATTCAGAGAGATATCCTTATGGAGGAGAACAGGTATGTGCAAGAAACACAATTAATATCCTACCTGTGGAGTAATGAAGAGTAGCGGAAACAGCTGAAAAGTCCATGCAAAGTCCGGGCAAAGCTGGGCTAAGCCACTCATCTGCGCACCCCTTAGGCGCACGTGGCTTTGGCGGCGTGCCAGCGTTGGCTGCGCACCACAGGAAAGCCCTTTCCCATTGGGCCTGAGTCTGAGTCTGCCCTTCCACGCTGAACGTGGAAACAGCAGTTAACCAGTCGGGCTGGCGAGCCCCCACACACCAACCTTTCCCTCCAGCAAGGTAGGCAAACCCCCCCAAAAAAAAACAGTTCACTTTCCAGCGAGTTGTTCAATACAATTAAATTCACCTGCTCCTGCTCCTCAAGCAGTACTGCAGGAATGTTCATTCTCACTGGGCTTGAGTCCGGGTCCGCCCTCCCACGCTGAACGTGGAAACAGCAGTTAATCAAACGGATTGTGAACCCTCACACACCAACTTTTCCCTACAGCAATCACAGACCTCAGCAAGGTAGGCAAAAAACAAAAACACAGTTCACTTTCCAGTGAGTCAGGCATTACAATTAAATTCACCTCCTCCTGCTCCTCATGCATTGCTGCAGGAAAGCCCGCCCCCACCGGGCACAAGTCCGGGTCCACACTCCCACGCCAAACACAGAAACAGCTGCCAACCAGTTGGGCTGGCGAGCCCCCACACACCAACTTTTCCCTCCAGCAATCACGGACCTCAGCAAGGTAGGCAAAAAAACAAAACAAAACAGTTCACTTTACAGTGAGTCAGGCAATACAATTAAATTCACCTCCTCCTGCTCCTCAAGCAGCACTGCAGGAAAGCCCGCTCTTACTGGGCTTCAGTCCGGGTACACCCTCTCACACTGAATGTGGAAACAGCTGTTAATCAGTCGGGTTGGTGAGCCCTCACACACCAACCTTTCTCTCCAGCAATCACGGACCTCAACAAGGTAGGCAAAAAAAAAAAAATGTTTCACTTTCCAGCAAGTCAGGCAATACAATTAAATTCACCTCCTTCTGCTCCTCAGGCAGCGCTGCAGGAAAGCCCACCCTCACTGGGCCCAAGTCCAGGTCTGCTCTCCCACGCTGAACGTGGAAACAGCTGTCAATTAGTCGGGCTGGTGAGCCCCCACCCACCAACCCTTCCCTCCAGCAATCACTGACCTCAGCAAGGTAGGCAAAAAAGAAAAAAAAAAAAGTTCACTTTCCAGTGAGTCAGGCAACACAATTAAATTCACCTCCTCCTGCTTCTCGATCTCCCAATTTCTAAGTCTATCAAAAAGATAGCAACCCAACTTAGCCTAACCCACGCTATTTAAAGATGGCTGCTTTTCTGGTTTTCGATGTCTGAAACATCTTACATCACAGTCTGAAACAAAGAAACTTGACTGACACATCTGTAAGCTAGCATCTGAAAGCTGCTCTAAGGACAAAAAATCAAACATCTAACAGAGAGTTAAAGAAAAAACTTTTTAAAGGAAAACAGAACCAATTCAGAATTCAATCCTACAAGGAACAAAGTCTTCAGACAATGGATCCATTGTTGTCCCATGCATATCAAGTGACAAGAAAAATCACCCCCATGCCAACTGCGAGAAATCTGGTCAAGTAGACAGAACCATAATACATTAAATATTTGTCCCAGTTCCATACAATGCTCAACTAAGGGAGCAGATAGACGATTATTCTTCAAACAGCTTCAATGTTTAATCATCCGAGAGAAATAGATTGAGCTGTTTTTCTGACATCAAATTTGATACATGGGCATTTAATAATATATATCACACCTTTAGACTGGGAAGTAGATGAATATTGGAGGTTGATCACTTGATTTAAATGTGGTAACTCAATAGTATCTGTATGCATGGAGTCTGGACATACAGAATAATGGCCACAGAGTATGTGGCCAGGTGTAGATGTGATGGGTCTTAGGGATTCATGTTGAAAAATTAGAGTGCACCAGTCTATCTTGAAGATATGTCTCTCATATAAATGCAAATTGCGGTGGTTCTTGAAATGCAGAGTATAATTATAAAAGATGCCAAATTTTCCAAGCAATTTAAAAGGTCATCCCAGATCCCAGAACATAGGGAAGCACACAGGTAAGAGACTCTGACTGAATGGTCTGTCATGGGGTTAATAACTCTGAGCAATAAAGCATGCTGATAATATAGCAGCTGAGATTTCAAATCCTCTAGAATAGAATAGATGTGCTGAAGCTGAAAGAATTGTCTAACAGGTAAATTCTTTTTTAAGTTAGGTGGATGTGTGCTCATGAAATGTAGGTGATAATTAGTTTCTGTTGGTTTTCTGTACAAAGTGGTCTGAAACCCACATGGAGTTTTAAGAATAATCATGTCCAAGAAAGATATTTTAAATTCATGAACAGTTGCTGTGAATTTTAACTGTGAATCTTGATCATTAATCCATGTAATAAAAGAATTGAGAAGTGTCCGAGTGTTGCCCCACAGGATAAATATATCATCAATGTATCATTTCCAAAAGAGTAGGCTAGAAGAAAAAAGGTCCATTTACAATCCTAGTGGTTTCAAAATCTGCCATCTATAAATTGGCCACATTTTGAGGCCAAATTGGCACCGATTGATATGCCACAAATCGGTTGGTAATATTGACCATTAAATGCAAAGTAATTCTGCGTGTTTACACAAAAACTGAGTAGGGATGAGGTGGAGTCATTCACTTGGGTCCAACTTCCTTTCAATAATCTTCAAGGGTTAATGTTGTGGGATATTCAAATATAATGATTCCACATCAAGTGTGATCAAATAGGTAACATCAGCAAAGTTCGTGAAACTGTTCAGCTGGCTAATCAAAAATTGTGAGTCTCTCATGAATGATGGAATTAGTGGAATCACTGGAGCAAGAATTCTGTCCAAAAATTGAGAGAGCGGTTCTAACAGGGACCCTCTGTTTGAAGCAATAGGCCTTCCCAGCGGATTGTCTAGTTGTTTGTGGATCTTAGGTAATAAATAGAACATCAGCAGCAATGGATGATTAGATGACAAAAACAAAGCTTTCCTTTTGGCAAGAAAAACCTACAGTGAGGCCATTCTCTACTTTTATTTTAATGGCAAGGCCTGAGTCGAATCACCTGATAACAAATGATAATAGGTGGTGTCCGATAGCTGTCTCTGTACCTCAGCGAGGTACATCTGGTAGTCCATAACCACTATTTTACAATCTTTATCTGCCAGTTCAATCACAATATCCTCGCAAATTTCTAAACTGTTTTCTTGATTCAAATTTATAAACTGCTTTCTTGATGCAAATTTATAAACTGCTTTCTTGATGCAAGAGATTCAAAAGGGCTTTTTGAATCTCTTGCATCAGGGGAAATTATCTGAAAACTGCAAAGCTCCTTTCCATCATAGACTGCTCTGTGTGGATCTCCCAATCTCCAATCTATCAAAAAGATGGCAACCCAACTCAGCCTGACCCGCACTAATTAAAGGTGGCCACATTTCTGGTTTTCAACGTCTGAAACAAAGCAACATTATTGACACATCTGTAATCTAGCATCTGAAAGCAGCTCTAAGGACAAAAAAATCAGATATCTAACAGAGAGTTAAAGAAAAAAGTGTTTAAAGGAAAACATCCAATTTTGAATTCAATCCTACAAGTGCCAAAGTCTTCAGATGATGGATCCATTGCTCTACCACGCATATCAAGTAATGAGAAAAATCACCTCCACGCCAATTGTGAGAAATCTGGATACATCAGATAAGTCCCCCTGATGCAGCAGATTTGAAACTCCAACTGATGTGGTTTTTTGTTTTTGTTTTATCATGTTGATTTATCATGTTGATTTCTCTGAGGATTATACCTATTGGTGTATTTTATATGCATTAAAAAGTACTTAAAATTAATTGATTACACTCTGAACATTGTGGCCCTTACATGTTCTTTGGGTGAATGATTGAGAGGTCCGGGCTACCACCTTATATGTGGTCTTGCACTTGTTTCCTGGCTTGCTGACACCCTTACATATTGTTAAGTAGCTTTCTGCTGCGTATCACAGATGTTTTCTCTGGTCCCTATGCATTTTTGATATTTTGCTATGGGACAGGTTCCTGCAGTTCCTTTTTTCTCAGAAATGGAGCAAGACATATAATTTCAGGAATGCTGTTCCAGGCACATGGTGCCACAAGACAGAAAATGCAGAATCTGGAATTAGCAATGTAGGAAAAGGACAAAGATAGCAGCAATTTGCCTGATGAACCAAGGTCATGAGGAGGGACATAATGGAGACAAGAGGAGAGGTAGCATGGGGCTGCAGAGTGAATGTACTTGTAGGTAAGATAGTTTGAACAGAAAGTAGAAGAAGACAGAGAACCTATGGAGAGACACATGGTTGCAACAATGTTGAAAGAAGATAATCTGGCCAGATGAATTTTGAATAGACTGAAGTGAAGAAAGATGGCTCAGTAGCAGATCTGTCAGGAGAAAGATGCAGTAGTACCAGTAGAAAGTTGATGAGAGAGAGGGGATAAGGATAAACTGCTGATAAGAGTACTTTATAGCAATAAAGTGTTCTTGAGCAGAGTTTATAATTGGTTTAATAAGGAATTAGGGTGATTTAATCTTTTGGCTTCATCCCAGGTTCCTCAGAAAGCCTAAGGTTCTTTTTGGATCAATAAAAGCCCACTAATTGAAGGACCTGAAAAAGCAGAATATAAATAAATAAATACTCCCCAGGGAAATAAATAAATTTACTTATTTTGACTTTAGTTCTACTTTGACATTTAAGAAAATTCACAGCACTTCTTTCAACTCACATGTTTCAGCGGTTCTCTAAGTGCTTTGTATCCTTAGAAACAGCAAAAAACATATGGAGTTAGATCAGAGAGATAAACTTAATGTTATTTTAAAGTTAAGAAATTTAATCACAATACTTCAAAGGAAGTGCAGAAGCTGACCAAAAGCTGAAAAGCAAGGAATATGTAAGAGAAAAATGTGACAGTGCATTTCTATTTAGAAGCCCTAAAATTTCTCTTGAATTTCAAGAGTATTGTATTGTAAAAAGTGTACTTGTTAATCAAGTGCTATTTTAAAGGCATCACTTCTGGCAATCTGTTCAAACATGCTGCATTAGTAGAAATGCTTACAGCAGAAGAAAAAAAAAGTTAAAAAAAAACATTTTAAATAGAAAATTATAGGTCATCAAGATTCATATAACTAGTTAATGCTGAATGCCACCTTTTTATCAGACATAAATCTTAGAAAGCATGTAGCTTTTATCAAACCTTATTTAGGCTTGTTGCAGCTCCCCTTTTAGAGATTCAAAAAACAATTTCCAGATTAAAAAAAAAATAGACCCTGGTTTCAGCATGTGGAACCCCATTTGACATGCAGAGTTATTGAGAAACCTTTATCATGCAGTATAATTATGTTATGTTTGATTTCTGCTGAAATTTTGAACTACAGCACTTATAAAGTAATAAGACTCTAGCTGCACCAATTATCATGGCTATTTATTCTTGTGCTAACTTTCAAATAGCCCTAATCTCAGTGGACATCCTCACTGCAAGAGAAAATCTTGCATATGCCTTCAACTGTAATATTTTTAATGTTCTGGTTAACAGGGCATTTACCAATCATATAAATAGTTTTCATGCAGATGTGGGTGGGATCAGTGTGACCTGGTCTTGTTCTTAACCTATTGGCAATTCAGGATAACCACAGTTAGGACCCCTCTCAAATATGTATGAATCTTTTTATTTTGACTAGGATTTTGTGAATTGTTATGACATATTAGAAATCAAGGAACTTAGGTCAAAGTTTAATGTCAATTGTCAATAAATCAGAAACTTTATCTGCTGATGTTTGCCAGCTTTTATTCAAATTTGTTATCTTTTGCAGATATTCCGAAAACACAGATGACATTTATGGCTGAAAATTTTTTTTATGTTCTTTTTATTTTCCATTTCCAACTTCTTATTATTTCCTCACCCCTTGATCACATGCCTTGTGATACATGTGCCCTTGTCATCCAAGATGGCTAGAGGGAAGTATGTTCTGAGATAAATACTTAGCTGCACTCTTTTGGCTGGCATAAGTCACCACAGTAATATTACTGTCTTCCTCTCTTTCTGGAGTTGACTATATTGACTACAAAGTATGCCTGATTCCTTTTGGCCATATAAAGTAGGAGACTAAAATCAGCACTGCTTACAGCACGGAAGCCTAAGGCAATAGGACAACCTATATGAGATGGCTTTCAGCATCAAGACAGAGGTAATCTGGATTACCTGAGTGTGATTAATGTAAATCTAATTCTTCTTGGTCCAGTTTAGCTAGTTCAATGAAACGAGTTTATGTTAAATTTAAAACCATTCAATCATCCCTATTTTAATCACTGATACTATATGAGGTTATCATTTACAGCAAATAAATGTAAAGGCACATCATTCTAACAGTGACAAGCTATAAGACCACGTGCCATATGTTCTCCCTGCTATTAGACCAGCAAAGTACTTATTGTGTATGACACATATTTCATTACACTTATTTACATTACGTTTTATGATAAGAACCTTTGAAAGATCAGGGCAGTTTTTTGTAGTATTAGGCTTTTTGACATATAAAATCCAGAATATTTTATTATGTACTAGAAGAACCTCCCGGCAGTAAATATATATTTTGCATTATCATTAGATGTTGCGCTAGGAGGTAGACCCTTGTCCTGGAGCAGTGAACAGCTCCCTGGTAGGGACCAGGAAGCACCTGCCCCCAGGGAGTGGAGTGCAGGAGGAGACAGAGGCTAGGATGAGCTTCACCACTGGAAGCCCGAAGTCCCCCCGGGTGGAGCCCGTAGGGACCCGGGCCGCTTGGACTTAGGTGGGCCTTGCAGGGTCTCCCTGAGAGGTAGTAGAGAGGTTTGCCCATGATCAGCAATGGAGCACAGTCAGACTTCCTGCTGTTGGCCTGGAGAAGCAAGGAAGTCCCAAACAGTGTAGGCGATGATAAGGCAAGGGACAGAGCCAGAATCAGAAGACGTGGTCAATGGCAGCCAAGGTCAGAATCCAAGGATCAGTATGAGGAGTAGTCAACGAGTCAGAGGTCAGGTTCTGGAGGTCAGACAAGGTCACAAGGCAGACAGAGATCAGGATGCAGGTAGCAGACAGGAAGGTCAAGGAACAGGCCAAGGTCAGTACCAGAGAGACAGTCCGAGGGTACTACTTGGGAGGACGGATAGACAGACGCAGGAACAGAAGGACACTGGAACAAGGCTGGACCAAGACTGGAACAAGGCTGGAAAAGACTGGAACAAGACTGTGAATGCTCAGGCAAACTAGTACACTTACAGTGCCGACCCGATTGCCAAGGCAAGGAAGTGCAGGCAGGGACTTCCTTATATCATTCCATCAAACAGGGTGCACTGCAGAGCTAGGACCTGCCCCTGGCACTACAAGAGGCCGGGCAGTCTGTGCGCACACCTGTAGGGGCGTGGCTAACGCCACTGGAGATGCTAAACTCCTGCGTGAGGCCTGGGGTGCAGTGGAAGGCCCGGCAACCACCGCCACGGGATGCCGAGGCCCAGAGGACTTTGCGGCTACTGCTGGGGAGACTGACCCACCTGTAGAGGAGCTAGCGAGGTGAGTAGGCCTATGCGCGGGCCGGGTGTGGATGAGGTGCGCAACAGTAGCCCCCCCCCCCCCCCTTCTAGGCCTCCCTCTACGTGGCCGTGGCTTGTCAGGATGGGTTCTATGGAAGGCTTTAAGGAGATCTTTGTCGAGAATGTTATGGGAATGTTCCCATGAATTCTCCTTGGCCCCATATCACTCCCAGGCTAGGAGATATTGCCATCTACCTCAACACCGACAGACGTTGAGAACCTCTCTTACCTAAAGAGATGAGTCTGGTTCAGTTGGAGATCCATGGAGGTGAACAATCTCTATGAGAGGGCCAGGAGAGGATCAAAGGCTTCAACAGTGAGGCATGGAATGTGTTATGGATGCCCATGGCACATGGTAGATGTAGCTCATACGACACTGCTCCCACTCTTTGAAGCACCAGAAATGGACCGATGTACTTGGGAGCCAGGCGATGAGAAGGAAGTCTCAAACTTATGTGTTGGGTGCTTAACCACACCTTCTGACTAGGACAGAAGAGTGGAGCGGGACGTCTGTGGGCATCAGATGTATGCTTGGAGCGTTCAGCGGCCTGGGTAAGGCATTCTGTGACTTGATTCCACACCTGGTGAATGGTGTGGGCCATGAACTGTGCCGCTGGGGAAGGAACAGTCAGAAGAACTGGAAGTGGCAGCCAAGGTTGTTGTCTGAATATCACGTAGAACGGAGATACATCGGTGGCAGCAGCGACATGGGTAATATGCGTCAACTCAGCCCAGGGTAGCATATCAGACCAGTTGTCCTGCTTGTCATTCACGTAGGAATGGAGGAATGTTTTCAAGGTCCGATTGGTCCTTTCAGCTTGACCATTGGCCTGTGGATGATAGGCCAACATAAAATTCAAGGCAATATTAAATTTCTTGCATAAGGAGCGCCAGTATCTGGCAGAAAACTGTGGTCCTTGGTTGGTTATTATCTCTTTTGGGAGTCCATGAAAACGAAAAATGAGTTTCAGGAATAACTTGGCTAGTTCTGGGGCCAATGGGAGGCCCGGCAAGGGAATAAAGTGACCCATTATCGAAAAACGGTCGATGATGACCCAAATTACGATATTGTTCTGAGACGGAGGCATGTCTGTGATGAAGTCCATTGAGATGCTGGACCATGGCTCAGTAAGTGCTGGAAGCAGCTGGAGTAGGCCCCAAGGCCTTCCAGTAGGTGGCTTCTGTTGGGCGCAGATGGGACATGAATCCACATACTTATGAGAGTCTTGCACCATGTTGGGCCACCAGTAATATCTCCGCAGCATCTCTAGGGTCCTGGTACGTCCCGGGTCTCCTGCCAACTTGGAAACATGGGCCCATTTCAGAACTCGTTCATGTAATCTACATGGCACAACGGTTTTCCCCACTGGAACTGTGGTAGTCACGGCAAGGGATATGCAGGCAGGATCTATGATGTGTCTGGGAATATCAGGAGCATCCTCTGGTTCAAAGGATCTCGATAGTGCGTCAGCACAGAGGTTCTTGGAACCTGGGTGATAACGTAGGACAAAATTGAATCGTTCAAAGAAGAGCACCCATTGGGCTTATCTATGATTCAAGAGTTGAGCTTCTTTCAGGTGCTCAAGATTCTTATGGTCCGTGAAAATGGTAAATTTAAGTTGCGCCTCTTCCTACCAGGGGCGCCATTCTTGGAGCGCCAACTTGATGGCGAGAAGTTTTTGGTCACCCACGGTGTAGTGCTGCTCTGTGGGAGAGAACTTGTGGGAGTAGAATGAACAAGGTATTATTTTACCCTTTGGAGAAAACTGACTTCAGACGGCTCCCGCTCCAATTGCGGAGGCTTCGACTTCAACGATGAATGGACGTCTTGGGTCTGGATGCTAAAGACAAGGACCAGAACAGAAGACTTCTATTAACAGTCTGAAAGGTGGCTTGTGCTTTGGATATCCACACATGAGTGTTAACCCCTTTCTTGATCATGGTGACGAGCGGAGCAGCTAGAGTAGAATAGTTGGCAATGAAGCTCTGGTAATAATTTGTGAAATCAAGGAAACATTGTAAGGCACATAGGCCTACTGGCTGGGGCCAATCTCAGATCCCTTGGACTTTCTCTGGATCCATGGAGAAACCTCGATCGGATATGATGTACCCTAGGAAGAGTAAGCGACTTCGCTTGAAGAGGCATTTTTCTAACTTGGCATATAGATGATTTTCTATTAGATGCTGGAGAATAATCCGAACATGATCTTGATGGGATTCGAGGTCCTTGGAAAAGATTAAGATGTTGTCAAGATATATGACTAAGAATGAGAACAAGAGGTCTCGGAGGATTTCATTCATAAGGCACTAAAAGACCACTGGGGCATTGCATAGCCCAAAGGGCATCACTATATATTCATAGTGACCATCACTCATATTGAATGCGGTTTTCTAGATATCTTCAGGTTGGATGCGTACCAGATAGATAGATGCGCACCCCTCAGATCCAACTTGGTGAAGATCCATGCCCCTTGAAGGCAGTAAAACAACTCACTGATAAGGGGCAGAGGGTAACGGTTTTTGCAGTTTATGGCATTGCACCTTCTGTAATCAATACAAGGGTGTAGACAGCCTGCTTTCTTCTTAACGAAGAAAAAGCCTGCTCCAGCAGGAGAATCAGAGGGACAAATTAACCCTTTTTCTAGGTTCTCTTTGATGTACTCAGATATGGCTAGGGTTTCTGGGTGAGACAATGGGTAAGTTCTGCTCTTGGGAGACGTCATGCCTGGAAGAAGCTATATGGAGCAATTAAATTAGCGTAACGGAGGCTTCAAGAAGACGTCTTCGAATTCAACATACTGAGTAGGCAAACCAGATAGAGTGGTAGACTTCATGACAGAGACTGCTGGGGATACTTGATATAGGCATGTCTTTTGGCATTTGGAACTCCACTGCACCAATTGCAGGGAATGCCAAACGAACTGGGGTTCGTGGATCTGGAGCCAAGGCAGCCCGAGGATGACTGAATGTGTGGAACATTTTAACACATAGAAGGACACCTACTCCTCATGGAGAGTGCCCATGGTAAGATGAACAGCCACTGTTTGATGGGTGATGAGCCCAGGAAGAAGTTCTCCTTGAATGGAGGTGATGTGGAGGCTCACATCTAATGGCTGAAGAGGAATGTTCAGAAGCTTGATGATGTCATCCATGATGAAGCTGCCACTTGCTCCTGTATCAACCAGAGCAGTGGTGGTGAAGGAGTGGGCCTGGATGCCCAGAGAGACTGGAAGCAAGAGTTGGGGGCCAGTGATGGTAGCGCCTATGCTCAGGACCCCTGCCGGGCTAAGGCGTTGCAGTTTTCCGGATTGGCCGGACAGAACTGCCGAAGATGTCCGAAAGTGTCATAGTAAAGGCAAAGACCCTCCTTCCTCGAAGGAAACGTTCTGTCTGAGTCAATTGCCCACGGTTCAGCTCCATTGGTTCCACAACAGGAGAAGGTGGTGGTACTGGAATCTTGGCTGAAGGCCTCGGGACACGTGTGGGACGCTGTGTAGGAGAGCGGGAAGCCTTCACTTCTAGGTGCCTTTGCTGGAGACAATGGTCAATCTTCCCGGTGAGGGAAATCATGTCCTCTAGAGATGCGGGAGTCTCACGGATAGAGAGTTCATCTTTGAGAGTGCTGGAGAATCCATCTAGGAAGTTGGCTTGCAGACAATTTTCTTGCCACCCGAGCTCAGTAGCCAGGGTCCTAAACTCCACCGTATACTCAGAGAGGGTCAGAGACCCTTGATGGAGATGGAGTAGACTGTGGCTGGCTACAGCTTGGTGGCCTGGGTCTCTGAAGGTCTGCTACCCTTATGTAAACTTCTCACTGACCTCAATCTCAAACATTTTCTCTACGCTGACGATATTCAGATCCTGATCCCCATCGAAGAATCGCTCGCAAAAACAATGTTGCACTGGGAATCCTGCCTCCAAAACATCAAACAACTTCTTACAAGTCTCAACCTGATACTAAATTCATCAAAAACGGAACTTCTACTCATCACTCCAGAAAACAGCTCCATCACATACACTCATCCTACCGTACCAAGCACTACACAAGTGAGAGATCTAGGAGTTCAAATTGACAATCACCTAAATCTGAAAGCTAACATCAACAAAACCACCAGAGACTGCTTTTACAAGCTCCAAGTGCTGAAAAGAATACGACCTCTCTTCCACACACATGACTTCAGAACGATCCTACAATCAATCATTTTCGCAAAGCTGGACTATTGCAACACCATCATGCTTGGTCTCCCTTCATCACACACCAAACCATTACAAATGGTACAAAATGCCTCCGCCCGTATACTCACCAACACCAGGAGAAGAGAACACATAACACCTATCTTGATGGACCTCCATTGGCTGCCCATCCACTTCAGAATAATCTACAAGGCCATTCTCACCATTTTCAAAAACATCCATCAATTAGCCCCAATCGATCTCCATATTCCCCTCCGATTACACCATTCCACAAGACCGACAAGAGATGCTTATAAAGGATCACTTCAAGTACCTCCAGCCAAGACTACCAGACACATCACGCTTAGAGATCGGGCATTCTCCACAGCCGGTCCAACATTATGGAACTCCATTCCCCCGGATCTTAGAATGGAACCCAACATCTCAACATTCAAGATAAGACTCAAAACGTGGCTGTTCACGCAGGCCTTTCCTAACTCCAACCCCATCTAATCTCCCTTCACACAACAAGCTCCGCTAGTATTAGCGTTAACAGCCACCTTTCAAAATGTTATTTATACTTATATTTTACTATCTAATCTTCATTTCCCTTCTCATTCCAAGTTATTGTTTTCCCTTGTTTTATGTAACTGCTTTTCTGCACTTTTGTTAAATGGTAAAGTTTCACCCCTGTTTCTTGTGAACCAGCATGATGGGACCACCGTCTTGAATGTTGGTATATAAAAAACTTAAATAAATAAATAAATAAAATAAAAATAAACTAAGGTAGCTTGGAAAGCATAGGATCAGAGCGTTCCCATAAGGGAGAGGCCCATGCCAAAGCCTTCCCTTCTAGGCGGGAAAGGATGAAGTTCACTTTGGTTGATTTCTTCATAAACAAGGACGGTTGCAGTGCAAATTGCATGAAGCACTGATTGAGGAAACCACAACAGGAGCATGGGTCCCCATTGCATCCGGGAGGTGTAGGGAGTGCCAACAATTCTGTTGGTAGTATAAAGGCTGATAGGCCCATGGGATTAGCCAGAGCTATATCTCGCAACTGGGAATGAAGCTCTTCCACCGAAGAGGCTAGTGATTCCAAAGCCCTGTGATGTTCTTGGACTGTGGCAGCCAAACCCGGTAGGGCCCTGGAGGCGGTAGACTCCACCGAGTCCATTGCCTTGGCAACCTGTTGCGCTTGGAGGTGGACCCTTGTCCTGGAGCAGTGGAGAACGGCTCCCTGGTAAGGACCAGGAAGCACCTGCCCCCAGGGGGTGGAGCAAAGAAGGAGACAGAGGCTAGGATGAGCTTTACCACTGGAAGCCAGAGGTCCCCCCGGGTGGAGCCCATAGGGTCCCGGGCTGCTTGGACTTAGGTGGGCCTTGCAGCATCTCATGGAGAGGTAGTAGAGAGGCATGCCCACGATCAGCAAGGGAACGCGGTCGTAGAGTCAAGGAAGGCCCAAACAGCGTAGGTGATGATAAGTCAAGGGACAGAGCCAGAATCAGAAGATGTGTGAATGGCAGCAGAGGTCAGAATCCGAGATTCAGTACGAGGAGTAGTCAACGAGGCAGAGGTCAGGTTACGGAGGTCAGACGAGGTCACAAGGCAGGCAGAGGTCAGGATGCACGCAGCGGATAGGAAGGTCAAGGAACAGGCTGAGGTCAGTACCAGAGAGATAGTACAAGGATACTACCTGGGAGGACGGACAGACAGACGCAGGAACAGGAGGACGCTGGAACAAGGCTGGAACAAGACTGGAACAAGGCTGGAACAAGACTGTGAATGCTGAGGCAAACTAGTATACTTACAGTGCCCAGCCGATTGCCAATGCAAGGAAGTGCAGGCATGGACTTCCTTATATTGTTACATCAATCAGGGCGCGCCGCAGAGCTATGACCCACCCCGGCCCTACAAGAGGCTGGGCGGTCTGCGCGCGTGCACATAGGTGCGTAGCCAATGCCATTGGAGACGTCGAACTGCGGCGTGAGGCCTGGGGCGCAGTGGAAGGCTTGGCGACCGCAACCGCGGGACGCCGAGGCCTAGAGGAGTTCATGGCTGCCACTGGGGAGGCCAACCCACGACCTGCAGAGGGGCGTTTCGGGGGCCCGTGCTCACCTCACTAGCCAGAGTGACTCACTGCTCTCTTGATTAACAAATGTTGGTACCTAATCAAACCAAATCACACTACTTCAACACCTTTCCAAGGTGAGTAACTGAACTGAACTTTTCAACCTTTTTACTTAGGTATACACTGCTCTCAGCTTATTTCTAGCTTCTGGCTACTTTTTTTTTTTTTTTAATACAAACACTCAGTTCTGCTTACTAGCTGCCTTACAGACTTTTAAAAATAAACACACTAACTACTGCTTACTAGCTGCCTTATCACTGACTATTTAAAATACAGTCTAACTTCTGTTTATTTGCTGCCTTACTGACTATTAAAAGCACAAACATACAAACACACTAAATAATATTCCCAGTTAACCTATTTATTTATTTATTTATTTATTTATTTGGAGTTTCTTCTATACCGATAGCCGTTTGCACATCGTATTGGTTTACATACAACTAAGAACTGATGGGCATGGCCCTTACATAGAACAATAGCAAACAATGAAACAAAGATACATGGGATAAGTATGTATAAATAACAAGGACTATATAATGGAATATCATAAACAGCTATAAGAAAACAAATTAAATATAGATTTGAAGAGAGATATAATGCAGGGTATCATGCACGAAATAGCAAGACAATGTACAAGAAACTATAATACATGGTAAAGGGATGCCTTGAAAGCAATTATACACATATAGTGAATGGATGTACCATAATACATGGTACAAGGTATGCAGTAAACAAATGCAATTATAAAATAGACAGCTGGAATTGGGGAACTGAGTACCTAAATAGGTTATAAGGAGGGTTCCGGGGAACATTATGGGAGAGAAAGGACAAATGAGGGCAAGGGAAAGCTACACAGGGGTACGTGACCCTATGGGGCGGTGAGAGAAGAGAAGAGAGAGGCAGGGGCGCCTTGGAAGGAGATAACTTTGCCCCAATACTTTTAAAAAAAGACAATGCTCCAAGCAAAAACTTACAGATTCCTTTCAGCTACCAGCAAGGTGATCTTCTCCTCTCAGTGTTCCCACTGGAATGTGATCCTCTCCTCTCAGTGCTCCTACTATAAGCATTGGTAATAGAAGCAACCTTTTCTATTTATGAATATGCTTAGAAACATAAGGAATAAATCTTAATTTTCATTTAAAAAAAAGGGTAACAATGTTTAAAGAAAAGCTTAATTATCCAGTCTCTATCTAGCACAAGCTTTAAAGAAAGTATTCAAATTTCAGGATTTGCTAGGGATTTGTCCATCTCTAGCAAAGCTTTTCAGAAACTGCAGATAGTCCATTCTGGACATCTTCAGCATTCTTATTTCTAACTGAAAGCAAATGCAGTGGGCATTGTTTGAGGATAAACCTTCAAAATTTAAAAACTATATTATTTAAACATATCAAAAACAGAAAAATTAGGAATTTTAGGAAAATTAATAAACTGTAAATCATGGTGTCTAGATAAGTTTTGCAATTTTTCTGTTATGAATCTCAATTAAATGTTATCCTTAACATCACATCTTGAACTTCTTCCAATGTATTAATCTGCTGTTCAGCTTCATCCATATTTTTTTAATATAGTCCAAATGAGTTCCAGGCAAATCTCTTATTCTCAAGAACCATTGTTTTGCTCAGCAATTGAGGAAATTTGAGCAGTCAGTGACTTACCCAGTCTCATAATGTCATTGCAGATCTCTGAGGGTAAACTGAGGTGATCTAGCCAGCTGGAAACCACTCTGGGACTTTAGTCTGTTTTCTGAAGAGGAAGACAAACGAAGGGATCCAGTCCTTTGCTCTGGCGACACAGCTTGATTGGCTTTGGAATGACCTGTTGTCCTGCATACACAAGGCTCACAGCCGCCAC
The DNA here is from genome assembly GCF_901001135.1 of Rhinatrema bivittatum. Lineage (NCBI taxonomy): Eukaryota > Metazoa > Chordata > Amphibia > Gymnophiona > Rhinatrematidae > Rhinatrema > Rhinatrema bivittatum. The sequence continues at coordinate 402,457,745 of NC_042617.1, read as the reverse complement.
ATTTACCAACATCAGGCTGACTGCTTCCATTGATACCATCCAGGGCTGTTGTGGAGAAATCGCCATGTTCATGATCTTCTGCAGGATCCACAGGGGACTCTCTGTTCTTAGCGCTGAGTGACACTACAATCAAGAGGACAAGAAGCCTCCACTTCTCCCCCTATGAGCAACCCAGTAACACCAAAGCCCCAGAATAAAATATTGTGCAACCACATAGGAGTCCATTTTCCTGCATGAGGTAAGGAATCAGAAAGATTAGGAAAAACCCGCTGTCTTCCTTTTCATTTTACTTTTCTAAGGTAGACTGAGGGTCCAACAACTAGAAACAAAGTGAGAAGACCAAGACAACCAAAGCATATGGTTTCTAAACTGATGCCATCTTGTACCTCTTCACTTGAAAATTTTTTTATTTAACTCTTCATCCCTTTATACAGTAATCTTACAGTAAATTTGTGGAAGAAAAATATGTATTTAGAAATAAATACTTTCATTTTGTAAGACTGTCTAAAATATAAAAGATATTTATAATTCAGAGAAAATGAAAAAACTAGTTTTCTCACAGCACTGCAGTGAGCCTATGCTAAAAATTAATAATTCATTCCATGCACAGAGACACAAAGACATTACTGCTTCAATAGCATGAAGGCAAGAAACTTCAAACCAGAAGGTCTTAGAGATGTGCATTCCTTCAAAAAATAAAAAGGAGAATCCAAACCAAAATAGCACAATTTGTTTTGGTTCATATTACCCAAAATGAATGTGCCATTCTTACAAAACCAAGGTTTGGGAAATAATGTGTGCTATTATCAAATAAACAGGGTCATTCATCAAAGTGCGTTATAACATTAATACCCGCAATGGTTATTGCAGCACAAATGTAAATGTATTCAAAGGGGTGGGATTGATGAAAATGAGGGGCATTATTGCATGCTTTTAATGCCTGAAATAACTATAATTTTTTTCATGGCAAGTAAGCTATGTGATATGCCTGAAACAGCTATAATACAATTTTGCAAATTCTGTTTTGGGCATTTTTTTTTGGGGGGGGGAGAGAGAGAGAGAGAGGGGGGGGAGAGATAGAGAGAGAGAACCTTTAGAGTAGCACACATAGTAGTCAACTATTTATACTGCTATAGGAGGGCCAGCTAGAAACTTGGGGAGAGGTTTTGATGGTGATATAGGGTTTGGGGCCAGTTTTACATGCAGAGTGAGACATACAAACAGGACAGTAGACCTCAGTAAGGATTTGACATCTTTTGGAGTGAGGAAAGTCATACAAAGATGAGATTTCTACAATGTTCTCTCGCCCTAGCTTGATGAACTCTTCTATCAAGCTATGGCGAGAGAACATTGAAGTAATCTCATCTTAATATGAATTTCCTCATTCCAAATGATGTGAAATATTCACAGAGGGCTACTGTACTGTTTTTACATCTCACCCTGCATGTAAAACTGGCCCCAGAACTGTATACCACCACCACCACCACATCACTTCAAGTTACTAGCCAGCCCTCCTATAGTGATATATATAGTTGACTACTATGATAGAACTATAAAGAGTCTCTCTCTCTCTCTCTCTCTCTTTTTTTTTTACTCCCGTTTATAGATAGTGAACTATCTACAGTCGGGAGAATTGTTGGACCAGAGGCAGCATGGATTCACCATTGGAAGATCCTGTCAGACAAATCTGATTGACTTTTTTGACTGGGTAACCAAGGAATTGGATCAAGGAAGAGCACTCGATGTCATCTACTTGGACTTCAGCAAAGCTTTTGACACTGTCCCGCACAGGAGACTGGTGAATAAAATGAGAAGCTTAGGAGTGAGTGCCGAGGTGGTGGCCTGGATTGCAAACTGGTTGACGGACAGAAGACAATGTGTGATGGTAAATGGAACTCTCTCTGAAGAGAGAGCAGTTTTAAGCGGTGTACCGCAGGGATCAGTGTTGGGACCGGTCCTTTTCAATATCTTTGTGAGCAACATTGCGGAAGGGATAGAAGGTAAGGTATGTCTTTATGCGGATGACACTAAGATCTGCAACAGAGTGGACACGCCGGAAGGAGTGGAGAGAATGAGACGGGATTTAAGGAAGATGGAAGAGTGGTCGAAGATATGGCAGCTGACATTCAATGCCAAGAAGTGCAGAGTCATGCATATGGGGAGTGGAAATCCGAATGAACTGTATTCGATGGGGGGAGAAAGGCTGATGTGCACGGAGCAGGAGAGAGACCTTGGGGTGATGGTGTCTAATGATCTGAAGTCGGCGAAACAATGTGACAAGGCGATAGCTAAAGCCAGAAGAATGCTGGGCTGCATAGAGAGAGGAATATCGAGTAAGAAAAGGGAAGTGATTATCCCCTTGTACAGGTCCTTGGTGAGACCTCACTTGGAGTATTGTGTTCAGTTCTGGAGACCGTATCTCCGAAGAGACAGAGACAAGATGGAGGCGGTCCAGAGAAGGGCGACCAAAAAGGTTGAAGGTCTTCATCAAATGACTTATGAGGAGAGATTGAAGAATCTAAATATGTACACCCTGGAGGAAAAGAGGAGCAGAGGTGATATGATACAGACTTTCAGATACTTGAAAGGTTTTAATGATCCAAAGACAATGACAAACCTTTTCCGTAGGAAAAAAATCAGCAGAACCAGGGGTCACGATTTGAAGCTCCAGGGAGGAAGATTCAGAACCAATGTCAGCAAGTATTTCTTCACGGAGAGGGTGGTGGATGCCTGGAATGCCCTTCCGGAGGAAGTGGTGAAGACCAGAACTGTGAAGGACTTCAAAGGGGCGTGGGATAAACACTGTGCATCCATAAAATCAAGAGGCCGTCAATAAAGAGTGGGTGGCTCGCCAGAATGACGGCTACTGCCTGGAGATAATACCCTTATTCAATAAACATACACATGGTTACTGTGACTCCAACATCGCTCTAAGCTACAACAGCAAGAGGAAATGTGGAAAAAAGGATTTGCACTCACAAAGCGGGGAGTAGCTGGCTTGTTACGGCGGTTACTACCCCAAACCAAATAAGCCTGATACTTCACTTTCAACCCATATCCTGCATAGCTCTCTGCTTCAACGGCAGGGGAGAAGAAAAACTGATACTTCACGCATATCCAGCATAGCGCTCTGCTTCAACGGCAGGGGAGAAGAAAAACTGATACTTCACGCATATCCAGCATAGCTCCCTACTTCAACGGCAGGGGAGAAGAAAAACTGATACTTCACGCATATCCAGCATAGCTCTCTGCTTCAACGGCAGGGGAGAAGAAAAACTGATACTTCACGCATATCCAGCATAGCTCTCTGCTTCAACGGCAGGGGAGAAGAAAAACTGATACTTCACGCATATCCAGCATAGCTCCCTGCTTCAACGGCAGGGGAGAAGAAAAACTGATACTTCACGCATATCCAGCATAGCTCTCTGCTTCAATGGCAGGGGAGAAGAAAAAAGGATTCGCACTCACAAAGCGGGGAGTAGCTGGCTTGTTACGGCGGTTACTACCCCAAACCAAATAAGCCTGATACTTCACTTTCAATGCATTTCCAGCATAGCTCTCTGCTTTAACGGCAGGGGAGAAGAAAAACTGATACTTCACGCATATCCAGCATGGCTCTCTGCTTCAACGGCAGGGGAGAAGAAAAACTGATACTACATGCATATCCAGGATAGCTCCCTGCTTCAACGGCAGGGGAGAAGAAAAACAACCAATAAGGGCTGAATAGCATAGTCTGGGTAGGGCAGATGGGCATGGGTGTAGCTTGCTTATTGCGGCGGTTACTTCCCCTACTACCCCTAACTAATCAGGCTTGATATTTCACTTGGATGCAGCTCCATCGCTGCTCTCTACATTGATGGTGGGGGTGGAAGGGAAATAGAACCAAAGAGCTAAGAGAAACGGATAAGTATGGGAAGAAATGTGTGAGGCTTGCTGGGCAGACTGGATGGGCCGTTTGGTCTTCTTCTGCCGTCATTTCTATGTTTCTATGTTTCTCTCAGTCTGGGCACTTCACAAGTATCACAGGGTACAAAAACATTATCATACATTCCAATAAACTACATATGCTAAGATAGCATGCAATAATTCTAAAATTATCATAGTCATGCCTCTATTTGTTATCATGGGCATTATCCATGCAAAAATTATAGCATTTTGATGAATCTAGGGGAAAGTGCACTATTTCCAGAGGAAAAAAAAAAAAAACAACTATTGGTCCTATTAGGCCTTGAATCTACCAAGCTGGGCTGAGCTGAGCTCAATCAAGGCCTCCTAACAACTGACCACCCCCCTTCCACCCCAGAAAACAGTCATGACCAGGGACATCCCCAGCCTTCACTTACCTTTTCTGAGAGGTCCCCATGCAGAAGAAAGGGACAGGAGTGATATCCACTCACTCCAGTCCCACTGGAATCCTTTAAAAAATGTACAGACAAGCAAACATATGGCTGTAGAAAAAAATAGCACTGGCTGCTGGCTCTAAGACTGGCACCATTTGATGTTGCACTTGACACCAGTCTCAGGGCCTGCCAGTGTTTTTTTTAAGGAATTCTGGTGGGATAGATGTGAGTGAAGATTGCTCCTGCCCCTTTCTTCAGTTGAGGTCTTCACAGAAGGGACTGTGGAGGTCTCCATATATGGCAGATTTCTGGGGACCCAGGAGGGAGGTCAGAGAGGCCAGAGGATGCCCCAGTTGGAGATAGGATTGCCAACTGGCTCCATAGTGTCAGGACAGTTTGATCCAGTCCTGGTTTTACTCCACCGTCTGCATGGATTTGTAGTTCTGGTGTCATTATTGATTTATCTAACCAAGCCAAGACTACAAGTCAATATAGGTAGCAAGATAAAAAAAAACCATGTTTACCACAACCCATCCTAAAAATCTAGAGCCACTTGATAACTCTGGCTGTGTAGTCCTGGGCCTGGTGTCTTGCCAATGGTGTAGAGTCCCAGGAAGTGTTAGTGAGAGCCCAAAAAGGACCAGTTTTAGTAGCTATTTTTTTGTGGGGGATGGGGTGGTATGTTTATTTCTGCTCAGCAAATGAACCAAACTGAAAAAAGTACTAAAACAAAAAAACAAAAAAACCTGAAACAAAAATGAACCAATACAAAAACATTTTGGCTGCACATCCTTAGATGGTTTGAAGTAAAACCTGACATACTAGCATTTTGGTATCATTCCCTATTAAATACAATACAAAAAAAATGTACTAAATATACGGTGTATGCGTCTTTATATAAAGATTCCAGTAAGTAGCTAATGTTCAAGCTCTAGAAGAGGTGTCTTTGGGATGACATTATGGTTTATCATAGTCATCCAAACACTATTTTTCAGCAGATTTCAGTCACCAATACAAGTTATTTATAAATACTGAGATACAAGGTGACCTTCTAGCACCATGTCAAAAAAAACAATCTGAGTCAATTTCCAAGAGAAAACAGATCTACAAGTCCACAGATGGAATGGAGTAAAGGCAGTACTGACTGAAACGTTTCTTTTTGATATGGAGCTAGAAGATTTCAGTAAGGCAGATGGCATTCCAGTACATTCCAAACTAGGGAGTTAATGAACTAAAGTATGTTAAGGCTACAATGTTAGGGGTACATTTTTAAAAAAAGCGCAAGCATGTACTTTTGTTCGTGCACCAGGCGCAAACAAAAGTACGCCGGATTTCAATAGATACGCGCGTAGCTGCGCGTATCTTTTAAAATCCGGGGTCGGCGCGCGCAAGGGGGTGCACATTTGTGCGCCTTGCGCTCGCTGAGCCCTGCGCGCACTACCCGTTCCCTCAGAGGCTGCTTCAAAATCGAAGCGGCCTCGGAGGGAACTTTCTTCTGCCTCCCCCCACCTTCCCCTCTCTTCCCCTACGTAACCCATCCCCAGCCTTATTTAAACCCCCCCTACCTTTATCGCAAAAGTTATGCCTGCCCGAAGCAGGCATAACTTACGTGCGCCAGTGGCCCGCTGGGGCGCCATCACTCAACCCGGGGGCTGGTCCGGAGGCCTCGGCCATGCCCCCAGGCCGGCACCACGCCCCCCGGAATGCCCCAAACGTCGCGCCGCCCCGACACGCCCCCCTAACAAAGCCCCAGGACTTACGCGCGCGCTGCCGAGCCTATGCAAAATAGGCTCGTCGCGCGCGGGGGGGGGGGGGGGGTATGGTTTAAGGGTTACGCGCGTAACTTATGCACGTAACCCTTTAAAAATCTGCCCCACCTTGTGTGTGTTGACATGTGTTCACTTCACTTAAACACTATTTGCCTTAACATACTTTTGCAATACTTTGTGTTAACAATAACACAGCATTAACCTGCACTGATGTAATAACAATATTAATGAGCTATGCAATGCATGCAAAAAAGCCAATTAATATTAAAATGGAGTTAATGTAAATTACAGTTATGAGGTTGGTTGGCACCATTTGACATGGCATAGACAGCAGAATCAAGAAGGGAACTCTCTCTCCTGTCCCTATCACTTATTGGATGCCAGCAGATAGAATAGCTGGGGAAGTCCTCCCTGGATGAAAGAGGTGGGCCCCAGGTGATATCTTTGAAGGATGGGAAGGCCATTATAAAAATATTTTAAATAAATAAATGGAAGTTTATAGCCTGGAGGGGCTGCAAATCCATTTGGTGGTGGGAGGTTTAAGGCCCAAAGGGGCATCACCTTTACTCAAAGGGGGAAATCTTTTTTGTCTCACTTGGAGGTATTTATCTTATTTTTAAGGAAAAAAGTATTGGTAGAAAATGGAAGTACACATCTCTATAGGTACTTTTTTCCAGGACAATTTTCAAAGGGAAGACATACTCATAATTTTCCTTTGAGGACAAGTGCATAGTTTGCAGGTAAACGTATCTATGCAGGTACTTTTTAAAATTGCCCCCTAATGGCTTGCATGCATGGTAGTGCTACCTGTTTTTCTGACCTCTTTTTCCAACCATGGATTTTAATAGTGTCATTCATGGTCTTCTCTTGTTTTACATTTTGTGTCTGAATATTGTTTATAGGTGCAGTGTGGTAAGCGTAAGGTGACCAAAATGGTGGGTACTTCTAGGATACCTCTCTCCCGTAGTGCCAACAGTGGGCAAGTAGTTCGTTTGCAGGGAGCAGTAGTTAACTGGTGCACTGTCTATATGGAAAATTTTGGTAATCTACTTTCAAAATATACCTAAAGGTTCATTCCTTGAATTTTGAAAACACTAAATATTTGAATCCCAATTCAAAGCCTTGGGGCTGATGGATATGTCCTTCATACGAGGAAATTAATTATTCACTAGAAAAATTCAAATCAGCCTACAATAACAAGCTATTATCAACATGTAAATAATAAAACAAATAAAAAATAAATGACATGAAACTCACAAACAATGTAAATTGTATGTGGAAGACATGTGCTTGTCAGTGACTTGATCCCAGAATATTTTATACCAGGGCCGGTGTAATTATCATAGGTGTCATAAGTGATTCTTACAGACTTGTGCCACCATCCCTGACACACACAAATACAAATTATATATTTATAATAACATATTTTACATGAAAAGCTACTTTCAAAGTATGGGCTTCAGAGATAAAAATAATCACTTACAACAATATATATATATTAGAGATGTGAATCGTATTTCGGACGATTGAAAATATCGTACGATATTTTCAAAATCGTCAGAAATTGGGGGTTCCCCGAAACCGATAGGAAAACCCCACGATATTGTTCGTGGGTTTCTCTTAACGTTTTGGCGTATCTTATAAAATCCAGCGTACTTTTGTTTGCGCCTGGTGCGCGAACAAAAGTACGCGAACGCGCTTTTTTTTTAAATTTACCCCTTAGAGAATAACCACTGCTATCACTGGCATCAGTAGCATGGGATCTTCTTAATGTTTGGGTACTTGCCAGGTTATTGTAGCCTGGATTGGCCTCTGTTGGAAACAGGATGCTGGGCTTGATGGCAATTTCTTATGTTCTTAACAATTTGAATATTATCATGCCCAGTTTATAGGCAATCCACTTCTCTGTTGGAAGCATTTCAGGCTTACAAGTACAGGGCTAACGTGTTGGCATCATTTTGTTCTAGAAATTAATTGTGCAGTTTCACTTTGTATCCATGGTGAATTTCAAGGTGAAAGTAAATGGAAGAAAAAACAAAATTCTAAACCTGCATGCTGATGGCCACATATGGCTGTGAAATCCTCTCTTAATGTGTCTTCCCTACAATGAACACCATGGTCTAATGTTCTCTGAGATTTACTTACACGCTGCCACTCAAAACTTCCACTGACTTACTCCCACAATGATACTTCTCAGCTCGGCATATGTACACAGCAGTCATTGTGATCTACAATTTGTTCTAGACATTGTGTCAAATTAGGGTTGTTTTTTTCCACAATAGTCTGCAGTAAGGTTTATCCTGACTATTAAACATGTTTTTCTTTGATACTATGGCATTCCTCCTAGCATTGCCTTTTTAATTTAAACTTCAATATTCAGTGTCATTGTTGTGCTGGTGTACTCTTGGACCAAGAGGGAGTTGATGGTACCTGAGCCCCACACCACCAGTAGGCAGAGCTGATGGAAGCAGTGGCCCTGCAGGAGCTTCACAAATACCAGCTCACATTCTCCTTAGGTTGAGCCTTCGGCTGCCAAGGCTGGCTGATCTTAGGTGGGGCCTCTGGAGAAGTGGAAGTCCCGGTACTCGGAACATTGCGGGCAGCATGCTGAAGGGTCAGCAGAGAAAGAGCCAGGGGTTTGGCAAAGTAAGCAAAGCAGATGCACAGACTGAGGTCAGAGACAGGCAGCAAAGCTTGAGCTCAGATTCCTTGGAATGGTTGAGGCGGGAGGTAAGAAGCACAAGGTTGATGTCGTCCAATGTCAAGCCAAGATCAGTCCAAAGGGAAGGAAGGAAAAAGCGAGGACCATGGGAGACAAGAACTAAGCAAAGAGCCAAGGAACTTAGGAACTCCAGAACTTAGGAAATCAGGCAACCACTACTCCAGTTGGAGTTGACCTATTGCAAGGCGAAGACTGGAAGCAATAACCGGCCTTAAATGATCCTGGAGTGGTGAAGTCATCAATTGGTGCCGGGCCCAGTTTCCCACTGCTAACCCTTTAAGAAAGGCATGATCAGCCGCACGTGCACCTTAGGGAGTGGCGTGTCAGGAGCAGCTGTCAGTGAATGCCAGGATATGCTCTGCTCCTATCCTACTTTTTCATAAGACCCTCCAGCCCGTAGAGATGGAGTTTATTGTTTAGAGATGAGAGTTCCCCAATAGTTATTTAGAGAAATAAACCAGACTGGATGTATGAAAATAACAGTCTATTTATTCAAGTAAAAGTTATTATCTTTTAAGGCATGTAATTAGCTTATGAGGCATTATATTTTTCAAATCTTATCTTAATCAAACAGTATAGAGCTATAAGCATAAGTATGATAACAATAGTCTATTTATTTTATTTATTTAGAATTTTTATATACCGACATTCTCGATACACATATCAAATCAGGTCGGTTTCCATTGAACAAAACAGTCGCTGTTAAGGCGTTACATTGAACAGAGTTTTTTAGAACATAAGAACGTAAATATTAAACAGAGTTTCTGAACATAAGAATGTGACTATTAAATAGATATCAATAACATGTCAAACAATGTTCAAAAGCCGTAAAAAAATATCTACAATAAATAGTAAAATAAACTGAGTGTAGCAGGTAACAGTGTACAAAGTTGAATGGTAAGACCTGAGCATAACGAGAGCTAATGAACTAGAGCATCTACAGTGGTGACTTTCATAACCTGTGGACTGTCCGTATAAGGCGTGATCAGGCGCAGTGAGGTTTGGGGGTGTTCAAGAGATTTGTGGTGTTCTATTTTGCCTTTTGACCGGTGTCTGAGTGTTCCTTCGATTCCGGGAAGGCTTGCCGGAAGAGCCATGTTTTTAGGTGTTTCTTAAAAGTTTGATGGCATGTTTCTAGGCGAAGTTCCGGAGGTAATGAGTTCCAGAGGGTGGGCCCTGCTGTAGAGAGTGCTTGTTTTCTTAATAGGGATTTGACCGGAGGAGCATATAATGATCCTTTGTAATTGTATCTGATGGGTCTTTGTGATGTGTGAGGGCAGACTTGCATGTTTAGATGAAGGTGGGCGATGCCCATAATGTCCTTGTGAATCATCATTAATGTCTTAAAGGTGATCCTGGATTTTATAGGAAGCCAGTGAAGGCCGTGTAGAATTGGTGTGATGTGTGCTCTTTTATTTGAGTTAGTGAGTAACCTCGCCGCAGCATTCTGCACCATTTGTAACAGTTTCGTGGATATTGCAGGGAGACCTAGTAGAAGGGAGTTGCAGTAGTCTAATTTTGACAGAATTATAGACTGAATTACTAATCAAAAGTCGCTGAAATGAAGGAGCGGTTTCAGATTTTTGAGCACTTGAAGTTTGAAAAAACATTCTTTAGTGGTGTTGTGGACGAAAGATTTAAGGTTAAATTGATTGTTGAGTCACACCCCTAAATCCCTGACAGATGGGGAGTGGTTAATGTATGATTTTGCGAATTGTGTTGCGTTTTGGGAGTTGGTGAGAATATGGTTTTCATCCGGCGAGATGATGAGGATTTCAGTTTTGTTATGATTGAGTATGAGGTTCAAGCTGGATAGCAGAGTATTGATAGATTGTAAGCAGTTGTTCCAATGTGCCCAAGTTTTTTGCAGGGATTCTGTGATGGGAAGAAGTATCTGAATGTCGTCAGCGAAAATATAATGCTTTAGATTAATGCTGGAGAGTAGGTGGCAGAGTGGTAGCAGATAAATGTTAAAAAGTGTTGGGGAAAGAGATGATCCTTTCGGGACTCCTCGGATTGATTTGATTGGAAGTGATTCTTCATTATTGATCTTGACTTTATAGAATCTTTTCTCCAAGAATGATTGGAACCAGCTGTGAGCTTCTCCTTGAATTCCTATATCAGATAGCCGCTCGAGAAGGATGGAATGATTAACTGTGTCGAAGGCGGCAGATAGGTCAAGAAGGGCGAGGAGGTACGGTTGTTTTTTTTCAAGATTGAGGAGGATAGTGTCAGATAATGATGCGAGTAGCGCTTCTGTGTTTTGCGATTTCCTAAACCAGAACTGGAAAGGGGAGAGTATGTTGTTCTCCTCTAGGTACTCAGCCAGTTGTTTGTGCAACTATAGCAATAAGATAAATATCTATTAAAGACATTTTTTCTTGTAAAATAAATTCTTTCTAGTACATGCTTAGCTAATACATTCACATTTAAAACATGAGTCAATAACATTTTCAACTCAGTAAATTGTATTGGCTTAAATTCCATATTTTGTACAGTTTCAGTTGGCTGGGATATAAGCATGGGATAAAATTCCATGGCCCACACCTAATGACAGATCGGGCAGTGACTAGGTACAATATTCCCAGTTGAAACCTGCACTGTGCTCTATCTGATCAAAGGATCTAACATCCACTGGGAACTTACAAGAAAGCCTCTATCAGTGGTCCGGGATTCAGTTTCAGAGGGCAATCAGCCTCTCCTTCCAGTGTGAGGCAGGTATTATAAACCTGCACCAGGGAATAGCACATGGTTACAGGAACCTAGTGGCAACCTTGTGTTATAATCCCGTGATAACCAGCATTATTAATGCACAAATGTGTTGGTTCAAAGATTTTAATTGTCTTTATCCATTCGTTGCTACCATTACCACTTTCAATATACTGTCCCCAATTCTGAATTTCCCAACATCACTTCCACACCTATGTGGTGATAGGGAGAAAAATATGTCTAACCCCCTTGTACTAACATAGATCCCAAGGTTGCCCATGGTTCTTTTCTCATTTCATGTTTGGTGACCTGCAAAATAACTTGCGAGTCGTCCACATGGGCATACTGAATTTGTTCTGCTGTGAGGTTTATTTCCTCTAACATTTTTCCAAATTGAAGGTCCCCCCATTTCGGTTTTGGGGAAGTGAGATCATCTATAAAATGGGTTAACTATTCTATTTTCGCTAAGACCTGCATTTTCTCATCAGCCATGATTATGGCATCAATTCCTAATTGTAGGGTTTGAGCCAAATAATCCCTTAACTGAAAAACTCCTGCTTTTAGCTGGTATTCATTAGACTGTATACCTTTGATAGCAGCTTTAATTATATTATTAAGATTAAGAAAAGTGTCTAAATTTCATGTTTCAGAACATTTCTTCTTTTTCTACTAGCTGTTCTTATTACCCAGTCGGGCAGGGAAAATGAATCATTCAGCCACCAAGTCTATATGATAAGGTCTAAAACAGCTGTAACTTCCATTTCATTCCTCCCTTCAGCTAAGCCTCGAATGCAGACAGCTGTTAATGATCTACCTTGCATTAGTCTGTCTGAAAATAAATGTGCTTCTGTGTAAAGAAAGGTCCCCATACTCTTTTCCGAAAGGATGGGCTCCAGCTTAACCAGAGTGGAACCAAACTGCTGGCACAAACTTTCAAAAAGGAGAGAGAACAGCTTTTAAACTAGAACAAGGGGGAAATCCGACAGTCACTCAGCAGTGCATGGTTCAGAGAAATGTATCCTTGAAGGATACTAATGAAACAGGAGAGTTAGGGCATCCCAATAGAGAGGTTCCAATAAAAGCAAGTGTAGTCCATGTGCCTATATGTAAAAAATCACCGAAGCTAATGATTTCCAAAATATCCCTAACAACTGAAAAGCACATTGTTAATAAAAACAAAAAACACACTTTGAAATGTCTGTATGCCAATGCCAGAAGTCTAAGAAGTAAGATAAGAGAGTTAGACTGTATAGCAGCAAATGAAGAGATTGACATAATTGGCATCACAGAGACTTGGTGAAGGAGGATAACCAATAGGACAGTGCTATATCAGGGTACAAATTATATCACAATGACAGGGAGTATCAAATTGGTGGGGGTGTGGCACTTTATGTCTGGGAGGGTATAGAGTCCAACAGGATAAAGATCATACAAGAGACTAAATGCTCAGTAGAATCTATATGGGTAGAAATCCCATGTGTGTTGAGTAAGAGTATAGTGATAGGAGTATACTACCATCCACCTGGACAAAATGGTTAGACAGATGATGAAATACTAAGAGAAATCAGTGTAGTTAACCAATTTGGCTGTGCAATAATAATGGGAGATTTCAATTACCCCAATATTGACTGGGTAAATGTAACATCAGGACTTGCTAGAGTCATAAAGTTCCTGGATGTAATAAATGACTGCTTCATGGAGCAATTGGTTCAGAAACCAACAAGAGAGGGAGCTATTTTAGATTTAATTCTTAGAGGAATGCAGGATTTGGTGAGAGAGGTAGCGGTGGTGGGGCCACTTGGCAACAGTGGTCATAACATGATAAAATTTAAACTAATAACTGGAAGGGGGACAATAAGTAAATCTGCAGCTCTAACACTAAACTTTCAAAAGGGAAGCTTTGATAAAATGAGGAAAATAGTTATAAAAAAACTGAAAGGTGCAGCTGCAAAGGTTAAAAGTGTTCAACAGGAATGGACATTGTTTAAAAATACAATCCTAGAGGTGCAGTCCATATGTATTCCACACATTAAGAAAGGTGGAAGGAAGGCAAAACGATTACTGTCATGGTTAAAAGGTGAGTTGAAAGAAACTATTTTAGACAAAAGAAATCCTTCAAAAATTGAAAGAAGGATCCATCTGAAGAAAATAGGATAAAACATAAACATTGTCAAGTTAAGTGTAAAACATTGATAAGACAGGTGAAGAGAGAATTTGAAATGAAGTTGGCCATAGAAGCAAAAACTCATAATAAAAACTTTTTAAAATATATCCGAAGCAAGAAAACTGTGAGAGAGTCGGTTGGACCATTAGATAACCAAGGGGTTAAAGGGGCTCTTAGGGAAGATAAGGCCATTGCAGAAAGACTAAATGAATTATTTTCTTCTGTGTTTACTAATGAGGATGTTGGGGAAGTTCCGGAGATGATTCTCAGGGGTGATGAGTCAGATGAAGTGAAAGAAATCACTGTGATCCTGGAAGATGTAGTAAGCCAGATTGACAAACTAAAGAGTAGAAAATCACCAGGACTGGATAGTATACATCCTAGGGTACTGAAGGAACTCAAAAATGAAATTTCTGATTTATTAGTTAAAATTTGTAACCTATCATTAAAATCATCCATTGTACCTGAAGGCTTGAGGGAGGCCAATATAACTCCAATATTTAAAAAAGGCTCCAGGGGCAATCCGGGTAACTATAGACCAGTGAGCCTGACTTCAGTGCCGGGAACAATAGTGGAAACTATTCTCAAGATCAAAATCGTAGAGCATATAGAAAGACATGGTTTAATGGAACACAGCCAACATGGATTTACCCAAAGGAAGTCTTGCCTAACAAATCTGCTTCATTTTTTTGAAGGGGTTAATAAACATGTGGATAAAAGTGAACCGGTAGATGTAGTGTATTTGGATTTTCAGAAGGTGTCTGACAAAGTCCCTCATGAGAGCTTCTAAGAAAATGAAAAAGTCATGGGATAGGAAGTGATGTCCTTTCGTGGATTACAAACTGGTTAAAAGACAGGAAACAGAGAGCTAGGTTTAAATGCTCAATTTTCTCAGTGGAAAAGGGTGAAAAGTAGAGTGCCTCAGGGATCTGTACTTGGACCGGTGCTTTTCAATATATATATATAAATGATCTGGAAAAGAATACGACAAATGAGGTTATCAAATTTGCGGATGATACACAATTATTCAGAGTAGTTAAATCACCAGCGGATTGTGATACATTACAGGATGACCTTGCAAGACTGGAAGATTGGGCATCCAAATGGAAGATGAAATTTAATGTGGACAAGTGCAAGGTGTTGCACATAGGGAAAAATAACCCTTGCTATAGTTGCACGATATTAGGTTCCATATTAGGAGCTACCACCCAGGAAAAAGTTCTAGGCATCATAGTGGATAATACTTTAAAATCGTTGGCTCAGTGTGCTGCAGCAGTCAAAAAAGCAAACAGAATGTTAGGAATTATTAGGAAGGGAATGGTTAATAAAATGGAAAATGTCATAATGCCTCTATATCGCTCCATGGTGAGACCGCACCTTGAATACTGTGTTCAATTCTGGTCGCCGCATCTCAAAATTAGATATATTTCCGATGGAAAAGGTACAGAGAAGGGCAATCAAAATGATAAAGGGGATGGAACAGCTCCCCTATGAGGAAAGGCTGAAGAGGTTAGGGCTGTTCAGCTTGAAGAAGAGACGGCTGAGGGTGGATATGACAGAGGTCTTTAAGATCATGAGAGGTCTTGAACGAGTAGATGTGAATCGGTTATTTACACTTTCAAATATTAGAAGGACTAGGGGGTATTCCATGAAGTTAGCATGTAGCACATTTAAGACTAGTCAGAGAAAATTCTTCTTTCACTCAAAATACAATAAAGCTCTGGAATTTGTTGCCAGAGGATGAGGTTAGTTCAGTTAGTGTAGCTGGGTTCAAAAAATGTTTGGATAAGTTCTTGGAGGAGAAGTCCACTAACTGCTATTATGAAATCTTTTATTGCAAAGGTTAACTTGAGATCCCCAATCAGGGCAACATGGGCATTGTGTCTGGGTGGACAAGGACTGAGCACAAAAGAACCTATTGTTCCCATAAGCATTTATCCACAAAGTAATATAACGATAAGGGATTCCTTTCCTGTGAGTGAAAATAACAGGCAATTCATCACAAAATACATGATAATGTGTACTATTTAAAAACAAAATTTCATATGGTTGCCTACAAACATAAGACAGAGAGTGTTTAATCATTGGGAGGGGGAATCCTGTATCCTTACCCCCCCCCCCCCCCCCAATGTGGAATAATTGTCATAAGAGAGTGTTACCTCAGGAAACATGTCCATCCAGGAGAAAATGAGACCTTAAAGCAAACCTGAAAGTCCACGCATAGGACTAGGTGAGGAGTACTCCAGAAGTACTTCTCCTAGGAGGTTTTGCAGGCACAGGAGTCATTATGGAAGCAGGGTCAAAGGGAAAAATTTCTGGAACTGTTCTGCAGCACCATTATATGGTTGGGAACAGTGCTATAGTTTCCATGAAGGTGATCTAAGGAACTTAGTAAGTTTGGTACCTTCTTTCCGGAAACCCAGGAACAAGTTTTGGTACTTAGATGCGCAGAACTCTGTGTGGAAGCCATCAAGAGGAGATTCTGATGTGATTGAAGTAAGCTGTAAGGAGAATCGCTCCAGTTTCTAGTACAGCGCAATAAGCCTAGACTCAAGACCCTCAGGTTGAGATTCCGGAGAGATGCCTTGCCAGACTTGCTGATTGTAGTACCTAAAAGGAACATCAATATGCAAAAGAACAATGTCCTGCATAAACCAGCCATGGTACAGAACCAAGATTACACCAGATTGTTGAGATGGAGAAAATCCGGATGTGGATCCTTAGGCCGACCGACCCGAAGGAACAGTCGGTAGGCAGAACTCCCACTGGGCAATTGGAGCTTCACCTGGAAACCCGTGACTCCTCCAGAGGAGCTGTGGGAGCCCGGGTTGCTAGGACTTAGGAGTCTTTGCCCTGGAAGCCCGAGGTCCCCCCAGGAGGAGCCTGTAGGGACCCGGGCCGCTGGGACTTAGGCGAGAACGAAGAAACCCAGGAGTGGAATCCGGACTGGAGTCTGGGCAGGCGGCAAGCAAGCAGCAGTCGGGGTCACGAACCAGGGTCAAGGCAGGCTGAAGACAACAGGAGTCGAAGTCACGGACCGGAGTCAAGGCAGGCTGAAGAGAAGCAGGAATCGCAGTCACGGACCGGAGTCAAGGCAGGCTGAAGACAAGCATGGTCAAGCTATCTGAGGTCAAGGCAGGAGACAGGCAAGCGGAGTCAGGCAAAGCGGAGTCAGGCAAAGCGGAGTCAAGCAGGAAACAGGCAATCCAGGAATGCAACTCAGAGCTACCAGAAGTAGTGAACCTCGTTGCAAGGCAAGGAAGGCTAGGAACTGCAGGGCTTAAATAGCCCTGCAGCGTCTGACGTCAGAAACGGGAGGAGCCGAGTTTTCCCGCGCGGGTCCCCTTAAAAATGAAGGTCAGCCGCGCGCGCGCGCCTGGGGGCGGGGCTAGCCGCGAGAGAACACCGGCGGCAGTGAGGGAGCTGGCGCATGGCGTCTGAAGGCCCTGTAGAGCCGCAGGGGGTCGGAGCGGCAGGAGGAAGCAGCGGCTGAGGTCCCGAGTCCGCGGAACGCGGGAGGAAGCAGCGGCTGAGGTCCCGAGTCCGCGGAACGCGGCAGCTCTCCGGGACCCGAAGAGAAGGTAAGGCCTCGGACGCCACGGTGGCGACCGAGACCGCAACAGTACCCCCCCTCTTACGCCCCCTCCGCCGAGGGCCAGGTTTCCTGGGATGGTCCAGATGAAATTGAGTTAGCAAGGATTTGTCCAAGATGTTCCGAGCTGGTTCCCAAGAGTCCTCCTCGGAACCGCACCCCTCCCATGCCAGCAGGTATTCCCAGCGACGGGCATGGAAGCGAATGTCCAAGACTTCTCGTACCTGATACGTAGTCTCCGTAGACGTAGGAGATGATAGTGCATCAGTGGAAGGATGGTGGTACCGGGACAGTACCACCGGTTTCAGCAAAGATATGTGGAACACGTTATGGATGCGAAGTGATGACGGAAGACGAAGTCTGTAGGATACTGTACCAATACGCTCTGCAACTTGAAAAGGCCCGCAGTATCGAGGGGCCAACTTACGAGAACGGTTAGGTAGCTGGAGATTCCGAGTGCTTAACCACACCTTGGTACCTGGCAGAAAAACTGGCGCTGGTCGTCGATGACGGTTGGTATACTGCTGGGACTTTCTTGCTGCCGTAGCCAGTTTGAGTTGAATCCCCTTCCAGAGATGATGCACTTGACGTGCTGTGGTTAAGGCAGCAGGTGATGGAATAGAAATAGGAAGTGGCAAAGGCGGTCTTGGGTGACGTCCATAGACGATCTGGAAAGGGGTTTGTCCTGTGGCAGCATGGGTATGATTGTTGTAGGCGAACTCTGCCCAAGGCAGGAGAGAAACCCAGTTGTTTCCTTTTTCGGAGATGAAACTGCGGAGGAAAGTTTTAAGAGTGCGGTTTGTGCGCTCTGTCTGGCCATTAGTCTGGGGGTGAAAGGCCGTGGACAAATTTAATTGGACCCCAAATTTCCTGCAAAGGGCACGCCAAAAACGAGCCGTAAACTGTGGCCTCGATCCGATACGATACTCTGTGGTAGTCCATGAGCCCGGAAGACGTGGAGAGTAAACAGAAGTGCGAGTTCAGGTGCAGAGGGCAGCTTAGGCAAAGGTACCAGGCGAATCATTTTAGAAAAACGATCTACGGTTACCCAAATCACCGTATTACCTTCCGAGGGGGGCAGATCCACTACAAAGTCCGTGGCTATGTGGGACCAGGGTTCCACGGGAATAGGCAGCAGCTGCAGGAGCCCCCAGGGCCGACCACTAGGCGGTTTTTGTCGGGCACATACTGGACATGAGTCGACATATACTCGGACATCTTGTCGCATTCGAGGCCACCAGTAATATCGGCTAAGCAGATCGAGCGTCCTTTCCCTGCCGGCGTGACCCCCAGAAAGAGAGTCGTGGGCCCAAGCTAAGACCCTTCTGCGGTCTTTGTGGGAAACCACCACTCGTCCTAGGGTGGAAACTGTGGTGCTGGCTAACTGGATTTTAGCGGGATCAATAATGTGTTGTGGGAGGTCTTCCTTCTCCTCCTGCATTTCATAACGGGAGAGCGCTTCAGCCCGTACATTCTTCAAGGCGGGCCGGTACTTCAGTATGAAATTGAAACGGTTAAAGAAAAGGGACCAACGTGCTTGTCGAGGATTAAGACATTGGGCCTGGTTAAGGAACTCCAGGTTGTTATGATCTGTATAAATTGTAACCGGATGAAGGGAGCCCTCCAACCACTGTCTCCACTCCTCCAGTGCAAGTTTGACCGCCAGCAACTCCTTATCCCCAATGCCGTAATTGCACTCGGCTGACGAGAATTTCTTGGAAAAATAGGAGCAGGGTAGGAGATGTCCGGAGTTAGAGACTTGCGAGAGGACCGCTCCCACAGCGATGTTAGAGACATCGACCTCGACAAAGAATGGCCGTGTTGGATCTGGGTGCCGTAAACAGGTATCTTGGAGAAACGCCTTCTTTAATTGTTCGAAAGCCTCACAAGCTCCCTCAGGCCAATGGCGAGTGTTTGCTCCTTTCCGAGTTAGCGCGGTTAAAGGTGCCACCAAGCGAGAGTACTGGGGAATAAAGTGTCTATAGAAGTTAGCAAACCCCAAAAAACGTTGCAATGCTTTTAGCCCCTCGGGTCGGGGCCACTTCCTGATGGCGGATACCTTGCTGGGGTCCATCCAGAAACCAGTAGATGACACTATATACCCGAGGAAGGGTAACGACTCTTGCTCAAAGAGACATTTTTCGAACTTAGCATACAAATGGTGGTCTCGTAAGATCTGGAGTACTTGTCTCACATGTTGCCGATGGGAGGCAAGATCCGGGGAGTGTATGAGAACGTCGTCCAGATAGACAATCACGCAGGAGTGCAATAAGTCACGCAGAATCTCATTCATCAAGTGCTGGAATACAGCGGGAGCGTTGCACAGTCCAAACGGCATCACAAGGTATTCATAATGGCCGTCCCGGGTGTTGAACGCCGTCTTCCATTCGTCCCCGGGGCGGATTCGGACCAGATTGTATGCGCCGCGGAGGTCCAATTTAGTGAAGACTTGGGCACCTTGGAGTCTGTCCAACAATTCCGGAATGAGAGGAAGCGGATACCAGTTCTTCTTGGTGATAGCATTGAGCCCATGGTAATCAATGCAAGGCCGCAAGGCTCCATCCTTTTTTGCAACAAAAAAGAAACCTGCTCCGGCGGGGGACTTGGAAGGGCGTATGAAGCCCTTGGCCAGATTCTCGGTGATGTATTCGGACATAGCCCGGGTCTCTGGCTGAGACAAAGGATACACTCGTCCTCGGGGGGGAGTAGTACCTGGAAGCAACTCTATCGCACAGTCAAAAGGTCGGTGTTGCGGTAACAACTCTGCTTTTTCCTTGGAAAAGACGTCCAAAAAGTCAGCATACGGAGCCGGTAATACCGGCGAGGTGTGAGCCAGCGGAATCCGTTGGAATCTTTTCGCTTGGAGGCAGGATTGAAAACACTCAGAACTCCACTGGGTAATCTGAAAATCCTTCCAGCGAATCACAGGAGAGTGTTTCTGAAGCCAGGGTAACCCAAGAACCACCGGATGTACAGCTCTCTCCAACACAAGCAACGAAATCTCCTCTGTGTGTAATAAGCCCGTCTGCAAAATCAACGGTACGGTCTCGGAGGAGATGCACCCCGACAAAGGGGTACCCTGAATGGAGGTTACCCGCAAGGCAGGAGACCTGGAACGCGTAGGGAGATTCAGCTGTTGCACCAAATCCTTAGTAATGAAGTTGCTTCCAGCCCCGGAGTCAACTAGGGCTTGCGTGAGGAAGGAACCGCCAGGATATTCCAGGGTTACCGGTATAGTACATTGAGGAGCAGGGCTAAGGCAGCCTAGGGGACACTCCTCCCTTACACCTAGGCGCGGGAGTTTTCCGCCCGTTCTTTACACTGTGCAAGGTAGTGGCCCTTTCCGCCACAGTACAGGCACAGCCTCAAGTCACGGCGTCGCTGTCTTTCTTCGGGTGACAAAGACGAACGGCCCACTTGCATGGGCTCGTCAGAGGCAGTTGCTGGTGAAGGTGCAGTTCCCCGCGACCCCGAACTTGAATTCGAGAACCTGGGAGTCACGGACGTCGAGCGTCGGAAAGGGCGCCCCTCTTTCGCCCTCTGCTGCAAACGCCGATCAATTCGACCCGCTAAGTCAATCAGAGAACTCAGGGTCTCCGGCAGATCCCGAGCCGTTAGCTCGTCCTTAATACGACCGGCCAAGCCCTCCAGGAACACGCCCCGGAGAGCCTCATCCTGCCAGCCTACCTCATGGGCGAGGGTGCGAAATTCCAACGCGTAGTCTGCCAAAGTCCGCGATCCTTGCCGGAGCTGGAGTAACTCTGAAGTAGCGGAGGCCTGGCACGCTGGCTCATCAAAGGCCGCTTTGAACTCTTCCACAAAACGGTTCAAATCCCCCAGGGCAGGATCATTATTCTCCCACATGGGGGAAGCCCAATTCAGGGCCTGTCCATCCAGAAGGGCAAAAATGTACACCACCTTGGTGCCATCAGTAGGGAACTGGTTGGGCAGTAGTGCAAAGCGCACATACCATTGGTTTAAGAACCCTCGACACGCCTTGGCATCCCCGGCATAGCGAGAGGGTGCAGGGAGCTGCGTAGGGGACTGGAGGGTTACCAGTGGTGCAGGTACGGGTGCTGGTACTGGAACAGGCGCGGGCGGCTCGGTATCCATGCGAGACGCCAGCCGCTCTACTGTAGCAGCCAGGGAGTCCAGGACTTGCTGTTGCTGAACCAACCGCTGGGCCAAACCCGGAATGGCCTGTAGCCCGGCGAGGTCTGCCGGATCCATGGCCTTGCAAACTGTTGAGATGGAGAAAATCCGGATGTGGATCCTTAGGCCGACCGACCCGAAGGAACAGTTGGTAGGCAGAACTCCCACTGGGCAATTGGAGCTTCACCTGGAAACCCGTGACTCCTCCAGAGGAGCTGTGGGAGCCCGGGTTGCTAGGACTTAGGAGTCTTTGCCCTGGAAGCCCGAGGTCCCCCCAGGAGGAGCCCGTAGGGACCCGGGCCGCTGGGACTTAGGCGAGAACGAAGAAACCCAGGAGTGGAATCCGGACTGGAGTCTGGGCAGGCGGCGAGCAAGCAGCAGTCGGGGTCACGAACCGGGGTCAAGGCAGGCTGAAGACAACAGGAGTCGAAGTCATGGACCGGAGTCAAAGCAGGCTGAAGAGAAGCAGGAATCGCAGTCACGGACCGGAGTCAAGGCAGGCTGAAGACAAGCGTGGTCAAGCTATCCGAGGTCAAGGCAGGAGACAGGCAAGCGGAGTCAGGCAAAGCGGAGTCAGGCAAAGCGGAGTCAGGCAGGAAACAGGCAATCCAGGAACACAACTCAGAGCTACCAGAAGTAGTGAACCTCGTTGCAAGGCAAGGAAGGCTAGGAACTGCAGGGCTTAAATAGCCCTGCAGCATCTGACGTCAGAGACGGGAGGAGCCGAGTTTTCCCGCGCTGGTCCCCTTAAAAACGGAGGTCAGCCGCGCGCGCGCGCCTGGGGGCGGGGCTAGCCACGAGAGAACGCCGGCGGCAGTGAGGGAGCTGGCGCATGGCGTCTGAAGGCCCTGTAGAGCCGCGGGGGGTCGGAGCGGCAGGAGGAAGCAGTGGCTGAGGTCCCGAGTCCGCGGAATGCGGGAGGAAGCAGCGGCTGAGGTCCCGAGTCCGCGGAACGCGGCAGCTCTCCGGGACCCGAAGAGAAGGTAAGGCCTTGGACGCCACGGTGGCGACCAAGACCGCAACACCAGATGGCATGGGCGCAGTGAGGAGTGACAGTGGTTTAGAAAGCGAACATTTATTTATATGCGAGTGAGAGTAACGGGTACCCGAGAAGTTTCAGGGAAAGTCTTGGAATGCACTTGGGTATGAGATAAAAGGTAGTAGAGAGAGACTGGAAATGTAATTACCAAGAACACCCAACATGCAATAATATACTTATAGTAAGGTTTATAGAAAGAAAATTCCGGTTGCAAAAATGTACTGATCGGGGAATAAATTATACAACATGCACTTAGAAGCTGTTGCTGGAAGTGGGTTAGAAATGGAAGATGTTCAGTCATAGGACTAGTTACTTCGAGAACAACCTGTTCTTCTTGTTCTGGGGTTGGCACAGTCATGTCACTTCTTGGAATAACATCATTGTCTTGAGTGGTGGGGGTGCTTGGCAGTGTCGGTCCCTCCTGTCTCATCTGCGTCAGTGGAAACTGTGGATTCAGTAGAGGCTGGGGTTCGAATGGAGGCACTTGCACCAGAAAACCCCAGTGTCTCGGATACCAGCTTGACATTTCTAATAGATACAACTTTCCTGTTCTTTGGATCCTCAGAGTCAGAAAGTAACAGTCTGGAGGTACCTAGAAGTTCTGTAACTATAAAGGGTTTAGAACAGTATGGTTCTAATGTGCCATGAACATGCATTTTGCTCAATACTACAGAACCAATCGGAAATGGATTTGGATTCTGTGGGACTTAGTTGGAGGTAACCATCACCTTCGTGGACCCCATGTTTTCTAGCATTGAGAACCCAAAGAGAGACATAGCAGGTGCTTCATGATTGTCAGTTATGGTACTATTTAGCCAGATTTGTATCTCCGGGAGATTATAGTACCAATCTTTGGGATTAGTTTTTAAGGCAAAAATTTGCAGACTGCTCTTAACCTCACCATTCACCCGTTCTACCATACTGTTAGATTCTGGATGGTGGGGGTACGAGAACTGATGGGTAATGGAGTAATTGGCACAGAAGTTTTCAACCTCTAGATTTTTGAAGGCTGGACTGCCATATGTGCAGAGAAACTGAAAAGACAAAATACCAAAAACAATAGCAAGATGATTAAAAGTCACTGCTGCTGTAAGGCGTTTCTGTGCAAAAAGGAAAATGAAGACCGAAAAGGAGTCTAGCACCACTAAGATATGTCGGTAGCCACACAAAGAAATAAGTGGTCCAATGTGATCCATATAGACTACCTGTGCTGGTCTTATCCCCCGTGGAAGTGTTCCTTCCACATATGGGGGTCCAGTCCATTTAGGGTTTGTATGCTGACATGCTATACAGTCGCAAACCAGTTTCTTAGCCTGATTTCTGGTTAAAACCCCATCTGAGTGATGAGACAGAGTTGCTGCATTTAAATGTAAGGAACCATGTCGGGTGAGTTGTGCCCGTACAGTGGTTTCTTGCTGATAAGCCACTCTTTTGGCAGCCTCATCTACCATATTATTAAAATGAGCATACCACCCTTCTGCCCGGTAAGCTGGCACATGTAAAACCTTTACCGGGACTGTAAAGGTTTGGAAGAAGACAATATCAATCTCCAGTGTGCTCTGTGTGTTACTGGCTTGCCAGTAACATCTAAAAAGTCATTGTTTTCCAAGACTTTCATGTACACGTTGTATCCAGAGACAACATATGTGGAATCTGAACAAACCAGTATGGATCTTCCTGTGTCCAAATTGGTCATGTGTTCAATATGTATTAATACCTTTTGAAATGCAATAAGTTCAGCTTCTTGAGCTGACATGTCTCCTAATGGCCAAGTGTGTGTGTCTAATACTTTCCACTGTTATTAGGAGTTAAAATTAGATTGGTCGCTCCCACAAAGAAGAATGTGAGATAGTCAGTAGATGGGGTAGCAGACCCATTGGTAAAAATGACCATCTGTACTTGTCTAGAGTTAGGGGGGGAGCATCTGGTCAGGTTGAGGATCTCAGGGAACCTCCTCACTTACTAACTCAATGCCTGAGTCTGCAAGACCATTTTGATAATGGACTTGTACATCGTCCCTATACTGATAGCATGCCATTGCACCCAGCGAGTGGTGATAGCCCTGCTTTCAGGTAGGGAGTGCCAAGTTACTGTTTTCAGTTGTGGTATACCAGTGTAACGGTGTATACATTTACCTTGTGCCAAAGTAGAAATTTTGGATAGCAATATCGGACAGCTGTTAAAGTGCGCTCAACTATATTAAACTTTTTCTCTGGTAGAGAGAAAATGAGTGTAATATAACAAATAGTTTGGGACTCATCATGATACTTATTGTAGTTAAAAAAAGGTGAGTCAGAAACCTGAAGGACAAGGTCCAAATCCTTTACAGGGTTTCAATGTGCTAAAGGAGCAGAATTTTTTATAGCCTCCTGGAGTGCCCGAAGGCATTCCAAATGTAAAGTAGTCCAGTCCCTAGCTACCAATGCATCGCCTTTTAATAGATCATATAAGGGTTTCGCTAGTGCAGCAAAATTTGGTACCATTTTATGGGCAAAATTGAAATTTCCCATTATAACCTGTAACTGGTGCGAAGTGCGTAGTTCAGGAAAGGAAATTACTTTTTCTTGGAGTGTGGGGGATAGTGTAGCTCTTGCCACCATAATTAAAAACCCCCAAAATTTTACTTCCTCAAATACTATTCTCACTTTGGCAAAATTTACCACTAATCCCTCTTCCCCCAGAACCCGTATCAGTTCAAACACTGTCTGCCAAAGTACCTGCAGTGTATCGAAAGCCAAATATATATCATCAACATATGGTTTGGCATTATCAATGTATTGTCATTGAAGGATCTCTTCAACGGCTGCTGAAAATAATATGCGGGAATTTTTAAATCCCTGGGGGAGTCTCGTATATTGATATTGCTTTCCCCAGAACATAAATGCAGTTAACGGGGAGGAGCTCAAGTGTATATTCCAGAACCCATTAGCTAAATCTAAGGTGGATTTCTAGGGCAAGGCAAGTTATCAATCATTGATGCTGTATTGAGGGTCTGTGCTACCACAGTTTCAGAGGATGTACTACACTGAGGGTAATTTTATACTATGGTTCTCTTATACCAAGTAATTATATCAACAAAAGAGAACTCACGAACTCACAAAATACAATCTCAAATGTATAATTTATTAATGAAA
The DNA here is from genome assembly GCF_901001135.1 of Rhinatrema bivittatum. Classification (NCBI taxonomy): domain Eukaryota; kingdom Metazoa; phylum Chordata; class Amphibia; order Gymnophiona; family Rhinatrematidae; genus Rhinatrema; species Rhinatrema bivittatum. Next base: position 402,432,124 of record NC_042617.1, on the reverse strand, counting down.
TATATAAAATAGATCCTGTCTAGACAATAATTACTATCTAACACAGTCATTCATCCATACCACAATCATATCACAATTGCAACCATACCACACCTATAAAAACATCATGTTCATAATGTAAAAATCCCAACACCAATGTGTAACACTTATTTTTAAAGCACAATATCAAATATCTATTGCAGTATCATCTGCTATAATTCTAATAACGTTTCACAATGTATAACAATGGTGATGTGACATATCTCTGTGTATGTTAGAACCTGGTATTCTCAAGTTCCAGCATTACCCACTATACTTTTCCGATTATTACAACCAAAAACGGTGACATCGTCCGCTGGACCTGCCCGACAAGGACTCCTTGTTTCGCCCGATTCATCTGGGCTTCATCAAGGATATTTTCATCACTGTTGTCTCAAATGCAACCTATATTAAATACATCCATCAATATAGATAATAACCCACCATTGTTACCCTTAAAACCCACCTCCTCTCCAAGAATTAAATATAGAAAGGATCTACCTTTACAAAGCATCTAAATTTTATAGTGTTTAAGATGTGCAACCTCCGTTGCCGGATTGAAGTGCTTTATAATTCATTCGATTTTCCAAGTATAGACAAAACGTTTCACAATTCAACATCATTTCGCTAATTCCAGGGACCACCCCTGTAACCAAAAAATAGCGAAAAATACAATTTAATACCAGCTCAAAAATATCAGACTAAAGCGTTCAACCGACTACATACTCACATTTACTCCGGAACTGATGACATCACGTATAACGGCATGATGTAAAGCCAAGAACCTGAATGTAAGTTTTATAATGCCACTCATTAAATCCTTAACTGGTCTTACAATTAAACAATGTCCTCGATCATTGTCCCATGCAACAAACCTTCAATGTCCACTATGGTAGCAATTATTGATAAACCAATCATATACTCACAAAAAGGCTTGCCATTCAATTGGATCATTAAGTCCGTGGGGTACACTTCTCTGCCAATCAAAGATGAATCTTTGCTCTACCCTTCTCAGAACAGCAGCCAAATCACCTCCCCGCTGCAGAGTTACTCTTTTGATGACAAAAAATCGTAATTCTTCAATCTCATGTTTAACATCTAACCAGTGTTTTACCAAAGGAGCATTTATTTTCTCCATTCTAATCCTGCTCTTATGTTCGATAATACGAAATTTTATAGAACAAATAGTTTGTCCTATATAAATTAAAGAGCAAGGACACAAAATTGCATATACCACTCCTGCTGATTCACAAGTAAACTTATCTGGAAGAATATATGGCCGTTTTAAATTGGGATGACAAAACTGTTGTATCTGTAAAACATGAGCACAAACCGAGCAACTTCCACACTTCAATTGCCCCACCATATTTTCATCACTATTAGGAACATTGTTAGGTGTCCTAAGATTGTCCCATAAATTATTTTGTTTTTTAACGGCAAAAATTGGACTTTCTTCAAAAACTTTTAAAGGGGACAACACCTTCCAATGTTTTTTAATCACATCTCTGATTTTAGAAGATTTAGAGGAGAATGGAATGGAGCAAATAGTTCTAAATGGAGATTCCTTATGTGCTTTAATTAATAAATTGTCTCTATTCGAGTACAATGCTCTTTTATAAGCTTTTCTAATAACTGATTTGGAATTAGCGAAATGATGTTGAATTGTGAAACGTTTTGTCTATATTTGGAAAATCGAATGAATTATAAAGCACTTCAATCCGGCAACGGAGGTTGCACATCTTAAACGCTATAAAATGTAAATGCTTTGTAAAGGTAGATCCTTTCTATATTTAATTCTTGGAGAGGAGGTGGGTTTTAAGGGTAACAATGGTGGGTTATTATCTATATTGATGGATGTATTTAATATAGGTTGCATTTGAGACGACAGTGACGAAAATATCCCTGATGAAGCCCAGATGAATCGGGTGAAACAAGGAGTCCTTGTCGGGCAGGTCCAGCGGACGATGTCACCGTTTTTGGTTGTAATAATCAGAAAAGTATAGTGGGTAATGCTGGAACTTGAGAATACCAGGTTCTAACATACACAGAGATATGTCACATCACCATTGTTATACATTGTGAAACGTTATTAGAATTATAGCAGATGATTCTGCAATATATATTTGATATTGTGCTTTAAAAATAAGTGTTACACATTGGTGTTGGGATTTTTACATTATGAACATGATGTTTTTATAGGTGTGGTATGGTTGCAATTGTGATATGATTGTGGTATGGATGAATGACTGTGTTAGATAGTAATTATTGTCTAGACAGGATCTATTTTATATATTTCATTAATAAATTATACATTTGAGATTGTATTTTGTGAGTTCGTGAGTTCTCTTTTGTTGATATAATAACAGTTTCAGAGGAGGCATTAAGGAACCGATAGTCAATGACCATACGGGTCTTTCCCATTTGGTTTGGGTACTGAGAGCAGAGGGGAATTATATTGAGAATATCCCTCTTTTAAAACCCCTTGAGCTACCTTCTGAGTAACAATCTCATCAAGGTCATCCCATAATGTTTTGTGTACAGGGTACTGTTTCTGGGGATTAAATGGTTTAGTTAATGTGATTTCTATTGGCTTGGGGATGTGAACTAAACCCGTATGTGTGGGATAAAGTTGAATAACCCCTAATATAAGCCATTCCTTAAATCTCTTTTCTAGTTCTGCTTCCCCTATAGAGGTTTTGAACTGGGGTGATATTGAAGCTTTAACTGCCTCAAACCCATATGCTGGGTCTTCCCTCATCATGGAGGGGAGTACCAGTACATCAGCTGATGAGAAGTAGACCAAATATGGGTCTTCTTCATCAAATAAAAAAGTTACCTTTATGATGTGAGGTCCTTTGAAATGTAAATGTGGTGAAGAGAATTAAAAATAAAATAATTAATTTGAAGGGGCTGTGTAAGTGCCAGTGATGCCTGCATTGAGTAAAGTGCTTGGGAACCATAGCAACGGGTATCCAGGGAAGCTATTACCTTAACAACAGAGCATTGGTCATCTGCTCACTGTAACAAAGTTTAAAATAATGCTACAAATTATAGCCAAGTTGCTATTTTGTTTGGAAAATTGGTATAATTGGGAATGCATTTAAATTGGTTAATAAGTTTCCTTTTTACTAGTCTCTTGAACCAAGGGTTTTTTTTTTTAAAGATTTCTGTTAATTGCAAATCTATCCCAAGTAAACACATCAAGCTAGGTTGAGAGAACCTTGCCCAAATCTCATCTTGGAGTGAGTTTCCTCACTCCAAAGGCCAACAAATCTTCACAAGAGACCACTGTTCTGTTCGTAGGTATCACGTAGAATGTCAAAGTGGCCCCTAACCCCCTACCCTCTTACCTAATAGAGATGTGAATCGTGTGATCGATCGTCTTAACGATCGATTTTGGCTGGGGGTGGAGGGAATCTGATCATCGCGGTTTTTGGGTTTTTTTGTTTTTTAAATCGTTTAAATCGTAAATCGGGGGAGAGCGGGAAAACCGGCACACTTAAACAACCCTAAAACCCACACCGACCCTTTAAAATAAACCCCCCACACTCCCGAACCCCCCAAAATGTTTTAAATTACCTGGGGTCCAGTGGGGGTTCCCGGTGTGATCTTCCATTCTCGGGCCACGGCTGCGTTAATAGAAATGGTGACGGCACTACCTTTGCCCTGTCATATGACAGGACAAAGGTAGCGCTGGCGCCATTTTGGTTCCTGTCCCCCGACGTCATGAGCGCAGGAGATCGCTCCCAGACCCCCGCTGGACCTCCAGGGACATTTGGCCAGCTTGGGGGGGCCTCCTGACCCCCACAAGACTTGCCAAAAGTCCAGCGGGGGTCCGGGAGCGACCTCTTGCACTCGTTGCCATATTGCAAAATGGCGCCGGCCATATGGCCGTATGGACGGCGCCATTTTGCAATATGGCAATACAGCCATACGGCCGGCGCCATTTTGCAATACGGCAACGAGTGCAAGAGGTCGCTCCCGGACCCCCGCTGGACTTTTGGCATGTCTTGTGGAGGTCAGGAGGCCCCCCAAAGCTGGCCAAAAGTCCCTGGGGGTCCAGCGGGGGTCCGGGAGCGATCTGCTGCGCTCGTGACGTCGGGGGACAGGAACCAAAATGGCGCCTGCGCTACCTTTGCCCTGTCATATGACAGGATACCACAAACCTGGCAATCTACTCATATATCACAAACCAATTAGTATTCAATAAATATATAGTGACATATATCTAATTTTAAATCTTTATTAGTGAAAATCTCATAAAACACATCCCAAAAATTATGTTTCCATATTACCCCAAACAATAAACATTTAAAAATTCATCACACCCATGCATATCACATTCACTCTTTATATCACTCAGACATATCTTCCTTTTTCTTATTCATAAAAACTCTCATAATTTAAATTAAACATAAATGTAAACCTTTTCACATAATATTATCAATTCTAAATACAATCTTTTTACAAGCAGAAAGAGTTCTATTGCATAAAGAATTTTTCTCCGTTACAAAAATGCCAATCCTTTCAATCCTTCTTTATCTTCTCCTTTCAATCCTTCTTCATCTTCTCTCAACATGTTTTGCCTTCCCTCAGGCTTCTTCAGGAGAATTTCTGAGGAATCTCCTACTGCTCAAATCCTCAACATCTATCCAAAGGGTTTTTCATCTATAACATTTCATAAATTTAATTAATACCTTCAAATTACATTTTTATTTCTACTTTGTAAGTATTTATCACAAGCTATTTTACCTGAACGTTCCAAAAACCTTTTCTCAGACGTACAGCCAAACACATCCCCGACTCTTGTTTCCCAGCTTCTTACTTATCAAAATTAAAAAACACTTCATCTCACATAATATAAACCTAAAATGAAGTAAATCAGGATAACTTAAAGAAATCTTTTCTTCTCTTAGAAAACTTCTTTCAACATACGCAATAAAAAGGAAACCTTACCTTTTCAATCTTCAACAAAAACTCCACCATCATAACTCAAAGAGACGCCGCCATCGAGTGAATCAATGGAAGTATACCTTACGTCTTCTCCCGTACTTTTAAATCTCTTAGCACCAATCAGAAAGGACTTACTCAACAAGTCTCCACCCCTTTAATTTGCCTGCCAAATTCAATCAACACAGCACTGTTTTACTAAACATTTCAACCAGAGCTAGCTCTTAAAATTTAAAAACATGCTACCCAGTCTATTTTATCATTAAGTCCTTTGGGCCACAGAGTTCCCAATGTAAAAATCCATCGCTGCTCCATACGCAGCAATGTTTTATTCACATTTCCTCCATGTCTGTTATGTACCTTTTGTAATACAAAAAAACGAAGTTCTTCTACTGTGTGCTTGTATTCACGCCAGTGTTTTACAAGAGGAGCCGTTTCTACCTTATTCCGGATTCTGCTACAATGCTCTAATATTCGAATTTTAATCATTCTCGATGTTTTCCCAACATACAAAAGCCCACATGGGCATTGCACAATATAAACTACCGAGCATGTTTGACATGTTGTTACATTCCTCAAAAAAAATTTTTTCCCCGAAACCGGATGGATAAAAAATTTAATTGATAAACAAAGCTTACACACACTACATTTGGTGCAGGGGTAATGTCCACCAATACCTTCATCTTGTTGTTCCTTATCACCTAAATCCGAGTGTACCAAAATATCCCTAAGATTCCTAGATCTTCTAAATGAAAACATTGGGGGATCCCTCATACCATCAAAACCACTAACAAGATGCCAATGATTCTTAATCACCTGTATTAAATCCCCTACTCTATTTGAATAGGGTAGTACACATACCAAAGATGGTGATTTCTGTTTCTTCTGTGGATTTAGTAGCGAATCTCTATTAATATACCGGGCTCTTTTATAAGCCTGATTAACAATACGTGTTGGATAACCCCTTGCACCAAATCTCTCTTGTAAATCCTTTGCATGGATTTTAAAGGATGGTACATCTGAACAGATCCTCCTTAGCCTAAAAAATTGTCCCACTGGGATATTCTCTCTAACATGTTTGGGATGAAAACTACTAAAATGTAATAGTCCATTTCTGTCTATCGCCTTCCGGTACAACTCAGTAACGAATATCCCATCTTTCTTTCCCACCTTCATGTCCAAGAATGGAACCCATTGAGTTTGAATGTCACAGGTAAATTTAAGATTTCTATCTTGACCATTCAAATAATGAAAAAAATCTTCAAATTGACATTGGGTACCAGACCAAATCACAAGGATATCATCAATATAACGACACCACAACCTCACATGTTGGTACCATATTGAAGGATATACAAATTTTTCTTTGAATGCTGATACGTACAAACATGCGAGGTCTGGTGCCATTGTAGCACCCATTGCGGTTCCATGAACCTGCTGATAGAAGTCTTTCTGAAACATGAAATAATTCTGTGTGAGTGCAATCGAGGCCAATTCAACCAGAAAATGTGTTGGAACCTTCTTATCTATCCTTGTGTCCAAAACCTCTCGTATCAAATTAATTGTTGCTCTTTGAGGGATATTAGAATATAGAGATTTTATATCCATTGATATAAGCAGAGTAGATTCTGCCATCTCAGGAAAAGATTGTAATACTGTAATGAGATGTGACAAATCTCTTATATATGATCTAGCCAATGGAACAAATGGTCGTAGGAAGTGGTCTACATAGATAGATAAGGGTTCTAATACTGAGCCAATGCCTGCCGCAATTGGTCTTCCAGGCGGAGATTCTAATGATTTGTGCACCTTTGGTAAAATATAAAAGACAGGTATCTGGGGATTCCAATTCATTAGAAAGGCTGCTTCTTTAATAGTTACCCACCCTACACTTAGGGCTTCTGTAATCACTTCACCAATCTGTGTAGCCAATCTTTCAGTTGGATCTACATCCAATTTTTTATAAAACCTCTCATCCCCAAGTTGTTGATTTACCTCCTGTACATATTCTTCTTTATTCAGAATTACCAAGGAACCACCTTTATCTGCAGGCTTAAACACCAAATTTCGATCATGGCTCAGATTTTCCAACACTGTGAATTCCTCTTTATTCAAATTCCAAAACAGGAATCGCTGCTCTGCCTCTTTTTGTTTTAAATCACGTTCAACAACTTCTTCAAAGGCTACCATCAATGGATGTATCGGACCCGGAGGCATCCAGCATGAAGGGTTCTTAATGACTGAACCATCAAAATTTAAACTCTCATTACCTTGAAAAAATATTTTCAATTTCATCAGGCGAAAGAACCTTTGCAAAGCCAACCTGATTTCAAATGAATCGTATCTAGGAGTCGGTGACAAAGACAAACCTCGATTCAAAACCTTTAATTCTAATGCTGTTAATGAACGGGAGGATAGATTTATAACCAAATCATTCATGATTGTTGATTGCGTTCTCGCAACCGGACCGGACTGCGATTCCTCGGAGGACGACCCCCTCGTCCGCCCCGCCGCTCCGTCCCTTGTTTTGATCTTGTACCTTGATCTAAAAAAGTCACCTGTCCTCCCTCTTCCCCTGATGATTCACTCGATGACGAGTCAAAGTTAGATGATTTCTTAAATTTCACTCGATTCTTATTACACCATGGATAAACATATCCCTGAGTGTAATCTTTTTCGTCTCTCTGAAACTTACTTAATTTGGTTTCCTTTATTTTATCACGCATGCTAGTAATTTCCTGATTCAATTCACTTAATTTCTCCTCAAACTTCTCTGGAGACATATTCTCTTTCAGGGTGGCGCTCAAAGTATCTATCTCTTTCTGTGTATCTATCAATAATTTTTGTGTTGTCTCTACTATCAGGATCATAAGATCCATTGCACATTTATTGAGTATTGAGTTCCACTTGGCTACAAAATCTTTGTCTTCAGAGAATAAATGAGGTTCTTTATATAATCATAGCCCACGTGGAATTCTTTTTGTTCTTAAATACTCAACTAGAGTAGAGGCATGTAAATTAGAGCGAACAAAACGCTTCTTCAACTGAGATAAATCCGACCACTGAGCGTCACTCACTGCATCAGCCTTCTGATCAAACAGAGGGGTTCCTCGCAATAAAGAGTCAAGGATAGTATCTGAATAGCTAAATACCGAATCAATCTGAAATGCCATTTTATATCTACAAGATACCACAAACCTGGCAATCTACTCATATATCACAAACCAATTAGTATTCAATAAATATATAGTGACATATATCTAATTTTAAATCTTTATTAGTGAAAATCTCATAAAACACATCCCAAAAATTATGTTTCCATATTACCCCAAACAATAAACATTTAAAAATTCATCACACCCATGCATATCACATTCACTCTTTATATCACTCAAACATATCTTCCTTTTCTTATTCATAAAAACTCTCAAAATTTAAATTAAACATAAATGTAAACCTTTTCACATAATATTATCAATTCTAAATACAATCTTTTTACAAGCAGAAAGAGTTCTATTGCATAAAGAATTTTTCTCCGTTACAGGGCAAAGGTAGCGCCGGCACCATTTCTATTAACGCAGCCGTGGCCCGAGAGTGGAAGATCACACCGGGACCCCCCACTGGACCCCAGGTAATTTAAAACATTTTGGGAGGGTTCGGGAGGGTGGGGGATTTATTTTAAAGGGTCGGGGTGGGTTTTAGGGTTGTTTTAGTGTGCCGGTTTTCCCGCCCTCCCCCTTCCCCATCCCCCCTCCCCCAATTTACGATGTTTGACGATAAATCGGGGGAATTCCTATTGTATCGCACCTCTAACGATTTTTTACGATTTAAAATATATCGGACGATATTTTAAATCGTCAAAAAACGATTCACATCCCTATTACCTAATCCCCACCTTGAGTTACTAGGTGGCCCTATCATAGGGATACAAATACCTACCTATGGGCCATGATATTATGGCCAGGCTTGCTCTCTCTCTCTCTCTCTCGCTCGCTCTCTCTCTCTCCCTCCCCCTCCCCCCAAGGCTCTGAACCTGGCAATTCAGCTGAAATCAGACTTACGGGAGACATCACAGATGGTGATGAAACCTTACCACACAGTCACAGCACACAGCTTAATGCAATCCAAAGAGGTGTTGTTAAAATTGGCATTATGGCTGTGCAATATCTCTTCACAGACAGGCTAACCCAGCCCACTCTCCACCCCTAACTCCTCCTATTTTTGGAATTTGCATTGCACCATACGATATGGTGCGATCGCATGTGGTAAACACATTTTCGCATGCGTTAAAGGCCTATCGCATGCGTTAACGGGGCTTTTCGCATGCGATAAGCCCTTAACGCATGTGAAAACGCCTTATCACATTTTGATAAATGACCCCCATAGTTAGCTGAATGAAAGAAACTTGTGAAACTGATTGTGTGATATCATAATTACCCTGAAGTTAAAGCCCTATTAGAAGCAGACAAATATTGCTGCTTATATATATTTTGCTGTACACCTGAAGATAAAGGTGACTGCTGCTGAATTCCAAAGGGAAATTAAAAGCAGTTTTGGCAGAAGGGCAAAAGGATTTTCATTTTGGGCTTCAAGACTTCTTATTTTCAAAACCTCATTTCCATTTAAATACAGTTATCTGAGAACTGTTTGAGGAAAGAGTGCCTGAATGGGTATTAGGAAATTGTGTGTTATCTAACTAATTTAAAGAGTGTCTGATCTAAAAACATATGAATGTATTCTTATCCACCTTTCCTAGTTGTAGACAGGGAACTGAATTAGCCTTTTATTTTGAAGCTAGTAATATTAAAGAAAGTAAAAATTGACAGTCTCAGGGAGACAGGTTCTTTTATTAATTTCTTAAAGTCAGAATAGTAGGAAATTGTTCCAGAGATGACATGGTCAAGCTCCAGAGACGACGTGGTCAAGCATAAAATCCAGAAAGGATTGTAGCCTTCAAAACGTTTCATCTTTGTTCAAAAACGAGCATACACAAGTCATCATGGGAGTCAAAGATAATTTCACCAACAAATACACATGTAAATGTATTAAAGACTTAAAAAAAACATTTAAATAGTTAATAGTGCAGTAAATATTTTAGAAAATAGACAGAATTTGAAATACAGTTATATTTATCTGAAATGTTTGGAATGTTTTAAAATCTGGTACCAGGTTAAAATATATTTATTTGTGTCATAATTCATGTTTATATTTGTTTTCCCAGTAAACCATATTCTCTATTGCCAGTTTAATAAATTTAACTTTAATAATACCAAGTGTCAAAATAATTTTTCTTTTATTGCTGAAACTTCGTTGAGGAAAATTGTAAACTGTTAACTTATAACAACTTTAATTATATATGTTATTTATTTAAATTCTTTTAATATACCAATGCTCAAGACAAGTCTTATCGTACCGGTTTACAATAAACAAGGGGAGAACCAAATTAACATGGATAGAGAAAGACAAAGTTACAATAAAACTAGGGGTGTATAATATGGCCGTTAGAAGGAAGGGGTAGACTGAACAAGTACAAACTAGATGGTAAGTAAACTAAACAAAGAGCAATTGATTTAATATCAAACATATTAGGTAAATGTAGAGGTGATGAATTAGTAATTTCTTTAAATAAGCAGTTCTAGGTTAAAACAGGACTTTTGTGAGGGGACAGAGGACGCAACCTAAAGGGGGGGGCAAGGGAGGGCAGGTACCAGATCGGGGGGGGGGGGGGAGGAGGGAGGAAGGAGGAGAGCTGGGAGGGGTGGTACTAGAGAGAGGTGAGAAAGACAGTGCTGGTGGTAGAAGGTTTCATTAGCGATATGCTTGAGCGAACAGCCAGGTTTTCAGTTTCCTTCTGAAGGAGAGATGGCATTGTTCTTGGCGTAGGTCTGGGGGAAGTGAGTTCCAGTGATGCGGTCCGGTGGTGGAAAGTGCTCTTTTCTCAATGGAGTTGTGTATAGAAGATTTGCTAGGGGGTGCCTTGAGAAAGCCTTTATATGTAGATCTGATTGGTCTTGATGAAGAATGGAGTTCGAGAAGGATGGTAAGATGGAGAGAGGTTTGCTGATAGATGGTTTTGTGAATGATGGTCAGTGTCTTGAAGAGTATTCTATAGTGAATGGGTAGCCAGTGTAGTATTTTAGAATTGGTGTGATGTAGTCCATACGACGAGAGTTTGTGAGGATCCTGGCTGCAGCATTTTGCAGCATCTATAGTGGTTTAGTAGAGGAGGCAGGGAGACCGAGCAGTAGTGCGTTGCAGTAATCATCTTTGAGAACAGTATGGCTTGAAGGACTGAGCGGTAGTCATGAAAGTGTAGGAGAGGTCTTAACTGTTTTAGGACCTGTAGCTTATAGAAGCCTTCTTTAGTGGTGTTGTTACTGAACTTTTTGAAGTTCATTCTGGAGTCTAGAGTGGCCCCAAGGACTCTCACCTGGCATACTAGTGGTATTGTTGTGGACCTGGCGAAGAGGTTGTTATCGTTGAGGGAGATAACCAGGAGTTTGGTTTTAGATGTATTAAGAACCAAGTTGAGACTAGTGAGAAAGAGATTGATAGAGTGAAGGCAGCTGTTCCAAAAGTTTAGTATGTTGGAAATGGGATCCTTGATGGGGATTAGGATCTGCACGTCATCTGCGTATATAAAGTGGGTAAGGTTGAGGTTTTTGAGTAATTGGCAAAGGGGTAGAAGATAGATGTTAAATAAGGTGGGGGAAAGTGATGAACCCTGGGGTACTCCTTGTTTGGATGGCACTGGATGAGATTCTTTATTGAAAAATCTTACTTTGTAGTGCCTGTTGTTGAGAAAGGATTTTAACCAAAGGAGTGCAGAGCCTGAGATGCCTATTTCCATCAGATGGTTGATGAGGATTGTGTGGTTTACTGTGTTGAACGCCGCGGATATGTCGAGAAGAGCTAGCAGGTAGGATTGGCCCTTGTCAAGGCCCATTAGGATGTTGTCCGTTAATGAGAGTAGGAGAGATTCGGTGTTACGGCGTTTCCTGAATCCGAACTGAGAAGGGTAGAGAATGTTGTGGGAGTCAAGGAAGTCTGTAAGATGGATGTTGACCAATTTTTCCATTAACTTGGATATAAAAGGTAAGTTGGCGATGGGGTGGAAATTTACAGGGTTAGCTGGTTCCAGGTTTGGTTTTTTCAGTAAGGGTTTCAGAGAAGCAGTTTTTAATGTGTCTGGGACTGATCCTTGAGTGAGTGAGCAATTTATAACGTTGGCCAGTGGTTTGGCAATGGTGTTAGGGATGGTGAGTAGGAGTTTGGTCAGTATTTGATCTATTGGGTGTGATGAAGGCTTCATTTTCTTGATGATAGATTAGATTTCCAAGGATGATGTGGGTTCAAAAGATTCTAGTGACTGTTTGTGGATCATCATAATTAAGGAAACCCCAAAGCCTGAACCACACAGCTACCTATGTGACCAGCAGGTTGTTTTTCTTCTCCCCTGCCGTTGAAGCAGAGAGCTACGCATATCCAGTATAGCTCTCTTTTTCAACGGCAGGGGAGAAGAAAAACTAATACTTCATGCATATCCAGCATAGCTCTCTGCTTCAACAGCAGGGGAGAAGAAAAACAACCAATAAGGGCTGAATAACATAGTCTGGGTAAACAAATAAGTATGGGTGTAGCTTGCTTATTGCGGCGGTTACTACCCCTAACTAATCAAGCTTGATATTTCACTTGGATGCAGCTCCATCACTGCTCTCTACATTAATGGTGGTGGTGAAAGGGAAATAGAACCAAAGGTTACTAAGAGCCAAGAGAAACAGATAAGTATGAGAAAAAAGAAGTGTGAAGCTTGCTGGGCAGACTGGATGGGCCGGTTGGTCTTCTTCTGCCGTCATATCTATATTTCTATGTTTCTATGCATAAAAACAGTTTATAATTTCTGAAGTGGTTTACAGTAATAAAGGTAATAAATGTCTATGGTTGCTAAGGGAGCTTGAGTCTGCTGTACTGCAAACATAGTAATAGCTATGTTTTGTTGCAAATACTGTTTAGTATCCCATTCTCGTGACAGTATACTAATGGTAGTTTCTGTAGCTACCATCCCCACATGTAATTTACCCCATAATTTTGGGGCCAGGGCTGCCATGGTGTGTGGCATGCTTGGCCGGTTTTCTCAGGGTAGGTGTGGGAGGGCGGTCAGCTTTGGCTGTAGCTCCAGATACCCCTGGGGGTCTTTCTGGTGCTGGATATCATATAGGTAGAGTCCCTCTATTTTCCCTCACAGGGTACTGGGGAACCCACCCGGTGCCTGGAGGAGTTCTCTGTGGAGGAGGTGGGTATTCATGTCTAGGTCCCCTAAACTCCCTATTCTCCCTATAATTCCTTTCCTGGGAGGATGGTTTTCTGAAATTAAAGCTTACCCTTCAGGTGTGCTTATCAGGTTGACACCTCTGTCTTTATGTTTATCCGATCCCTGGTGTGCCGGTTTGAATGGCTTCCCCAAGGTTAAGGGTTTTTCTGCTGCCTTGTACACCTGTTGAATCAGGAATGAAAAGTGTTGGTTCCTTTCAGCAGGAGCCAAGGTGCTTAATCTATTACTAAGATCAATGTGGATAGAGGTCTCAGGCGGATAGAGGTCTCAGCACTTCATTTCCATATACCTCACAGAAACACCAGATCAGCCAGCAATGGTACATTACCCATTCCCTCCCCAAAATCAGCTCACCTCAACTCTTTCAGACAAAGATCTTTGTCTATAGCTGGTCCACACTGTGGAACTCGATGCCACTTGATATTAGAACAGAACCCAATACTAAAATATTTTAAAAAGGTATCAAAACGTGGCTTTTTAAACAAGCCTTTACTTAGTACCTTTTTAATTTACCTTTTTAAATCTTGCTCATAGTTTATTTTATTTCATTTTATTTGATTACTAATATGCTAGGAATTTTATGCACTTTCATTTAGTTTTTTATTATTTTAAATATATCTCTTGTTTAATGAATTTTACAAGTCATGATGACAAAATACCTTTTAGTCATTATAGATGTATGCACTAGAATTTTACGATGTTCTATTATTTCATATTGTTTTATATTTATAGAAACATAGAAATGACAGCAGAAAAAGATCAATCGGCCAGTCTGCCCAGCAAGCTTCAACTCTTATTTTCCCATGCTTATCTGTTTCCCCAACCACCAACTTCAGGGCTCTTCTTGGTAACTGTTTGATTCAAATTTCCTGCCATCTCCTGTCATTGATGCAGGGAGTAATATTGGAGTTGCATCAAAGGTGAGCATAAGGCTTATGTTTAAGGGTTGTAACCATCGCATCAAGCAAGCTACCCAGTGCTTGTTCACCCAGATAGCACACATCGAAGTCTTGTTGGTTGTTGCCTAAATGTAAGTCCTGTTTTCTACTTTGTTCCCCCTGCCATTGAAGCAGAGAGCAGCACTGTATATGTATTCAAAGTGATGTATCAGGCTTAATTGGTTTAGGGTAGTAACCGCCATAATAAGCAAGCTACCCCATGCTTATTTGTTTACCCAGATTATGAAGTTTAGTCCTTGTTGGTTGTTATCTGAATGCTAATCCTCTTTTCCACATTTCCCCCTGCCGTAGAAGCAGAGAGCAATGCTGTGTATGCATTCGAGTGATCTATCAGGCTTAATTGGTTTAGGGTAGTAACCACCGTAATAAGCAAGCTACCTTCACATTTATTTTCCCAGATTGTGTAATTCAGTTCTTTTTGGTTGCTATCTGAATGCTAATCCTCTTTTCCACATTTCCCTTTGCCGTTGAAGCAGAGAGCAATGTTGGGGTTGCAATAACCGTGCAAGGGATTTTTTGAGTAAGGGTAGTATCACCAGGAAGTAAACATTCCAGCAAGCCATCCCCATGGCTCTACTCTTCATTCCCATCCTCTAGCCTTTATGGATCCATGCCGCTTTGAAATATTTCACAGCTTTAATCTTCACCACTTCCTCCGGAAGGGCATTCCAGGCATCCACCCAACCTATCTGTGTAGAAATACTTCCTGACATTGATTCTGAGTCTTCCTCCCTGGAGCTTCAAATCGTGACCCCTAGTTCTATTGATTATTTTTTTTTTTGTAAAATGTTTGATGTTGATCATGAATCATTAAAACATTTCAGATATCTGAAAGTCTGTATCATATCTCCTCTGCTCCTCCTTTCCTCCAGTGTGTACATATTTAGGTTCTTTAATCTCTCCTCATAAGTCATTTTATGAAGTCCATCCACCTTTTTGGTCGCCCTTTTCTGGACCGCCTCCATCCTGTCTCTGTCCCTTTGGAGATACAGTCTCCAGAACTGAACACAGTACTCCAGGTGGGGCCTCACCAAGGCCCTGTACAAGGGGATCATCACTTACTTTCTCTTACTAGATATTCCTCTCTCTATGCAGCCCAGCATTCTTCTGGCTTTAGCTATCGCCTTGTCACATTGTTTTGCCGACTTCAGATCATTAGACACTATCACCCCAATGTCTCTCTCCTGCTCCATGCACATCAGTCCTTCACCTCCCATCAAATAAAATTCTTTCAGATTTCCACTCCCCATATGCATGACTCTGCACGTCTTGCCATTGAATCTCAGCTACCATGTTTTCGACCATTCTTCCAGCTTCCTTAAGTCGCGTCTCATTCTTTCCATTTCTTCCGGCGTGTCCACTCTGTTGCAGATCTTAGTATCATCCACAAAAAGACAAACCTTACCTTCTATCCCGTCTGCAATGTCGCTCACAAAGATATTGAACAGGACCGGTCCCAACACCGATCCTTGCGGCACTCTTCTTAACACCGCTCTTAATCACAGTACTGCTTTTATTCAATGTTTGTTTTACTTTATTTTATATTGTCATGTAAACTGATGTGATATATTTTTAAATGTTGGTATATAAAAACAAATAAATAAATAAATATATTTCAGGATTTCCCATACCTGGTCAATATTTTCTAAAGTCACTAACTTTCCTAGTAAATAGGCAGTGGATATCCCATACTTATGTAATATTTTCTGTAATACATCCCCTAGATTAGTGATAAAGGGTTTACCATTTATTGCTCTATAGCACCAGGCATAAGTTCTCCATGAGTCACAGGCAGACAGGGGCGGGGGGGGGGGGGGGAACGACTAAATTTTGTGGCATTAGGGTTGAAATTATATAGTGTCCGATGCGTCCATCGACCTAACCAGTGACTGCCTCTAATGCTACTAGCTGGGTAGCCAGATGTTCTGGTACATGTAATGGTAAATGGAACCTACTCTGAAGAGAAAACCATGTTAAATGGAGTGCCACAGGGTTCGGTTTTGGGACCAGTTCTGCTCAATATCTTGGTGAGTGATATAGCCTACCGGAGTTTAAAAAAAAGCTAAAAACCTGGCTCTTCAGCCAAGCTTTCCCAGATACTTAATGCTACTAGGATGACATGATTTGATACCTTAATTTAAGTGCATGATCTGATACCTTAATTTAAGTGCTATCTCCTTAAGCTCACTATGCTGATTCTCTTTATAGGCAGTACTTCTCCCCTTGCCGTCCTCCTACTCTCCCCCTCTTTCTCTCCCCCCTAGGTCCTCCCTCCTCTGTAGTTAATGCTGATCTCCTCCCTTCCACGTTAGTCCTCCTTCTCAACTATCCAACTGGATCTCTCCCACTCTTTCCGTTCCTCCCTTCTACATCTCCCTTTCAAATTTGAACTTCCTTCCTGGTACTCATTCCCTCATTGCATTGAGCTATTACTCTCCTTTTTGCTCCCCCTCCACTACCCTGTTCAATTGTTTTCATGTTCATTTTAACCAGTGGCGAGTTACTGTTTAATTTTATGTAAAGCCGTTAGGCATGCACTTAATGACCCAGGCAATTTCTTGTTTAATTGTTAAATTGTTAAACTGAGACTTACTGTTTTTAATCGTTATATGTAAATTTAACCATTTTATGTAAAAGCCTTGGGTGGTTATTTAAACCCCGGGCGATTAGCCATTCCATGTAAACCGGATTGATTTGTATTTCATACAGGAATTTTGGTATATAAAAATAAATAAATAAATAAATAAATAAATAAATAAATAATGTCTATAGGGAGAGTGCCTAAAGTCCATCTTACCCTGTCTGCTTTGTGGTCAGTCTCACTATGGCCCCCCCCATACCCCACAAGCATCCTTGTCGGGGTTGAGGTGCTTCCATAATGATCTTGTAATGTTAAAAAGCATCTCAGGACAGCGGTATAGTAGACACCCCATCTTCCAGCTGGGGCATCACCCACAGCGGGAGGATCATATGATAATATTTCATTGAGAGGTGGTCTGGTTTCTGTGAAAGCAAAGCTGCCTCGCTTCTCTGAGACCGGGTTGGTCAGATTGTCTATAAACAGACACTTACTAAGTGTGTATGGTATTTGGCAATCAGGGAGAGTAAAGGGTATGCAGTTCTCATCTCCCTACAATCTAATCCCTGATGTCTCCTTTGTTGAGTCAGCGCTTTTAATCGACAAATATCTTTGTGATAGCACAGGGAGGAATCACTGTCTATCTGCAAATGTAGTACAAAAGACTGACCTTCCTGAATGTGATTTGCCTCCACCCAGCAATGAAATACAGTTCTTGGCTAGCCATTCTATATTAATATAAAATTATTTTATTATAGGTAATATCACTTTGTTGGAAATTAAAAATTCATATTTTATTTTTCCCTATATTTTACCTATCTTTCTAAAGGGGTCCCATCTGGGGTGCCTTTTCATAAGACCCTCCAGCCCTTAGAGATGGAGTTTATTGTTTAGAGATGAGAGTTCCCCAATAGAGTTATTTCGAGAAATAAATCAGACTAGATGTATGAAAATAACAGTCTCTTTATTTAGATAAAAGTTATAATCTTTTAAGGCATATGATTAGCTTATAAGGCATTATATCTTTCAAATCTTAATCAAACAGTACAGAGCTATAAGCATAAAGATGATAACAATAGTTACTGCAACTATAACAATTAGATAAATATGTACAACAAACATTTTTTATTGTAAAATCAGCGGCGGATTCCTGATGAAGAACGGCCCAGGGATTCGCCATCCAGGCCGGCCCAAAAGATACCACGTGGTCTGCCGAGCGCAGCTCTGTCACTGCCCTGCTCGGCAGACCATGAGACTAGTGCAACTGGCCCACCAGGGGGATGCCCGATCCCCCGATAGGCCAATCCGCCCCTGTGTAAAATAAATTCTTTCTAGTACATTCTTAGCTAATACTAGCTAGGGTTCTTTTATGCAGAAAAATAACTAATTAAAAGGCTTACCAATGTCATGAAGCAATTAGCCCGTTTACTGTCTTTCTCGTGCGGTCAGTCAGAATTTATCTTAATCTGCTATCATTCCGCTTCCCATACTGTTCTTAACAGGGGTTTAAATAGACAGAACAGCCAGGCCGGTGGGGGCTCAGTTTTTGAAGCCCCCGAAGGACAAAGATAAGAAGGTTGGAAGGCATCCCAATTGAGGAAAGTTAACTTTATTGCCCCCTCCCCAACAAGGGTAGTCAGGTGGGGGCTCTCATTTTCTAACTCCCCAAGAACAAAGATAAGAAGTAAAGTTTCTTATACTTTTTTTTAAGCCTCCAAGGATACAGGTGTCTGATGTTGGAAGGCATCTCAAAAGAGGCCCTCATCTAAGTTATAGTAAAAATTGATTTTAACATTCTTCAATATAAACATGATTTAACTGACTACACTATACATGCATGATTACAAAGAAACACATTTTCATATTTTATAACACATTTTCTGACACATTTTCTGACACAACGAGATCGTGGTGGCAGCTGCGCCAGCAGGAGGAGACCTGTGTTCAGCGCTCCCACTCTGCGGCCATCCTTCCTGGCATCATGGAACTTTGAGGTAAGTGCAGTGGATCGTGGGAGGCAACGAGCTGCCAAGCACAACAGCCGCTTAGTCGGATAAGTTCAGACTTATCTGGCTAAGTGCACTGTTTCTATATTTGGCCACATTCAGTGGCCACCACTTAGCCTGTAACTATTTATCTTGCTAAATAGCTGGCTAAGTGGGGGAAGGGGGGAAGGACTGGGACTTTCCAAAGTTATGCTACTTATCCAGCCAGCTTAACCAGATAAGTGCCAATATTCAGCCATATCTGACTAAGAGGGTTATTTATGAAAAGCTTATCGCACACGATACGGCCATATTGCATGCAATAAGCCTCTATCGCATGTGAAAATGCCCTTTTCGAGTGCAATAGCATGTAAATTAGATTGGGCCAGAGTTGGGGTTGGGAGGGGCGGAATCATGGTGGGGAGGGGCGGAGTCAACAGTGTCTTCGCTGCCGGTGATAATGTTACTAACATTATTGTTGGCAGTAGCGTGCCGAATAGCACCACCTTTCACGGTGCTGCTATTTGGTGTGAAAGCTGGTGCACTGTGGCTGCCGAAATCGTACTGCCACGGTGCGAAGGCTGAGGGCTTTCGCAGGCCCTCCCCCCCTTCGCCCTCGCCCGCTGATTTCACAGAATTCTTCATTCTGTGAGGAATGATGAATCCAGGCCTAATTTAGCTGGATAACTTAAATCTGACATTGAGCAGGTCTAAAGTTGGCCAGATAAACTTATCTGGCTAACTATTACATGCCTGGGTATATTCAGTGGTGCAGCCATACTGCTGAATATCTGGCCAGGTTGGCTAGATATATTTATCTGGCTAACTTGATCAGCCAGATAGCAGCTGAATAGGGACCTCTTATTTATTTAAATATATATTTTTGAGGTTAAAAACTTCTACCACATAGATGGCCTCTGGGTAATAAGGGCATGATGATGAATCAAAAATGGCTAGTTTGGCAGTGTCTTTAGAGTATATTTAGATATTTTATAAGAAGGGTCCATAATATTAAAAAGCTTGTTAATTAATTTTCCATTTGATTTTGTTGTAGTGAAAACAGTTATTTTATTAACAAATAGAAAATCTGATAAAGTAATTCCTTGTAAAATGCAGGAATGGATCAGTGCATTTTCTAAAATGCTTTTTTTAAAGCTGATGTTCAACAAGGTCATTATTTTCCTGACAGCATGATATTAACTCTGAATCACTGCATATCAGAATTTAATATTTTAGCCAATTCATTCTTACCTTTTCCACAGACACAGGTCACACTGCCATTGACTTGTGTCATGCATGCAGAGTTGCTTACAAATGGATTGTGGGGCGGGTCAAAGGGCTGTTGTGATTCTGACATATGTCATCACTATAGAAAAGTGGACAAATGCATGTAAATTGTTCCTGGATAGCAGACTCATGGCAGGTGGGTCCATTCATGTATGGATTTGAGTCACAATCATTCACATCTTCACTGCAGTCTGTCTCTGCCCAATCTGCTGGATATAAGCATCTGGAAGAGAACAACAGAGTAAATTGCTATATAATACAATTCAGAACACACGAGTCCAATTTAAGGGGAAAAAAACACAAAAGAAATGAATTCATGAGAGAGAGAGATGTATTTTGTATACAGCTTGCTGGGTGAAATATGTTCATATAAAATGTGTCAATATTTGCTAGCATATGATGACAATGTATATGCAGACACTATAGTATATAGCACTTATGACAGAGATAGTATGAGTCTATTAATGGAATAGTAACCGTTTGTTCTAGTGAAAAGAAAGAAAAAGGAAGAAGACATTTTAAAAGTTGCAAAGAATGCAGTAAAAAGTTCTTGCAGCTGTATTGGTCACTGAGGAATCTGGATTCTGTATAGGCTGTGATGCCTTTAATTAAAACCAGTAATAACTTACAACCACAACACTGTGCCTACAAATTGGCTTTTAATCAGAACGTACAACATAGAAACATAGAAATGACAGCAGAAGAAGACCAAATAGCCCATCCAGTCTGCCCAGCAAGCTTTCACACTTATTTTTCTCATACTTATCTGTTACTCTTGGCCCTTATTGGTAACTTTTTGGTTCCAATTTCTTTCTCCCCTACCATTGATGCAGAAAGCAGTGCTGGAGCCACATCAAAGTAAAGTATCTAACTTAATTGGTTAGGGGTAGTAACCGCCACAATAATCAAGCTACTCCAACTCTTATTTGTTTTCCCAGCCTGTGCAATTCAGTCCTTGTTGGTTGTTGTCTGAATATAAATCATCTTTTCTTCATCCCCCCTGCCGTTGAAGCAGTGAGCTGTGCTGGTTATGTATTCCAAGGGAAGTATCAGGCTTACTTGATTCGGGTTAGTAACTGCCCAATAAGCAAGCTATTCCCACTCTTATTTGCTTACCTAGCCTGTGCAATTCAGATTTGGCTCTGGTACTTACCAGTTTTACATCAACATGGTAGGCAAGGGCTTCCCATATTTAAAGTATCAACTTTCCCCTGTATAGGGCTATCTACAAATGCCACAGGAACAGAATACTGATATTGATTAGGTATCATCTACTATTAGCACTTTGACAATGGCAAGAAAGAGCAAAAACTCAATAACCGGACATCACTATAAACATTCCAAAACGCACGACTATGATTAACATGTTACTATAGATTCAAATCTCCAGTGTATTCATTATTTTTTCTGATCCTCAGAGAATGGGCTTTTATTGGGTGCAATCCTTCTGTTTCAATTAGGTGCCCTTAGAATTGAAGAGATTTAGTCAAAAAGGAATATCTGGATTTTTTTTTGTTTTTTCATTTTCAATCCTGCCTCTTGTAATTTCTGAAGGGGCATCTGTAGGGTTTGCAAGTGACATTACTGGTCTGATCCAGTTACCAATATATAATCCAGATATATTACTACATTTGGGATTCTCAACAGTAATCTTTTGATGGCCCATTGAAAATCTCTTGGGGTTGATGCCACTTTAAAGGTAACTGGGTATAGAGTCCTGAGTGTGTAGTCATTTTTGATAGTTCTATTTACTATTTCTAAAGAAGAAGTTGCAGATACACATGGCTCAGGTCTAGCTCAGAAAACAACAATATCTCTGCTAGACAGACACAAAATTGCTTTATCTTGGGGACTGGGTAGGAGTTCAATTGTGCAGCTCTGTTCAGTGATTTTATAGTCACCATATATCTGCAGTGACCCATCATATTTCATGTCTGGAACAATGGAGTAGTTCACCATGAAAACTTTACTTCTATGATCCACTTCTTCTCTAAGTGGTGTAGCTTGTAGCCATCTTAACCCAGAGAGCAATAAGGTACCATGCAAGGTCATAAGAATTAGGGTTGAACATATGGATCTATGGCAATATCAACTTTCACTCATTTTAGAGTGTTCAAACCAAGAGCAAATACAGGTGCACACTTCTGCAATATATTGTTCAGTACCGCTAGGCAAATTTAACCAACCTATGATTAGTCAGAATGTAAAATGTGACGTCAGTTACATCCCAGAAGGCAAAGGACTTATTTCTATACTAAAATCAATGGCAATTGATGCTACCACAGTTGATGCCTAAACTCTAACACCTTTGAAAATTACCTCCTTACTGCATAAGTGCGGGGATTTTGTAACATATGTGTTCCAACGGCAATACCCATTTCTGCAGTCCATTCCCAGTTCATCCAGTTAAACAATAAGACTTCCTTACCCATCCCAGCTAACTAGCCTTTCCTTTACTGCACTTGCCACGAGCCATGAAACCCTGCTGAGCAGCCTAGGTTTTACACTTCCTCCATAGCAGAAGTAAAATTATGTGGTAGGGAACTCCAGAGTATGCTTGTCCATGTAAGTACTTATGCACACATTTTTACTTCCAGATTCGAATTGCCAATGTCCCATTCAGACACCACCCACACTGTGCCAATTTTTTATTCTTTTGCATTTGTGCTCTTAACGGGAGATATATGCATACGTGGCCACTTTTTAAAATGCACATGGTGTGCCATTGGCCGGATATACGCACGTATCTCCTGGCTTTGGCGCCCATAGGCGCCAAAGCCAGTGATGTTTTACCAGTTTCATGGCCTAAGAAAGTATTGTCTTTGTCAAGTTTTCAGTTAACAGGTAACTCCCTTGCCTTTCCAGAAGATTTGAAATGTGGGTGTCCAAATGGATTCTTTGTTTACTTTTCAAATCCAGCTACATTTGGTGGAAAAGAGGGATTTTTAAAAACTACTAAATCGTGCCACCTAAAATATTTGTTTTAGATAAAGAAGACTTTAGAACAGTGATTCAAGCTTTTGTGCTGTTTACTATTGATTACTGTAATGCCTTGTAAATAGATTTTCCCAAATATTATTTACAGCTCTTACAGGTTCTTAAGAATACTGCCACTAGATTGGTATCTGGGAATCCATTTGCAGCACATATTTCTCCAATCTTACAAGAACTTTATTGGTGTTCTGTAGAGCAGAGGGTTACATTTAATTTATTTAATAACATTTCTTAGTTGCTTCCCTGATTAAAATCACTTGAAGCGATGTAAAATTAATCTCACAAAATACATCTTACAATAATATCAGCACGCGTACATGTAACATACTATTGTAGCAATTTTCAAAAGCTTTTTGCTCAAGTCAAGGGCACTTACTTGAGTAAATCCTATGAGCAATGTAATGGCATAGATTGTAGCAATTTTCAAAAGCCCACGTACTCAAGTAAAGTGCATTGACAGGAGTAAAACCCAGTTTTACTCAAGTAAATGCTTTATAAAATCAGGCCTTAAACATGGCATTTGTACACACCCATATAAAATTGTGCGTACATGTACACGCGTCCTGCCAATTTGATTTCATGCACATATATAGGCTTGTATATTACAAACTGGACATGAACATGTGCACTAGCATGCCAGAATTTAGGTTTCCATCCCAGTTTTTTTCAATATTTAACTGCAACCCATTCTGCCTCATCATTCAATTTATTGCACCCTATAGTCTTTAACATTTTAGTCCTAGATTTCCCCATAGAATCAATTACTGGAAACAGTATCTGTATGTCGCCAGCATAAATATGATAAGAAAATATCTTCAGTTCATATAACAGCAGACAAAGGATGCAAAAATACAATAAGAAGTGTATCTGAAAGGGGTGAATCCTGTGGTACAACAGACTGAATAGTAGCCCAAGAAACCCAACTCTTACATGCTGCAGCTGACCAGACAGGAAAGAGGCAAACTACTTTCCAACTCACAACCAATCCTAAATTCTGAAAGATGATGTAGTAAAATGGAATGAGATAATGAATCAAAAGCTGCAGAGACATCCAAAAACATATTAATAACTGGCTGCCTCTGATCTAGTTTACAAAGGTCTAAATCAGACATGGAGATTAGCAAGGTCTCTGTGTTCTGTCCCTGATGAAACCCACTTTGAAAAAGACTTAAAGCATTATCAAACTCCAGAAAGTCAGTCAGTTGACTCAAAACAATCCCCTCCACCACCTTCCCAAGTGACAGGAAAAAAGATAATGGTCGATATTTTGTCAGATCAGTACAAGATTGAACACCACACTTCAGAATCAGGTGAAAAATCACTTTCTTAAATTAGTCCAGAAAAATACCTTCTTCTAAGGACAGGTTCATAAGCTTTGTCAGAGGGTCTAAAAACATATCTTTCAAAGAATTCATAATGCAAAAGGACATGCATTTAAAGGATTATATGAGGACCTTAAACTAGCAATAGCAGCAATTCTGTAATACCTGCAGGTGAAAATGTAAACCATTTAACTTCCATATCAACAATGAAATATGGAACCGGCAAGTCTACAAAATTAGGGACAACTAACTGTCTAATTTGGGAAAATTTATAGTTACAATATTCTAAAAAAAAGGGTCATAATCTACAATCTGTCAAATCCTGCCATTTGAAAAATTAGTCAGATGAGAAATTATACAGATACCACGGTCAAGTTAGAGAAACTTTCATATGGGAAGAATAAAATATTTTCCTATGTTTCTCAAATTCTAATTTATAACTTGCTCTCACTGACATATTCCTGTTTTCAGCAATAGTAGTAGAGAACTTCCTCAAGACATTTTGATAGTTTGCTGAACTTCTCTTTTTATATGAACCAGTGCAATGCTACATAGATAACATTTTTATGTAGAAAATGCAAAAAAACCCTTTTTTTTAATGTGATCTTAGGTGCTGTTCCCTCTAAGCTGTGCATATGTGCACATGCACACAGGTCATGAACCCAGTGCACACAGGAAAACATAGTCGTACAAGAAATCCTGATATATGCATTATAATGGCTTATAAAATTTGAACTTGGCTTATAAAAAGTTATACAAAAAGAAAATGAGCACATGGGGTAGATTTTAAAAGAAGTGCGCGTGGCCTACATGTGTGTGCGCTACCCGGCGCGCGCACATGTACCCCAATTTTATAATATGCATGCGCATGTTATAAAATCCAGGGTCGGCGTGCAAGGGGGTGCACAATTGTGCACCTTGTGCATGCCGAGCCGCGCTGCCTTCCTCTGTTCCCTTCCCTCTAACCTAACCTTCCCACCCCTTCTCCTATCCTCCCCCCCCAGCCATACTCTAACCCCCCCTGACTCTTGTCTTACCTTTTGCACCTGCCTCTGGGCAGGCGCAAGTTGCTCACGCTGGCAGCCTGCTGGCATGTGATCCTCTGACACAGCGGCAATGGCCGCTATGTCGGAGGCCTCTGGCCCTGCCCCCGCCCCACCCCACCCACCCCACACCCCGCCCCTTGACCACCCCTTTTGTAAAGCCCCGGGACTTACACGCATCCCGGGGCTTTACGCGTGTCGCCAGGCCTTTTTAAAATAGGCCCGGCGCGTGTAACCCTTTTAAAATCCAGCCCATAGTCTTTCCAATATTTGGGGGAACATTGGTCTTAGGTACATTTTTTAGGAAAGCACTCTACAACAAAGTTTTGCAGCTAATAATCTTATCTAATTTACATAGCACATGTAGGCTGATGATGAGATTCACAATGGAAAATATAATCCCATATTTCTCCAAAAGAAGAACCAATAACCAAAGAGAGATAGTGTTATTAAAAACAGGATGTTATTAAAATAAAGATTTAGATAATTTTAGAAGCTAGTGTCTACTATTTCTACATCCTCAAGGGAATTGGTTTTGTTTTGTTTTTTTATGATGGAAAGAAAATGGCAGTCATTTGTTTTATGAAGTTAATTTCCAAATTAAAGACAGCAATGTTGTTACTGAGTTGCATTTATTTATGTAGCAGATATTTAATACACTGCTCGAAAGGCATAAGAACGAGATTTTTTCAAATGGAAATATGCATGACTGAGTTCATTCCAATAAGAAAAGCTATAGGATTAAGGAGTGTTATCAGAAATAAAATATTTTGAAAAAGTATAGCTTATTGATTGCTTTCCTAAACACACTATGGTGAGATAAAATGTTTCCAACTAAAGCAGACTGTTATCTTTGATTTAGTTCTACACAATTTAAGCTAAGTGGAATTTTAAAATGATAATAAAAATACAAAGATTTTACCGTATACTTTATCTGCCTCACTTCACTCTTCTCTGTATAATTGTGGGCAGTAAAAAGAACAAGCAGGAAGATATTTCAGAACTTCTGACAGCCCAAATCAACAAAGCCAAGGAAGTGAGTATGGAAATGAAAATATAAAACACAGATCTCAATTCTTCTCCAAAACTTTTGGCTTCCACTTGATGAACAGCATTTAAAAATCAAGATTTGGTGGTCATATACTGTCTTGCAAGTGTAAATGGGGGTAAAAAAAATAAAGGCCTGGATTTTAAAAGCCCTACGCGCATAAATCCAGTGGATTTACGCACGTAGGTGGCCTTACACGTGCCGGGCCTAGCTTAAAAAGGTGTATATCTCTGAGCTGAAGAAAAGGGGCGGGGAAGTCCAGGGGCAGGGCTGAGTGGGAAGTCCCCAGCACAGCAGCCATTTGCCGCTGTGTTGGAGGATCACGTGCCGGCAGGTTGCTGGCGCATGCAACCTGCGCCTGCCCCAAGGCAGGCACAACAGGAATGACAAATCTCGGGCGGGTCTAGGTTAGGACTAGGGTGCGGGTAGGTTAGGGGAAGGGGAAGGGAGGTTTGTTTAGGGAAGTTCCCTCCCAAGCCGCTTCAAAATCGGAGCAGCCTAGGAGGGAACGGGGACAGCCGCGGGCGTCGGCGCGCGCAAGTTGCACTAATGTGGACCCCCTTGCGTGTGTTGATCCCCGGTTTTATAACATACGCACATTGGTGTGCGCATGTTATAAAATTGCGCATCCATGTGTGCGCGCCGGGTAGCACACGCACCTAGACGCACGCACGTAGGTCTTTAAATCTACCCCAAAATGTAAGATTTACCTGCCCTGTAATAGGATGGTGCTTTCCTGGAGCTCTTGGAGATCGTCTCAGCTGATTGAGGTCTAGCCTGGTGTTGTGCTTGGGCCTGGTGCACGGAGTCAAGGCGCAAAAGTTTTTAAAATATTAGGATCACCCAGTGATTACTGGGACTAGGAGGCAGGTGGAAGTATGGCTGCTGTATTTAAAAAAAAAAAAAAAAAGTGGGACCCGAGAGAGAGCAGCATGTTCTAGTTGATAGTAGACATGTGCATTCATTGTGGTTCGGTGGGACCTGAACCATGAAACAGATTTTCCCCGAGCTTGGGGGAAAATTTGTTTTTCGGGTTAGTGTGGGGGAAGGGGCGCATTCATAAAAAAAACCCCAAAAAAACCCCACCCCAACCCTTCAATTTTACTTTCTTACACCCCCCCCCACACCATCCCGATCCCTCCCCAAGACTTATTAAAAGTCCCTGGTGGTCCAGCGGGGTCCCGTGAGCGATCTCTCCCTCCATGCTGGTGGGCTGTCAGGCCTGCTATGACTCAAAATGGTGCCGAAGCCTTGCCCTTATGATGTCACAGGGGCTACCAGTGCCATTGCTCAGCCCCTGACCTCCCCAAGACTTGCCAAAAGTCCCTGGTGGTCCAGCGGGGGTCCAGAGCGATCTCCTGCACTCGTTTTGTTGGCTGCCAGTATTAAAAATGGCGCCGATAGCCTTGCACTTACGATGTCACAGGGGCTACCGGTGCCATTGGCCAGCCCCTGTCACATGGTAGGAGCATGTGACAGGGACTGACCAGTGGCACCAATAGCCCCTGTGACATCGTAAGGGCAAGGCTATCGGTGACATTTTGAGTCATAGTGGCCTGACAGGCCGACAGCTTGGAGGGAGAGATCACTCGCGGGACCCCGCTGGACCACCAGGGACTTTTAGTAAGTCTTGGGGAGGGATCGGGATGGTGTGGGGGGGGGGTATAAGAAAGTAAATGTGAAGGGTTGGTGTGGGTTTTTTTCTGATTCGCGGGTTTTTTTCTGATTTGTGGTTTGTTTTTAATTCGTTTTTCCGGTTTCAGGTTCGGGTTCCAGTTTCGTTGTTGGTGAAAAACGATCCGTGGGAAAACGAGTTTTCCCACGAAGTGCCTGAACCGAAACCCGACCCGAGCCAGAAAAACGAAGCTCATCTCTAGTTGATAGCTGTTCTAAGCCACATTTTAAAATGTGAAAGTGACAGTCAGCCACATGGTTCAAAATGCCACATGAGCCTGGGAAGCTCCTCATGGCAATGTTGAGGCTGGCTGGAAGGTTTAGTTTAGTGGCAGAGGGCTGTAAAGAGGCAGCTAGGTAAGCAATGGGACTGAAGGAGGATGCCAACTCGCGCACGCAAGGGGGGATTTTATTTAGAGGTGTGCGGCGATGAGATTGGGCCTTCTCAAGTTCCCTCCCAGGCCTCTCCAATGAAGGAGCAAACTGGGAGGGAACTTCCTTCACCTCACTGTCTCACTTTTCCCCTCTCCACCCTAACCCCTTACCCCCCTTCCAACTAACCTAAATATTTTTAGTTTGAAACTTACCTGCTCTCCCAAGCAGCAGTAAGTTTCACGAGCCAGCCGGCTGTTGGCACGTGCTTCACTGGTCCCAGCCAGCCACGCCCTACCCAGACCCTGCCCCCAGCCCTCTCCCGGCCCACCCCTATTTACAAACCCAGCTCTTCCACACGTTCTGGGAGATACATGCATAGCTGGGCTGTTTGGAAAATGCGTGTGACATGTGCATTGGCCCGGCTATGCTCTTATCTCCTGATAATGGCAAGTGCCTGGTTTTAAAAATTAGCCGAAATGCTAGCAAGCTCTGTCTCCTAGCAGCTACTTCAGTGGAGTATAGATACGTGCACTGAGGTATTGTTACATAAGTGTGAGAAACACAAAAGACCTCTTTAATTGCAAGTACAAGTGAAACTAGTGAGAAGAAATACACAAAAAGAAAAGAAAAATACCTATTAGTAAAAAGTTTAGATATGCAACATACAGTATACTTATCTGTATGAATTCTTTCATTTATTAGAAAATTCTGAAGACAAGCAGAAAAGAAAATATCACAAAGAATCAATTCTTATAAAGTTTGGATAGTGTCACAAGATACATTGACTTCAAAAAGAAGAAATATTTTAAATTGTACTTAGTCTGTATACTGAAATCCTTTCTAGAAATAGGTTTTTCCTTAATTTTTCTGGGACTGAAAAATATTGATATAACAATAATAAGGATTTTTGAAGGTTTGAACAACACTTTACATTTAACATACTTGCACTGTGGATATGTGTTATCTCTGAAATAATAAAAATTGTTTTAAGGAGCTGAAGAACACAACTTACCCATCTGCTAGTTTAATAAAACTTATTTCTTAAAAAGAAGTGCCTTCATTTAGAAAAAAAAAATGTATTTCTTTTTAACAGTGAATCTATTCTAAGTGACTCTGTAAGCTAG
This sequence comes from Rhinatrema bivittatum, assembly GCF_901001135.1. Lineage (NCBI taxonomy): Eukaryota > Metazoa > Chordata > Amphibia > Gymnophiona > Rhinatrematidae > Rhinatrema > Rhinatrema bivittatum. The sequence goes on along the minus strand of NC_042617.1, from coordinate 402,402,435 downwards.
TACAATTTAAGAACTTTAAAGTGGAAACACCTATGGCTTAAGCCATCAGGCTATCTATTTGACAGTGAATAAAAATAACTTACATGTTCAGGGTGTTTAGAGAAGAGAATATTCAGCTACTTGAAAAAAAATATTTAGAGTGCACAAGTAGTCAAAACATCCTATACCCTTTATCAAAGTTCTGTCTCTTTCCCTAAAGACAGGGATGGTAACTTTAAAACAGGCACGGGCGCACATATGCACAAATTTAATGGCCTCCATCCAGGGACATGACTATTTTATAACATACATGTGTATATGAATGTATGATATAAAATAGCCTGGCCACTTGAACAAAGAACTCATTGACAACATCCAAAAGGTGGGAAAGAATGGAGAATTGTTGCTCGCTGGAGATTTGAATCTGCTGAATGTGAATTGGTGTATCCCTTTTGCAGAATCAACAAGAAGTAGAGAGATAGTTGATGCCCTTCCCAGTTCTCTTCTCAAACAAATGGTAATAGAACCCATGAGAGAGGGTGTGATACTCAATCTAGTGCTTATTAATGGTGATAATGTCTCTAATGTTTGGGGAGGGGCTCATCTGAGTACCAGTGATCATCAGACAGTATGGTTCAATTATGCAAATATGATATAGAGAAGTCACATTTTGAATTTTAAAAATACAGACTATCAAAATGGGGATATACCTGTAGGAAGAACTGGAAGACTAGGAGGAACTGGGCGAGGTGGAACACAGTAGGCCAAGTTAAAAGAAGCTATTACAAAGGCAAAAGTCTATGTGTAAGAAATATAAACAAGAATAAGAGGAAAAAGAAACCAATCTGGTTCTCTAAGGAGATGGCTGAAAACAAGGCAAAAAAGTACAGCGTTCAACAAGGATAAAGGATCCCAAAAAAGGAACACAGGGAAGAATATCTGTTAAAACTGTGGGAGACAAAGAAAGAAATAAGGAATGCAAATGATCAAATGGGGAGACAACATATTTTTCAGATATATCAGAGAAAGAAGGGAGGTCAGAAGAGGTACAGTGAAATTAATAGGTGATGAGGAGCAATATGTGGAGAGTAACAAAGAAATGGTAGAAACATTAAACAAATACTTCAGTTCAGTGTTCACTAAAGAAGACCCTGTAGGTGGACTGTTTTCTGTTAACAAGATCATAGAGGGGGATGGAGAATATGAAACTTCATTTACAGAATAGAATGTATAGGAGGAGCTAGGCAAACTGAAAGTGGACAAGGCCAGGGGCTGGACAAGATATACCCCAAGATACTGAGAGAGCTCAGAGAAGTGCTGGCGGGTCTGCTGAAGGACCTATTCAATAGATCCCTGGAAACAGTCATGATACCGGGGAATTGGAGAAGAGCAGTGGTGGTCCCACTTCACAAGAGTGGTAGCAGAGAGGAGGAGGCCGGAAACTACAAGCCAGTTAGCCTCACCACTGTAACGGGAAAATTAATGGGGACTCTGCTGAAGGAAAGAATAGTGAACTATCTACAACCTGGTGGGTTGTTGGACTTGAGGCAGCATAGATTCACCAAGGGAAGCTCCTGTCAGACAAATCTGATTGATTTTTTTGACTGGTTGACTAGAGAATTGGATCAAGGAAGAGCACTCGGTGTGATTTACTTGGATTTCAGAAAAGCTTTTGATATGGTCCCCCATAGGAGGCTTGTGAATAAAATGAGAAGCTTGGGAGTGAGCGCAAGGTGGTGGCTTGGATTTAAAACTGGTTGACTGATAGGAGACAGCTTGTAATAGTAAATGGAACCAACTCTGAAGAGAGAACTGTGATAAGTGGATGCCAAAGGGAACGGAGTTGGGATCAGTTATGTTCAATAACTTTGTGAGTGATATTGCAGAAGGGATAAAAGGTAAAATTTGCCTATTTTTGGATGATACTAAGATCTGCAACAGAGTGGACACACCTGAAGAAGTAGAGAGAATAAAAAGAGATATAAGAAAGCTTGAAGAGTGTTTGAAGATTTGGCAGCTGGGTTTAAATGCCTAGACGTGCAGAGTCATGCATTTGGGGTGTAGTAATAAAAAAGAATTGTATGTAATGGGGGTGAAAGACAGATGTGCATGGACCAAGAGAGGGATCTTGGGGTAATAAAAAAAAATTGCCTTTTAACTTCACTTCACAAATTCTTCACACCTTATTAAAAATTTGATCATTCCCCTGTAGGCCTCCACCAGACACATAGTGAATATACTAATACTTTTAAAGGACGCTAATTAGACACATTTCTACTCCCATAGCAACCTAAAACTTAACTGGGAACTGAACAAATTTGAGATGAAGGCAGCAGTCCAGCAGCAAGAGGGGGGCCTCTCAGTCTTTTGCATTGAGTGTTACATGTATGATTTTTTACCTGCCGGTGAGAAGTTGTACATGTGTATCCAATGCAAAGAGCTGCTGTCTCTCAGAGAACAAGTCTGATCTTTGGAGGCTAGAGTGGCAAAGCTGGAGGAGCTGAGGCAGACAGAGAGGTATATAGATGAGACCTTCAGGGACATAGTAGCCAAGTCCCAACTTCAGATTGGCAGCCCTGGAGGAAGAAGGTCTCATGATCAGAGAGCATCAACCAGGTGCAGCAGGAAAGGATCCTGTAGCAAGGACCTGCTCTCTAGGTGGTGTATTGTCCTTTCGCACCAAGGATGTGTCTCCCAGGGCTACTTCCCAGGAGGGAAGGGTTAGGTCAACCGTCATATCTGGAGATTCGATTGTTAGGAATGTAGACAGCAAGGTGGCTGGTGGGCATGATGATTGATTGGTAACATGCCTACCTGGTGCGAAGGTGGCAGACCTCACATGTCACCTAGACAGGATTTTAGACAGTGCTGGGAAGGAGCCGACTGTTGCAGTACATGTGGGCATCAAAGACATAGGAAAATGTGGGAGGGAGGTTCTGGAAGCCAAATTTAGGCTCTTAGGTAGAAAGTTGAAATCCAGAACCTCCAGGATAGCATTCTCTGTAATTCTTCCTGTTCCACGTGCAGGTCCCCAGAGGCAGGCAGAGATCCGGAGTCTCAATGCTTGGATGAGACGATGGTGAAAGGAAGAGGGATTCAGTTTTATAAGGAACTAGGTAACCTTTTGGGGAAGGAGGAGTCTTTTCCAAAGAGATGGGCTCCACCTTAACTAGGGTGGAATCAGACTGCTGGACCTAATCTTTAATAAAGGAGATAAAGCAGCTTTTAAACTAGAACAAAGGGGAAAGCCGACAGTCACTCAGCAGCACATGGTTTGGAGGGAGGTATCTTCAAAGGATACTATTTATTTATTTATTTATTTATTTATTTTTAATTTTTATATACCGATGTTCCTGTAAAGAATACATATCGCACCGGTTTACAAGGAACTGAACAGACGCCTCCAGGGCGGAAATACATTAAAACAGTCACCTCAAGGCAGAATACATTAACACAAGTATACAGGAAAACTATTAAAAGAGAACTTTCATAAACTCAATTAAATGTAACTGTGAACCATAAATCAGGAACCATAAATCAGGAACATATGTACAGAGGTAGGTATATCGTCTGTCGCTTCACCAGATTTTAGCTCTCAGGGAAAGCTTGAGTGAATAGCCAAGTCTTTAGCTTCTTTTTGAATGTCGGAAGGCATGGTTCTTGGCGGAGGTCCGGTGGGAGCAGGTTACAAAGATGGGGACCTGCAGTGGACAGAATACTAATGAAGTAAGGTGGGAGAATTAGTGTGTATAGCAGTGAATGATGACATAGACTTAATTGGCATCTCAGAGACATGGTAGAAGGAGGATAACAATGGGACAGTGCTTTACCGGGTTACAAATTATATTGCAATGATAGGAACAGCTGGGAGGTGGGGTGGCAGGGTGGAGCTTTATGTCTGGGATGGAATAGAGTCCAACAAGATAAACAACCTGCATGAGGCCAAATGCACAATTGAATCTTTATGGGTAGAAATCCCGTGTGTGTTGGGGAAGAGAATAGTTACAGGAGTATACTACTATCCACCTGGGCAAGATGGTAAGATGAACAGTGAAATGCTAAGAGAAATTAGGAAAGCTAACCAAATTGGTAGTGCAGTAATAATGGGAGATTTCAATTACCCCAATATTGACTGGATAAATGTAACAGCGGGACATGCTAGAGAGATAAAATTCCTGGATGGAATAAATGACAGTTTTATGGAGCAATTGGTTCAGGAACTGATGAGAGAGGGAACAATTTTAGATCTAATTCTCAGTGGAGTGCAGGATTTGGTGAGAGATGTAATGGTGGTGGGGCCTCATGGCAATAGTGATCATAATATGATCACATTTGAATTATTGACTGGAAGGGGGACAGAAAGCAAATCCTCGGCTCTAGTGCTAAACTTTCAAAAGGGAAAATTTGACAAAATAAGAAAAATAGAAAAGAAAAAGGAGCAGCTACAAAGGTAAAACGTGTACAAGAGGCGTGGACACTGTTAAAAAATAGCATCCTAGAAGTACAGTCTAGATCAGGGGTGGGCAAGTCCGCTCCTCGAGGGCTGCAAACCAGTCGGGTTTTCAGGATACCCTAATGAATATGCATGAAATAGATTTGCATACAACTGAGGCAGTGTGTATGCAGGTCTCTCTCATGCATATTCATTAAAGATATCCTGAAAACCCGACTGGTTTGCAGCCCTCGAGGACCGGAATTGCCCACCCCTGGTCTAGATGTATTCCACACATTAAAAAGAGGCATGCGGGAAGGGCCCCCCTTAACCTGGTGCTTGCTGGAGGGGGAGGCCCCCCTTTTTCCCCGACTTACCGAGGCATAGCGGGGGTGTTGATTGAGCCCCCCCTGGTATGGGGGAGGGGCGGTGATGATGTGTGCGAAGCGGCAATGCCGGCGTGTCATCACGTGGTGACATCAGCCTCGCGGGTATCGCAAGGCTGGGGTCACCAAAATGACGGCAAGCGCTGGGCCCGGCCTCTTTTCACGGCAAGCGCTCGCGTTTGGAGGAGCGAGAGGGATCGCAAGGGGGATCGCGGAGGACACCCAAAATATGATCCGAGCCGCCCGAAGATGATCCGGAGCTGGGAGAAGGCAGCAAAAATCGGGCAGGCACCCCAGAAGCCTAATAAGAGGACCCAGAGACCTGCACAAGAAATTTAAAAGCACAGGGGGCCTTTTTTGTGAAATTGTCTGTGCCGAGAGGAGCTGCAGCCCGATGGCAATGTGTTGGAGCCACATGCACACAGCAAAGGTGAAACAACTTCAAAGTTGGCCAAGAAGAGGACGGAGACCTGATCTGGGACCAGAAGGGTCGGAGAGGGGCCCAAGGACCTCTCCAGCACTCCCTCTCCGCAGCTACGAACTGTGAGATTTACGAACCGTGAGTACAAATCCCTTTTCAGCATGGCTGGGGGTGGAACAGGAAAAGCATGGGGAGAACAGGGCAGCAATGGAGGACAGAACCCCGAGGAGTGCAGGGAGAACCATCTCTGAGTCCAGGGGAAGGAGGAGGAAGAGCCAGAGGGAGGCAAAGACCGAAGAATAGGAGCCAAAAGGGAGCAGGAGCGGCCGTCCGGGGACAGAAAGTGCAGAAAGGAAGGAGCAGCGGCAGGCATCAGCCGACGGCAGACAAAGACAGCACGAAGGAGCAAGGCAGCAGACGTGGGACAACAGGAACATAGCCTGAGGTGGGACAAGTCAGTCCACTTCACTGGGGTTGGCCCATGTGGCCCATGATGGGACCGGGGGCCATGCCCAGAATGGGACTGCCAGGTGCAACCACGAATGCGACCGGGCAAGGAGGACAGGAAGGCAACCAATACAGTGCTGCCCCATGGCAAGCACCAATGTCACAGCCTTACCATCAGCAAATGTACCCACCATGGTGGCAGGTACTGCTGCCGTGTATACTTCAATGCCCGGAGGCACGGCTCCACCGAGTGACAGAGACACAGGCACAGAGAGACCGAACGAGCCAGTGCAGACAGAGGAGAGGCAAACCAGTAAGAACTGACAACCCAGAAGACAGGTCACTGCGAAGGGGAGCGACAGTGCCAAAACGGCACAGGAGATGGAAACCAGAGAAGGTGAAGCAAGCATCGAGGAGGCTAGCGAAGTGGGAACACCCAGAGGCTCAGCGGGAATAGCGACCGAGCCAGAGGCGTCAGCTGGAATGAGCGGAGGTGAGCGGGGAACAGACAGAGAAACAAAAGGCAAGGTTACTAAGAGGAAGAGAAAGGCAAGCAAATCCACCACTGGCTCGTCAGAGGAGGACTCTGATGGGAGCGAGGCATCCAGGGGGACCTCGGTGATGCCCAAGTGGGTAGCAGTGAGCACGACAACAGCGATGGTGCTGCCTACTTTAGCTGATTTATGGGAGAGTGTCCCGAGGGCATTGCGAAACAAAATAAGGAGGAGAGAGTATATAGATATATTCTCAATATTGGAAGGCAGGAAAGGTGCAACAGAGAAAAAGAAAAAGGGAAAAAAGGAAGAGCAAAAAGGGGAAGAAGTAAAGGTGTCAAAAAATATCATTAATTGTACCAGAGCGTATTTAAGAATGATTAGTGTCATAGGAAAGGAGGACCTATCCCAGGACGCAGCCATGCTTAGCTACGCAGACGCAATATTGAGGCATACAAAGAATATCAAGGATGGTGCTGGCTAAACAATGACGAAAAGTTTAGAGATAAGACGGAAGAAAACAGAAACATGATGTCGAGATTGCCAATTGAGAAAGTGCTCAAGCTACAGAACATGCTCAGGCAGACGTTAGCATCAAAAAGGTCACGTTAGCCAATGTGCAATCAGTAATAGGAAGCTTGAATTTTGCGTGACAGGTAATCCCCATGGGGATTACCTGTCACGGTAATCCGTGTCCGCCAACTGCCCCTTTTTGAGGCAGTTGGCGGACACGACAAGGGGAGTAAGACACCCTCACCAACATATTAGACTATCACAACCAATAAGGGCAGAAATATTAATGTGGTTGAAGTTTCTGGACAGCGTTAATGGCACTTTTCAAATCCAAGTCTTCCGCATTGACCAGGAAGCAAATCTGGGCATGGATTACATGAGAGGTCAATCTCCAGGGGATCAAGACACAGGATGTCAAGTAGATTCAAGACCGCTGGCGTGACACTCGCACGGAGGTGAAAGAGACTCACAGACACTCCTGCACAGCTGCTCCTTCTCTGCATCAGAGAAGCACACATCATGTACATGCTTCTGTGGAAGTTGGAGACCATTGGGGCCAGCCAGCTCTTCCTGCACAGTTGCCTGTCTGTCATCCTGAGGCAACATTTGTTTTTTTCTCTTGATCTACTTGGCCATCAGCATTTCGATGATGTTCTCCATTTCACTTGTTCACTGCAAAAACAGAGACAGGAAACAAAAGTATTGTACACCTGTTATTGGTGATTTCAAGAAGAGCAATGATACATGAGAAAATAAATAGGACAGATAGGAAAAAAGAGAGAGAGAGGTCTCCCAGAGAGCATGGACAGATAGAAAAATAGACTATCATAGGAAGGACAAAGTCACAGGCCTCCCAGAGAGCATGGGCATAGAGAGAAAGGCCTCCTAGAGAACATGGACAGATAGTAAAACAGACTATAATAGAAAGTACAAAGACATAGACCTCCCACATGGACAGATATAAAAACAGATTATCATAGGAAGGTCAAAGACACAGGCCTCCCAGAGAGCATGGACAGAGAGAGAAAGGCCTTCTAGAGAGCATGGACTGATAGAAAAACAGACTATCATAGGAAGGACAAAGACATAGGCCTCCCATAGAGCATGGACAGAGAGAGAAAGTTCTCCCAGAGAACATTGTCAGAGAGAGAAAGGCCTCCTAGAGAGCATGAACAGATAAGAAAACAGACTATCATGGGAAGGACAAAAACACAGGCCTCCCAGAGAGCATGAACGAATAAGAAAAAGGGACGCAAAGGAAGATAAAATGTGCAATCATTGAAATTACAAAAGCTCCCCTAGAAGCAGGAAAAAGGCAGGCTTTAATGGCGCCAAAATCCGAACCTTTGGCATACAAGAGTTGGGTGACCTTTAAGAAAAAGGCTTGTTTACAGACATCCTTTAACAAGTATTCTATCAGTGTACAAGAGTAGGGTGTCACTAATGTGATTTCCAGGGGCTGGAATGCAAGGACCTTCAAAAACTGGATAGGAATGTCAGTGCCCGGAAGCAGACTGTCCACCATTCATAGCTTAAAATTCACATCCAGGAATCAGAACGTCCTTTCATCCCTGCCCCCTGATATCTATTTAGCGATGCCCAATTCGTGTACATTGATCCTCCAAGCTGTTATACATACTCAATCATGAGGCATTGTTCAGTAGAATGAAGTCTTTTTTATGGACGTCTGATTCCTGGATGTCCTTTTTAAGCAGTAAGTTGGGCAGATGGACACTCAGGAATTGGACGTCAATATAAAAGACCCCGTTTGTGGACACTTTCAAGGACCTCCATTTACTCCACACCGACAAAAATAAAATACAACATGAAAAAAAAACCATTTAAATAAGCAGAAAACAACCACCTTTTAGCTTAAAATACACATCCATGAATCGGAACATCTATAGGGACGTTCTACTGATCGACTTCTGATAATGAAGCATCGATAACTCATTAAAGGATCGGTGTTCAAGACTTGGGCATTGCTAAATCAGTTTCCAGGGGCCAGAAAGTAAGGGCACTGAAAAAAGTTAGATACGAATGTATGGTGGACAGGCAGCTTCCAGGCACTAAAAAACATTCTTCTCTACTTTTTTCAGAATCCTTGCATCCCGGCCCCCTGATTTTGATTTAGTGACACCCAATTCTTGGACATTAGTCCTTCAAGGTTTTAGACATGCTCAATCATCAGACGTTGATCAGTAGAAGGAACACAAATGGAGTTTTTTATGGACGTATGATTCCTCAATGTCCTTTTTAAGCAGTTATTGGTAGGAAGACGGACACTCAGGAATCAGATGTCGATAAAAAAGACCCCGTTTGTGGATGCTTTCAAACACGTCCATTTACTCCTCCATACCGACAAAAGTAAAATACAGCATGAAAAAAAGAACATTTAAATAAGCAGAAAGCAACCTTTGGAAAATGAAGAAATTAAAGCTGAAATTGCATGATTTCAAGGGACCAGTTCACACCAGTCTATAGCCAGTACAGGTACAATTGAACTCAGGAAAAAAGGAAAGTTTGCTTCACGGCAGCTATTTATATACCCTGCAGATAGGATTATGATGCACATGCTGATGTCACAGTGGGAGAGCAAAGCCACTTTCATGTATTGTTTTTTTAATTAAAATATCATTACTTTTGTAATTGAAACAATTGTATTACAGCTAACAAAAGCCTTTTTGACAGGTATACGCAGACACTGATTACATTTGCGATGCAATATTGGACATCCAATGCAATAAAATGTATGGCTATAGGAATGCTCTGTTTTGAGCTATGCATGCCTTTTTCATGCACTTTTCATTTCTGAATCATTTAAATATTGCATGCGCATTACCAACGAGAAATTGTGCACGAATTAAAACCACACGCGTCCCTAATGAACAGATTTTCTTTTCATGGCTTTTATTGCCTTGGCCTCTAACAGTTTCTGCTTAGCCTCCTTCTGTAGCAGTGTTTCATTTTGTGGTACAGAATAAGCCATGAGATTTTTTTTTCGTATTATTTGTTCCAGCATTTCTTTCTTTTTCAGTTTTCTTTTTGGCAAATACTCTCCATGTTTAGACATTCAACTGCTGACTTCTGGACAGTATCTGATTATCAGGATTACTTCATAGAATATCTGGGTTGCCATTTCCATTTCTCTTGCAGCTATAGAATGATTCCCAGCTGCAAGCTCAGCACTATTTTTATTTACAAATAATTATTATTCCACTTTTTTTCCAGCAATGGTCTCAAAGCGGATTACAATCAATTTTAATAGACTAAAAGATTCCATTAGCAGAAACAATCATTATACATTTTTGCTGCTCTTTCCAATTAGGCTCTTTGCTTACTGCATGCTTTGAAGCTTTATTTGGAGGGCTCAGAGATGACATAATTCCTGCCCTTGTTGAAATTTTCTTATTCAGGATCAAAACATTTTCAGCTTCTTTAGCAGTACTCAAACATCTTCTTTTACCTTCAAATAAAAACATGAGTTTTGCTGGGTACCACAAACTAGTCTTAAATCCTTTGGGATCAAATTCCCTCTTGTAATTCATGAGTTTCTTACATTTTCTCATAGCCTCTGAGCTAAAGTCTAGGAAGATCAAAATTCTTCAGTTTTTGTAGGAGATATAACCAGTTTTACACACCTCAGAAATAAATATCTCCTTGTCCTGGAAGCACAGTTGCACATGGCTTAGCTCCATCTGTTGTGCTGGATAAACTTTCCCCATTCGTACTGCATAGAGCAAGAGCTGCACTGCCAGATCTCTGTGCTTTTTCAGCATACATATCTTTTATAGATCTAACTAATTTACACTTAGTAGTTTTAGAATTTTCTTCTTCACACAGGGAGCAGCAAAATGGTCAGTTCTATTCAATTACTTTTGCTGAAAGTCTTCACTCTTTGATTATCAATATATCTGAGGTCTTATTCACTTATTCCAAGGGAAGATACCATTTCTGATTTTGTTTTGATTTTTAGATCCTCCATCTGTTATTCCCAAACGTTGAGATTTATGCAGGTCAGAATTGTTCAGATATTCATTAGGGAGGGCTTTTCTGCATTCTTTTCTGAAACTGTGTAATATTACCATTTAATAATTCAAAACATTATAAAATAACTGTTTTCCTGTGCTGGTTCCACACCTTATTCTTGTAATAACTGAACTATATTTAGATGAGCTGCAGGCTATCTCACTTATACAATAAGCAATCTAGTCTCAACACCTCTGTCATTTCTTCTTTGCTTAGGTGTGTGTGGTGAGTGTTGCCTTTAATGATTCTTTTCATACCCTGTAGAATTAATTACTTTGAGCTCATTTTATCTCATGACATGCTTCCATATTTTCCCTCAGACTTTATTTTACAAGTTACAATCAGGGAGGATAACTTTCAGAACTTCTTGTGTGTGACCATATACTAGGGATTTGCAATCATTTAGGAAGAATTAGGCAATTTGAAGAAAATTGCCTAATTCGTCCTGGTTTGGGGATCCTGAAATTTAATTATTTAGAATCTCCCCCCCCCCAAATTGGCTCCCCGTCGGGGAATCGAACCCCGGTCTCCCGCGTGACAGGCGGGGATACTCAGGTTTTAAAGGGTCGGGGTGGGTTTAGGGGTTGCTTTGGTGTGCCGGTTTTCCCGCCCTCCCCCAAATAATTCCTGTGCCCTATTTAACGATACAATACAAATGCCCCTGACGATAAATCGGGGGCATTTGAATTGTATCGTGCACTCTAACGATTTAGGACGATTTTAAAATTATCTGACAATAATTTTAATCGTTCAAAAACGATTCACATCCCTATTGACAACTCATCTGAGGCACATCAGATTCACAGGATCCATTCTTGAATGGCTTAACTCATACCTTCTTGACAGAGAACAAGCCAAATATAATTCACAGTTATCAGCTTGGTATCCATTTGAAAGAGGAATACCTCAAACATACTCCTATATTTATATCCACTCTGGAAACTTCATTCTTGTCTCAAATAACACTATTGCATTTATGCTGATGACATTCAGTTTTTCTTCCTCGTTTCTTCAGATTCCACTACAACTTTTAGCCTACTTATGATTTACCTAACCACTATCAAAATCTGGCTTACTCACAACCAGCTAGCTTTAAATATCTCTAAAACAGAAATTGTATATTTAAGTAAGAATCCAAATTTAGCATCTCCTCCTACCTTTACATTTTACTCACAGAACTTTCTGATAGTAAGCCATGCAAAAACAGAGAAGTGACATTTGAAACATCACTCTAATTCAATATTCATATAAAAGTTTTTCAAAAAGCTTATTGGAAACTAAGAATTCTATGTAGCCTCAAACCATATCTGGATTCTTCTGACTTTCATATCATACTCCAAACCCTAAGAACAACAAGTATTGATTACTGTAATTCTATCTATCTTGGTATTGCAATCCTACCCATGGCCAGAGGCGGGGGCAGTGCCTCACCTCTCCTTGCCGACTTCTCATGTGGCAAGGGGTCGCCAACATCCTGTCCACATGGAAGGGGCCGCCGTCATCGCTGCTGCAGCCCGCAACAGAGGCCCACTGCTGCTGCCACTTCCACTGCGGTGGGGGCTGCCACCGATACTCCTGGGATGGTCAGAGGCCACCAACCTTTCCTTGTTCCTTCCGGAGGGAGGGGCCTCCATCCCCGGACTGGCCCGCAGCATGGAGCCACTCCTGGCTACATCTCCGCGGTAGGAGGTCGCTCCCACGTTGGGCTCCACCCTGCAGCCTGCTCCTGTGGTCTGTTCAGTCTTCAGCAGCAGGGATGCCGCTCTTCAGGGTCCTATATTCCTCCTCACTGGGATTCCCCAGGCACACATGCGTGCTCCTTCTCCTTGTTTAAAGGACCACAGCACCCTATGCTGCCATCCCTCCCAGATGACATCATCTCGCCGGACCTATTTAAGGCAAGCTCCAACACTCAGAGCTTGCCTTTGCAATAAGATTCTTCGTTCCGTTTGCCTCCAGGTATCTTCAGAGTTCCTGACCTCTCCCACTTTGGACCTCTGCCTGCCATACTCCGCCGACCTCTCCAAGCTTGACCTCTACCTGCCTGACCTCTGCCTGCCTGACTAAGCTGACCTCTCCAAGCCTGACCTTTGCCTGCCTAACTACTCCAACATCTCCAAGCCTGACCTCTGCCTGCCTGACTACTCCGTCATCTCTAGAAGACCATGCGAGGCCCACCTAAGACCAGGTGGCCCGGGTAACCAAGGGCTCAACCTGAGGGAACCCCAGGTTGCTATTGGTGAAGCTCCAGCTAGCCTCTATCTCCCCCTGTACTCCACCTACTGGTGGCAGGCACTATCCAAGTCTGACCGGAGGGTCATACCAATTCTGCACCAGGCCAAGGGTCCACCTCCAGCACAACACTTGGCTCCCCTCACTTTCTTCTTAAAGCACTATGAATGATACAAAATTCTGCAGCCAGAATACTAACAGGTAACAGCTGACCTGAATATATCAGCCCAGTTCTGGTATGTCTTGATTTGGCTGCCTGTTAAGTAATACATCCAATTTAAAATCATTTATATGCTGTATAATGCTATGAATAACTCTGTCCCATTATGTATTACAGAAACATAGAAACATAGAAATGACAGCAGAAAAAGACCAATCGGCCCATCCAGTCTGCCCAACAAGCTCCCACACTTATTTTCCAATACTTATCTGTTTCACTGACCACCAAGTTCAGGACCCTTGTTGGTAACTGTTTGATTCAAATTTCCTGCCACTCCCTGCAATTGATGCAGAGAGTAGGGATGTGCAGAGGGACCACATTTGGTAGTCGACTTCGTGGGGGGGCATATACGTTACATTCGGCAAGGGGGGGGGGGCCCAATCCATTCATGCGTTCCATTCTTATTCGTTTCCCGGCTAAAATTTAATTAACTACAACCCCCCACCCTCCTGACCCCGCCAAGACTTGCCAAAAGTCCCTGGTGGTCCAGCGGTGGTCTGGGAGTGATCTCCTGCACTCGGGCCATCGGCTGCCAGTAATCAAAATGGCGCCGATAGCCTTTCCCTTACTATGTCACAGGGGCTATCGGTGCCATTTTGAATACCGGCAGCCAACGGCATGAGTGCAGTAGATGGCTCCCGGACCCCCGCTGGACCACCAGGGAGTTTTGGTAGGTCTTGGGGGGGGGGGGGGGTCAGGAAGGTGGTGGTTTTGTTTAAATTTGCTCCTTTAGACGGCCAAATTATTCGGCCGAGATTCGTGGTATTCGTGAGAATTGCGATACGTTTCGCTTCCCCACGAATACAACAAATATGGCCCTATACGTTGTGGGTTGCCAGTACGTTGCAAATGAATGCACACCCCTAGCAGAGAGTAATGTTGGAGTTGCATCAAAGGTGAACATAAGCCTTAATGGTTACGGGTAGTAACCACCGCATCAAGCAAGTTACCCCAATGCTTGTTTACCCAGACTGAACAGATCAATGCCTTGTTGGATGCTGTCTGAATGTAAGTCCTCTTTTCCACATTTCTCCCTGCCATTGAAGCAGACAGCAATGCTGGAGATGCATTAACCGTGTGAAGGCTTATTGAGTAAGGGTAGTAATCACCTCCATTCCAGCAAGCCACCCACATGGCTCTTCTCTTCATTCCCATCTTCTAGCTTTAATGGATCCACAGTGTTTATCACATGCCTCTATGAAATCCTTCACACTTTTAGTCTTCACCACTTCCTCTGGAAGGGCATTCCAGTCATCTACCACCCTCTCCGTAAAGAAATACTTCCTGACATTGTTTCTGAGTCTTCCTTCCTGGAGTTTCAAATCATGACCCCTAGTTAAGAACATAAGAAATTGCCATGCTGGGTCAGACCAAGGGTCCATCAAGCCCAGCATCCTGTTTCCAACAGAGGCCAAAACCAGGCCACAAGAACCTGGCAATTACCCAAACACTAAGAAGATCCCATACTACTGATGCAATTAATAGCAGTGGCTATTCCCTAAGTAAAATTGATTAATAGCTATTAATGGACTTCTCCTCCAAGAACTTATCCAAACCTTTTTTGAACCCAGATACACTAACTGCACTAATCACATCCTCTGGCAACAAATTCCAGAGCTTTATTGTGCTTTGAGTGAAAAAGAATTTTCTCCGATTAGTCTTAAATGTGCTACTTGCTAACTTCATGGAATGCCCCCTAGTCCTTCTATTATTCAAAAGTGAAAATAACCGAGTCACATCTACTCGTTCAAGACCTCTCATGATCTTAAAGACCTCTATCATATCCCCCCCCCCCCCCCAGCCGTCTCTTCTCCAAGCTGAACAGCCCTAACCTCTTCAGCCTTTCCTCATAGGGAAGCTGTTCCATCCCCTTTATCATTTTGGTTGCGCTTCTCTGTACCTTCTCCATCACAACTATATCTTTTTTCAGATGCGGCGACCAGAATTGTACACAGTATTCAAGGTGTGGTTTCACCATGGAGCGATATAGAGGCATTATGACATTTTCCGTTCTATTAACCATTCCCTTCTTAATAATTCCTAACATTCTATTTGCTTTTTTGACTGCTGCAGCACACTGAGCTGACTATTTTAAAGTATTATCCACTATGATGCCTAAATCTTTTTCCTGGGTGGTAGCTCCTAATATGGAACCTAACATCGTGTAACTACAGCAATGGTTATTTTTCCCTATATGCAACACCTTGCACTTGTCCACATTAAATTTCATATGCCATTTGGATGCCCAATCTTCAAGTTCTACTGATTTTTTTCCAATGGAAAAGGTTTGTTGTTGACCATGAATCATTAAAACCTTTCAAGTATCTGGAAGTCTGTATCATATCACCCCTGCTCCTCCTTTCCTCCAGGGTATACATATATAGGTTCTTCAATCTCTCCTAATAAGTCATTTTATGAAGACCATCCACCTTTTTGGTCGCCCATCTCTGACCACCTCCATCCTGTCTCTGTCCCTTTGGAGATACGGTCTCCAGAACTGAACACAGTACTCCAGGTGAGACCTCACCAAGGCCCTATACAAGGGGCTCATTACCTCCTTTCCCTTACTAGATAATCCTCTCCCGGTTAAAATATATTCTCCTTTCAGAAGCCTAAGGTCCAAAATTCAATGTTTATTAGACATACCAAACCAAAGGTTAATCAGACCTTCAAAGATGTGTGAGAAAATATTCACAGTAGCAGGTCCAATATTATGGACCCAGATTCTGCTGGCACTTAGAAAACAAACATGTGGGTCAACTTTCAGGAAACAACTAAAGGCTCATTTGTTTAGACAAACATTCTTTTGAGAAGAAACTCTGTTCTAATGAGAAGAACAAAAATTGAATCCTAGCCTTTGTAAAAAGTCACCAGCCATCAGAATTGTATTTTTTTTTATCCCTTTATCATTGTCTTCATTTGATATTTTATGACTGTTTTAATACTTTTATGATTGTTTATATGTTGAACCCCTTTTTATAAACTATCTGTTGTGAACCACCAAGAACCTTGGATTGTGTGGCATATAAGCCTTTTAAATAAATAAGCAAACAAATAAAATAAATGATGCAGCACACTAGTATTTACAGTTTAAGTCTGCTACACACCGAGGATCAGCATCTCTGTAGTTCACCCACAAGTTCAGCATAGGATTCTTCTTTTCTCATTCTTTCATGCAGCAAAATATGTTCATGCTATACAACCTGATAAAATAATAATTTCAGGAGGTCAATAATATAAATACCTGAGGTCAATTTACAAATCCATTTAGATGGATAACCCACAAGTTATCCATCTAATTACAAGTGTCTATCTAACTCCAAGATATCCATTTAAATGTTTAGTTTTGAATACTGACCTCCTTAATTTTATCCTGAGGGAGACAGAGCAAAAAGGCTAAGCATCCATCTGGTATGATGGCTCTCTTGTGCCCCATATTATTAATTTTTTTGATTGATCACCTATTCTTAAGAAACCTGAGTTGGATCCTGACAGCTTATCCAATTTGTGGCCAGCTTCCAATATTCCACTAGTCTAAAAAATGACTGAAGAGAGTTGTGCTCTTTAAGATTGAAAAGTATGACAATGAATCTCATATTCTTAACATCAACCAGCTGACTTTTGAAAGGGCCACAGTACTGAGGCAGTGTTTATTGTTTTTTTATGATTCCTTAATCCAGTATGCAGAGGAGTTTTACAACAGTATTCATTTTTTCTGGATCTTAGCATTGCCTTTGATATTGTGATCCATTCTTTTACTGACCAATTGAACTAATTTATCATTGGTTTCAGTCATTCCTGATTGACCATAACAGAGTGTGGTACTGAGGGGATCAATCCCCTCACTCATTTAGGTATGAAGTCCACCAAAACTCAGTTCTTTCACCTTTTTAATTTAATCTTTATTTAAAACCCCTTGCTGATTTGATTACTGATCTTTTTCTATTTTCTGTTATGCTGATAATATACAATTTGTAATTCTCCAAGAGCAAGAAGGTAATATTTCTGGTATTAATCAAGGATTAGAGGATATTGATAATTGGTTATTTATGAACAAATTATGCCTAAACAGTAGTAAATCCTAGGTATCATGGGTTGGGACTAGGGTTGCCAACTGACTCCAGATTTTCAGGACAAGTGGCCCAGTCCTGGTTTTATCCCTTGCATGTTGGTACTTATTCTGATTTCCCAATTGCATTTCCTAAGAAAATCAAGGCTATTATCTTCATGCAGGGGAGTAATACCAGAATTGGATCAACCTGTCATGAAAATCTGGAACTAGTGGCAACCCTACTTGGGATGGCACCTGATTAAAAACTCCAAGCATCTTTGCAGATTGACCCCTAAAGATTATGTTTGGAGATTAGGCATGAGGTTTTTTTTTCCACTCTCTCAAGGGCAGTATCTCCAAATGGGTTTGTTTTATTGACCTTGACAGGAATTGACCTCAATCATAAACCAGGATATGCTGAGAGTGATTTCAGTCTCTTAAATTTAGTGCTAATGCCCTTGTTGGTATTTGCAGTATGCCAAAGGGAACTTCCTTTTGGAGTTGATAGGGTGTAATATTAACAGGTATCATATCAAAGTGTGCTTGGAAATTCCTCTTAATAAGTTCAATGACAGATAATATAGTTGGGACTATTTATGTATTTTTCTGCCACATTTTCTTGGTCTCTGATTATATATCTCTTGGTATTTCAGGATATTCACTTTCTCCATGCAATGCACAGAATAGTCACTGGGTATGGACATCTCTATCAGCAATGCTGTTCTTATGTTTTTCTCCTTCACCACAATGCCCAATCAATCTTCCTGTCAGTGGAAATAGGAATGTGGAGACAGCACCTTCAAAAGAATATAAACCAGTTGGAGTCAGTCCATAGAATGGCAAATAAAATGGTCACTGGTCTTCATTCTAAAGCTTAAGGGGATACACTTAAAGATTGAAATAATATCTTAGAAGAAAGACGAGATAGGAGAGATACAGTAGAGACATTTAAATATATAAAAGGTTTCCATGTATAAAAGATAAGCCTCTTTCAACAGAAAGGAGGCTCTAGAATGAGGAGTAATGGAAAGAGGGTAGAAAGGTTAATCTTAGACTCAGTAGTGATCTTAGGAAATATTTCTTTACAGAGAGATTGTAGTGAATGCATGAAATAGCCTCCCAGTGGAAGTGGAGGAGACAAAAAAAGGTATCTGAATTCAAGAAAGCATTGGATAAATATAGGGAATCTCTGAGGGAGAGATGGAAATTAGTTGAGCAGAAGGGCAGATTAGGTAGGTCTACAATCTTTTTCTGTCATTATATTTATATCTTTCTAGGTGATCACAACTTCTTTATTCTCTTCTATTCTGTTACAGCTGGATTTTAAATCCCCTGCGCACATAAAATCTGGTGTTTATGTGCATGGCTGGGCCTTGCGCATGCCAAGCCTATTTTAAAAAGGGCCGGCTACGTGCTCAATGGCCAGTATGCGTATACGTGCCAGCCTTCCTGCAAGGGGTGGACCCGGGGGTATGTCCTGGGCAGGAAGTGGCAGGGTGGGGTGGGCAGGGACAGTGGCATTGATCACTGTCCAGGAGCCTTATGTGCCAGTCGGCTTCTGGTGTGCACAACTTACTTCAGGTCAGGCCCTGAAGTAAGTTGGGACAAAAAAGAAAAAAACAAAAAGCTAGGACTTAGGTTGGGGAGGAGAGGGGAGGAGAGGAGAGGGGAAGAGAAGTGAAGGGGAAGGGAGGGTATGGTAGGAGGTAAGGAAGATTAAGGAGTGGACTGGGAGGGAACTGGGGAAGGCCACGATGTGTCGCCACATGAAACTAACAAAAATATACAACTCCTTGTGTGCACAGATTACAAAATCTGGTGCGCATGAGTGTGTGGCCTGCTGATTTTATAACATGCTTGTGCCAGCACACGCATGTTATAAAATTGGTGCTTCCATGTGCACGTGCCAGGTAGCATGCATTTGGATGCATATGCGCACTTATTAAAATCTACCCCTTACGGTTGTGCTCCCAATGCTTTTCGGTACATCAATGTTATAATGTTTACATATCTTCTAATGAATAAACAGTGCCATCTTGTTGTGCTTTTCTGTATACAGGCTTTCTGACATCAGCCCATCACAACTAGAAATGAGTCGGCAAAAGAATGTGACAAGGCAATAGCTAAAGCCAGAAAAATGCTGGGCTGCATAGAGAGAGGAATATCACGTAAGAAAAGGGAAGTGATTATCCCCTTGTACAGGTCCTTGGTGAAGCCTCACCTGGAGTACTGTGCTCAGTTCTGGAGACCGTATCTCCAAAGGGACAGAGACAGGATGGAGGCAGTCCAGAGAAAGGCGACCAAAAAGGTGGATGGTCTTCATCGAATGACTTATGAGGAGAGATTGAAGAATCTAAATATGTACACCCTGGCGGAAAGAAGGAGCAGAGGTGATATGATACAGACTTTCAGATACTTGAAAGGTTTTAATGATCCAAAGATAACGATAAATGTTTTCTGTTGGAAAAAAATCAGCACGATTTGAAGCTCCAGGGAGCAAGACTCAGAACCAATGTCAGGAAGTATTTCTTCAAGGAGAGGGTGGTGGATGCCTGGAATGCCCTTCCGGAGGAAGTGGTGAAGACCAGAACTGTGAAGGACTTCAAAGGGGTGTGGGATAAACACTGTGGATCCATAAAGTCTAGAGGATGTGAATGAAGAGAAGGTGGCTCGCGGGAATGACGGCTACTACCTGGAGATAATACCGTTATTCAATAAACATACACACGGTTAATGCGACTCCAACATTGCTCTAAGCTTCAACGGCAAGAGGAAATGTGGAAAAAAAGATTTGCATTCACAAAAAAGCAGGGAGTAGCTTGCTTGTTATAGTGGTTACTACTGCAAACCAAATAAGCCTGATACTTAACTTTCAATGCATATCCAGCATAGCTGTCTGCTTCAACAGCAGGGGGGAATGAAGAAAAGTAGATCTATATACAGACAACAACCAACAAGAACTGAATTACGTAGTCTAGGTAAACAAATAAGCATGGGTGTAGCTTGCTTGTTACGGCGGTTACTACCCCGAATCAATTAAGCCTGATATTTCACTTGAAATACATATGCAGCACAGTTCACTGCTTCAATGGCAGGGGGGATAAAGAAAAGTGGATTTATATTCAAACAACCAACAAGGACTGAATTGCACAGGCTGGGTAAACAAATAAGCGTGGGAGTAGCTTGCTTATTGTGGCAGTTACTACCCCCTAAATAATTAAGCTAGTATTTCACTTAGATGCAGTTCCAATACTGCTCTCTACATTAATGGCAGGGGTAGAAGGGAAATAGAACCAAAAGGTTACTAAGGGCCAAGAGTAACAGATTAGTGTGAGAAAAAAAAACAAGTGTGAAAGCCTGCTGGGCAGACTGGATGGACCGTTTGGTCTTCTTCTGCCATCATTTCTATGTTTCTATGTTTCTATAATATGTAACCATTTCCAGTTATGTTCCACAGAATCTGGAACATAACTGGAAATAGGAATTATAAAATACAGGCAGTTGCCTGTCCATAAGAATGTTAAAACTGCATTTGTCAGTTTTAACATTCTTTTCTTTGCTTGTTGTGATCCATCTTGTCTATAGCCAACTATTTTGTGCTACAGTTATCAATCTCTGAGCTATATTTTTCAGTTAATCTCTCCTTAACCAATGTTGTGTCAATTCTTGATCCAAATAGATTTTCTGGAGTAGCTATCTGTACTTACTATATTTGTGCATCTGCCAGTTATCTTTCTTTGTATACTAGTCTAATTCTTTAAATAGTTATTTTTCTTGATTTTCTAATTCTGTAGTTTCTTTTCCTTTGTAAGCTGATGGCTTTTCAATCATTTTTACAGTTGCCAGAACAATTGTCCAAGCTTCAGGTCCGAGAGTGAATATCCTTGCTCTTTTTCATACTTCAGCACTATTTGAGTATTTGGATCCACTGTTGTTATTAAATATGCCTGAAAGATTATTGTGGCAGGTCTATGTGGATAAATTATTTCAGTAAGACCCATACTGCCTTCAGCTCTAGGAATCCATAATGTCGGCATACATTGGTTCATATAGATTACCTGATCGGTGTGGAGGAGCTTTCTTGTTATTACATATAATTCTTCATGATATATGTCTGAAGCCAGTCTACTGTATGTTAGTGCAGGAATTGTGAATTGATTCCATGCTCTTAAGGCACTTTTCAATATCAGCTTCATTTTCCTATTGTACTCTTTATTCATCTTTTCTCTCAGTACTTTATTTTTTCTCTCAGTACTTCCTCTACTCCTAGATATCTCTATACATCTTCCTATTCTTGCTCCTTTATATTGCAATCTTCAGTCAGGGAAATGTTTTCAGTTTTGCTTAATTTTCCGTTAAGGAGAGTGTCAATAGCACATTTGTCTAAAGCAAATGTCATCTTGATGTCATCTGAGAAACTCTTCACTGCATGGAGTTGTTCTCCAAAATGGGCATCCCAGAAACTGTAACATTTCAAGTCATCAAAAAATAGTAGGTGAGATGTCATTGGTAGAGGATTGGAAGCTCTAGGATTAAAGCTATTTCCATAACTAAAGAAGTCAATTAGAGTACTCTGTGGATTTTATACCAAATAAAACAAAAGTGGTGACTGAGAATCTCCCTGAAATATTCCTCACTGGATCTTATTATAAGGAATGACATATTGGCTATTCTAATAATTTAGGTGGAGTGTAGTCTACCATATTTTTATGGTGAACCTGATGCACTCAATCAGTTTGATTCACTTTGTACATTTCTTGGCAATTTATTTTTCAAGCATGTGGGATTTTATCAAAGACTTTTATATATTTAATCCATGCTATACTGAGGTTAGGAATATTTATACTGCTGGTCATAACAGCTTTATTCAGTATCATCTGGTCTTTGGTTCCATATGCTCATTTTTTTTACCCTTCTGTTCTGTTGCCAAAATGTTATTAGAGTCCATGTGATCATAAGTTCTATCTGAATCTATTACAGTGAGCAGCTTGTAAATTGTAGGCAAGCAAGTTGATAGTTTTTGGAAGCATTATTTAGCTCTCCCTATGGAAGGAGGCATATTCTTCCTGTTTGCCATTATAGAGTTAATTTAGGTTTTCTGATCAATAGTTTTTTTTGCAGTTAGCTAGGTCTTGATGGAGAGAGATTTAATATTTGAGCCAAAAATTGGGCACTCCTTCAAGGCCATACATAAGTTACATAAGATATGCCATATTAGGTCAGATCAAGGGTCCATCAAGCCCAGTAACCTGTTTCCAACAGTGGCCAATCCAAGTCACAAGTACCTGTCAAGCACACAAACATTAGATAGATCACAAGCTACAATTGCATATTATTTTAATTAAACATATAAATATTCTGGAAATACCAGTATGCTATGCTATGCAGACTATGAAATAAAAATCTTTAAAGCATAACATTTTTACAAATAATAAAACAATAAAAACAATACAAAACAAAATAAAAACAAGAATTCCTTCTCATAAGCAGGAGCTTTTTATATTGGCCAGGAATGGTTATAGGCACTAGACTGGAACAAATGGACTTTAAGATGTTTCAGAAATATTTTTATATTGTCTATGAAATATAAATGCTCAGGGAGCTTGTTCCATAGAACAGGGCCTACAACAAACAAATCCTAACGCATGTACCTTGCAAATAAGCAAATTTCAATGAAGATAATTTTAAGAGAAATTTACCCTGAGTTCTTAATGTGTGAGGGGCTTATAGATTTCTAATACAGTAGGTCAGTTAAATAAGTAAGATCATTATTTTTTTACACTTTATATATCAAAACCAGTATTTTAAATTCTAATCACTGCTGCACTGGTAACCAATGCAGAGTCTGCAATAAAGGAGTAATATGGTCCCGGCAATGGCCTCCAAATTCACGATGAGCAGCTGAATTTTAAAGAAACGAGAAGTAATCCAATATAGAGGGAGTTACAATAATCAATTACTGTTAACATGGAGGCTTGAACAATTACTCTAAGGTCATTCACATCAAGAATAAATTTCATGTGATGCAATAACCGTAATTTGTGAAAGCCAGATTTAAAAATATGTTGAATTTGTTATCGAGGAATCAAAATATACTCTCAATTGAATCTTTGATTTGAATTAATTTCTTTCTAACAGGGATATTATATTTTGTTTCTTCAGAAAATCTGCATCTTTGGAGAAGCAAAGAATCTCTGTTTTATCTATATTTAATATTACATGGTTTTCATTCATCCAAGAATTGATAATTGTCAAACTCATGGATATATCCCAATTGTGTAATCTCACTCAAATTTATATATCTTGGATAACAAATTCACAAAAACAAAAATTATGTGACCCTCATATACCACTGAGTGGGCATGAAAACTTTTGAGTTCTCATTCAAAAAAAGTGTGCCAACATCTTATCATTGGTCACTATGCAGATATTCACAAGTACTGGTTTTTATATATTTTTGTTTTGCAATTAAAAACTATAAGTAGATTGACATCCTAAATGTATAAGGATTGACCAATGAAGGCAGTAGATGGTGGTGTACCATGACCATCATGGTCTTCTGTTATGCAACCCTTAACTCTAATCCAACATTGCAATGTTTCAGAAAAAGAATTTCGTTCTTCAGGGTAACAGTTATATTTGTGTTTTTATACTATACTGCCTGATCTGCAGACATTTGTGCAGAGTCTTCAATCCCAATCCAATCAAGCAGCGACACCAAATAGCGACTGATGATTAGATCTTAACACACTTTATTTTGATTGGGAGCTCAAAAGTTACCTAGTCCCCAAAGCTAGTTTGAGAGAACATTGTACAAATCTCATCATTTTATGAGTTTCCTCACTCCAAAGGATATCAAATCTTTACAAGAATGTACTGTTCTGTTTGTATGTCTCACTCTGCACGTAAAAGTGGCATCTAACCCATACACTACTACCTAAGCCTCACCTTGAGTTACTAGGTGGGCCTCCTATAGTAGCATAAATAGCTGCTTAGTGCTTACTATGTTGCTAGTCCCAGAGGCTCTCTCTCTCCCTCTTCCTCTCCCCTCTCTTTGCATCTCAGACCCTTCCCCTGCTTAAAACTGCCCCAAACACAACTTGCAATAGAATCACAAATTGCATTATAGACATAACACATCATATCACACAGCTTAACACAACTGAAAAAGGTATAGTTATTTTCAGCATTAAAACTGGGCAATATTATGGCTTCATGAACCCAGCCCACTTTTGCAGAAATCATGCCTCTGACTCCTCCCCAATCCCTCCCCTTTTAAAAATCTGCATCACACCATGCATTATGGTGCTTATTGCATGTGTTAAGGCATTTTTTGCATGCAAAAACCTATTAACGCATGTGAAAATGCCATAACACAATTTGATTAATGACCCTGTGAGAGAGGAACAACAAATAACAGACAAAGTAATACCAATCCTTCATCAGGGACCTATGGAAAATATAAAAGTATGAATTTATAAAAGGTATAAAAATTAACAATAGAAATCACATAATTCCCTGAGTTAAGGTAGATTAACCAAACCTCTGTTTGATGTTTCCCTTCCTCTCCCCTTCCCCACCCTCCAGGAGAAGAAATTCACCATTGTATGAGTTAATTAACCTTCTGAATATAAGAATACTACCTTAAGTGTAGTTTGTTCTTAGGCAGGCTAAGAAAAGAGCAGGTTGTTGCCTCAGGTATACTAAGCTGGAACAAACTAAATTCCAACATTCAGTCTAAGTGGCAGTTAGTTACAACACAAGGAGAGTCTGACAGCTGTGAGATCTGGAAAAAGAAAGAGAAAAAGGCCTTTCCAGGTAAGTATCAAAGTCCCTGCATATAAAATTCAAGGTGGCCTTTGCACCCTGCAGCCCATCAGTCATACTATATAGTATATAGTGTACACTCAGTAGTCACTAGCCCAGCTTCATTTATGGGTACTTAAACTTTAAATTAATATCAGGAGACTACCATCTTGATAGCTATGTTTGTGTATTTCTTCTTTTCTTTCTATACTTTTATTTAAAATAATAGTAAATTATTGAAATGTGTTTCTCTTGTTAAAATTTTTTTTTTAATTTTATTTATATTGATCATGAAGTAGATTGTAATTTTTTTCTAACTTTGTTTTATTATTTTTATCTTATTTGAATTTTATTACTATCATTGTAAACAGCTTTGGTCAATCTTCTATTGGTAAAACAGTATATAAATATTTTAAATAAAATAAAAAAATATTAGGGATGTGCAAACTGCCAAGGGAAATATCGTACTTCCAGTGGTTCAGGCCTTTGAAATTCGGGGGGACCCGAATCTTGGGTTAGTGTGCGCTAACATTTTTACATTAACGCACACATTTATCCCGAAATTTTGTGAAAAATGTGTTCAGGTTTCGGGGTCCCCGAACCAGGATGAATGCACACCCCTACTTATATAGTGATCAAAGAGTAAGCACGGTATTTCTCACTATCAGGGGAAGATTGAACCACTAATCATACCAGACCTGTATCATGGCTTCCCGTAGAAGATCAGAAGTGTGTTCTGCTGATAAACATTCAAAGGTAAGAAATTTGGTCATCCTTGCTTTCCAGTGGGCAAATTCAGGACTGTCACTTAGGATCCAAGAACCCAATATAGTTTGGTTTTTTTTTACCACAACTGAGACTTTGTCTAGAAAAATTAATCTATTAGGCCCCAATATAAGAGAGATATGCTCATAACTACCAAAACCCAAAATTTAGGGTCATCCGGTAACTGGCATTGCTAGATAGATTAGACAAAAATCTGAATCCAAAGCTAGAATTCTGGTATTTTGATACAATACCAAAAACCGTAAAGATAATCTCCTATTTCCAAAACACACTTCTGGCAAATGGGAGTCAAACTTAATAAGACATGAAAAGCTCTTTTTTGAGACACGCACTTTTGAGAAAGAAATTTAAACTGAGTTTCTCATAAGATCACATTTTTTGACAGTTTAGGTATTTTCTTAAAGCATTGTCACAGCTCTTGCTCAAAGTGAGCAAGGCTTGGCCATGTATTCCATTTCTTGAGAATATGAGCTAGAAAATCTCCTGGTTGCACCCTCAGCAAAACCTTATTAAATCTGGCACAGGTAGGTTTCTCCTTCTTGCTTCCCACAAGAATATCCTCCAAAAATCCAGGCTTATGAAACTCAGAGTTCTTCTGAAACAAAACACAGAGATAGTGCCTTACCTTCACAAAGGCATAGAATTCATTATGTGATAACCCATATTCAGTTTGTATTCCTAAAAACTATGTAGAACCAGAAATCACATATGAAGAAATGTGGACTTGAGTTAGCCCTTTAAAAAACCATCTGGTAAAAACTTTATCCTGCCTCCCGGGGGGAAACTGCATGTTCGCCTGGATAGAAATAAAAGAAGACATTTTTTCTCCTCTACTTAAAAACTTACACAGGAATGCCCAAGTCTTCCGACAAGAAGGGGGAAGGAGATGCCCCCTAAGATCACCTACAACATCTTACTCTGGAATTTGGTATTGCGAGAGTTGGCCACGGAGAACTGCAGCCGGACTCCCTCACCTACCAGCATGGCCAACTCCACCTTCTTGGGCCCGGGAGCCTTGCTTCAGCCAGCGGCCACAGCTAGTGAGCTCCGCCGTGGCTTCCCTCTCCGGCGCTCACCCCGATGCACCACGCGGGATGGCACGCCGCCAGTGCCTGCTTGGGCCTGCTTCCAGACCCCCGGATTTCCAGGCATGCACGTGCATCACCTGACTCCTTTTCAGGGGGCAGCATGGGAGGGGTCAGGACTCCTCCTCCCAGCCCTGCAACTATTTAAGGCAAGGCCTGCTCCACAGACCTTGCCTTGGCTACTCATGGCTCCTGTTCCTGTGAGGAATTCCTGTTGCCTTGTTCCTGGTTCCTGTCTTTCATCTGCTCCATTTCTTGGACCCTTGCTTCGCCTGACTATGTCTACATCCTTGCCTGCCTGACTACGAGGTTCTCCACCTGCTAAGACCATTGCCTACCTAACTATGAGATATGACACCTACCATGACCCTTGCCTGCCAAACTATAAGATATGATGCCTGCCAAGATCCTTGCCTGTTTGACCACGAATTACGCTGCCTGCCAAGACCCCTGCCTGCCATGCCACATAATTCATCTCCTGCCTGAGACCCCTCATAATTCCAGCCGGCCCCGGTACCCAAGAGCTCAACCTGTGGGGAACGAGGGCTGGTATTGGTGAAGTCCCTGTGGGGTATCAGGTCCCCTCTAGCCTTGCCTGCCATCAGAAGGGTACCTCTGGGGCTCCTCCCCATTGGCTCTCACTTCCGTCGGTCCAAGGATCCACTCTTGTATTAGCTAGCTAAGGCTATGGGTCAGGCCGAGGCTCCTGCCTTGCAGGCAGTCCCGGGACTTGCACAAAGAATCCTGGAACAGCAGAAGGCCATGGAATCCTTAGCGGCTTCTATGGAGTGCCTCAATGCTCAGTTGGACTCAGTGGCCACCACCTCAGTTCAGGTCACTCCTCCTCCCGGCTCGATGGCAGTGGCTTCAGTTCCTCACCCAGTAATCCCTCTACCGGCCCCACCCCCCTATGCATTTAGGACTAGGGACGGCCATTACGAATATCGGGTCATGCCATTTGGCCTTTGTAATGCGCCCGCCGTCTTCCAGAACTTGATGAATAAAATCATCCGCAATCTCCTATACATCTGTGTAGTCGAATACCTAGACAACATCCTGATGTATTCAAAGAATCTGCAAACTCGCCGCCAACACGTCCACCAAGTTCAGCAGCTTCTAAGAGAGAATAATCTCTATGCAAAGCTGGAAAAATGTCTCTTTGAGAAAACCTCACTGCCCTTTCTGGGCTATATAGTGTCCAATCAAGGATTCAAAATGGACCCCCCCAAGCGGAAAAGCATTCTAAGTTGGCCTCAGCCCACAGTCTTCAACGCTTCTTAGGCTTCACCAACTACTATTGAAGTTTCATTAGAAACTATTCCCGCCTTGCTGCTCCACTGACCAATCTAACCCGCAAGGGAGTCCCCGTGAAGGACTGGCCTGCTGAGGCCAAAGACGCTTTCCAGGCATTAAAACAGGCCTTTCTACACCATTCCTGCCTCTGCCATCTGGATCCCTGACTTCACATCATTATAGAAGTAGATGCCTCCTCAGAAGGAGTCAGTGAAGTCCTAAGCCAATTTAATCTGGCTGGGTCGTTACGTCCTAATGCATTCTTCTCCAAGAAATTCACCCCAGCCCAACAGAACTACACCATTGGTGATCAAGAACTCCTGGCCATCAAAATGGCATTTGAAGAATGGCACCAGTGGCTCAAGGGTGCCCAGCATCGTATAACGGTTTACACTGACCACAAGAATTTAGAGCATCTGCAACAAGTGCAATGACTCAACCCCTGCCAGGCCTGCTGGGCCCTCTTCTTCACGTGCTTCGATTTTGAGCTACATTACCATCCTGCCTCTAAAAACCAGTGAGCATATGCCCTTTCATGATCCTTCTTGTCTGAAGAAGTACCGGATACCATGATACACAAAATTGACCCTGCACGTGTGATTGTGGCGGCAGTCCAAACGGTCCCAGCAGGGAAGACTGTGGTTCCACGCACGCTGCGGAATTGAGTTTTGGCCTGGGGGCATGATTCCCTTTCTGCTGGACACCCTGGATGATGAGAACACAGGCTCGACTACAGCACTACTATTGGTGGCCCGTTATGTGTTCAGATGTTCACACTTATATGGCCTCTCGTCCAACCTGTGCCCAACAAAAACCACCTATGGGTAAACCCTGGGGCCTGCTACAGCCTCTGCCACCACCTAGCGAACCCTGGACACACCTTTCGACAGACTTTATGGTGGATCTACCGCCCTCTGGGGGGAAACGCTATCATTTGGGTCACTGTGGACCATTTTTCCAAGATGGCCAACTTTGTGGCTCTTCCCAGTCTTCCTTCAGCTCCACGACTGGAACAGCTCTTCACTCAACACGTCTTCCGATTCCACGGACAACCGCATCACATTACCTCATACCGTGGTCCTCAATTCACTGCCAAGTATTGGCAAAGCCTCTGTAAAACGTTTTGCATCACCTTTCCAGACCCTCACCATATTTGCTAAAAGTTTTCCTGCCTTATTCCCAAAACAAAAAAAAAATGTTCTCTTTTCCTTAGCATGTGTTGGGATTTTGGGTGGAGAACTAAATTCAAACTTTCAAGAATGCTCTTAAATGCCTCTCTATGTTTTTTAGAAACATCTAGAACCCATTTAGATTTTGTTAGTGTTAACGTCTCTTCTACCACAGAATGTGATGACCCTCGGAGTGCGGAAACTCACTCAAACTTTGTGTTCTCTCAACCTAGCTTGATGGACTCTCTACCTGGGTAACATCAAGCTAGGTTGAGAGAACATTGCACAAATATCATCTTTGAGTGAGTTTCCTCACTCCGAGGGTCATAAAATCCTCACAAGAGAGCACTGTTCTGTTCATACGTCTCACTTTGAATGTCAAAGTGGCCCCTAACCCATACACTAATACCTAAACCTCACCTCGAGTTACTAGGTGGGCCTCCCATAGGGATATAAATACCTACTAGTGTTAGGATATTATGGCTAGGTTTTCTCTCTCTCTCTCTGGGCCTCATTTTCCAATATTGCATGTGATACCAAAAAGGGGTGTTACCTTATGCTAATAAGCATGTGTATCGCAAATTGCAATAACAGCTATGCAATGCGCTATTAACCCAATTCGGGCTACATTGCCAGAATATATCACAGTTCACGATGTTTCTGGACAGCCTGTTTCAGTATGCTGCATGCTAGGAGAGAGAGAGTGAGATTTGCTACAGTGCCTCCTCCCTAGACAGGTATTTGTATCCCTATGGGAGGCCCACCTAGTATCTCGAGGTGGGGATTAGGTATGAGTGTAGGGGGTTGGGGGCCACTTTCACATTCAACATGAGACGTACAAACAGAACAGTGGTCTCTTGTGAAGATTTGATGGCCTTCGGGGTGAGGAAACTCACTCCAAGATGAGATTTGGGCAATGTTCTCTCAACCTAGCTTGATGGACACTCTACCTGGGCAACAACAAGCTAGGTTGAGAGAACATTGCCCAAATCTCATCTTGGAGTGAGTTTCCTCACCCCGAAGGCCAGCAAATCTTCACAAGAGACCACTGTTCTGTTCGTACGTCTCATGTTGAATGTGAAAGTGGCCCCCAACCCCCTACACTCATACCTAATCCCCACCTTGAGTTACTAGGTGGGCCTCCCATAGGGCTACAAATACCTGTCTAGGGAGGAGGCACTATAGCAAGGTGCTCTCTCTCTCTCTCTCTCTCTCTCTCTCTCTCTCTCTCTCCTCTCTCTCATCTCTCTCTCTCTCTCTCTCTCTCTCTCTCTCTCTCTCTCTCTCTCTCTCTCTCCTCCTCTCTCTCTCTCTCTCTCTCCCCCCCCCCCCCCCCCAGCATACTGAAACAGACTGTCTGGAAACATCGTGAACACTGCAGCTGTTTCACGGCACACAATAAATCCTCCCTACTTTACATTTGCTCTGCCCCCTGAATACCAAATTAAAATTTTGCATTCGCAAATCACGTTAACGGCTGTTAGCGCGATTTGCGGAATTATCTCCCGCGGTAACTCCTTGGAAAATGACCCCCTCTCTCTCTCAGTTGTTGTATGTAGGAAATACCACAATTCTGGCATTTATCTCAAAGTGCAAAAAAGTTATTGCAATTTGCAGTAACTTAGTGCTTCACATAGGTATTATTGCAATAAACTGCCTATTACCATAAAACATGCCCCTTTTTCTGCAATTTTGTTAAATCCAGGCCTAAATTTGTTACTTTCAGTCCCCAGAAGATG
The DNA here is from genome assembly GCF_901001135.1 of Rhinatrema bivittatum. Classification (NCBI taxonomy): domain Eukaryota; kingdom Metazoa; phylum Chordata; class Amphibia; order Gymnophiona; family Rhinatrematidae; genus Rhinatrema; species Rhinatrema bivittatum. Next base: position 402,371,353 of record NC_042617.1, on the reverse strand, counting down.
AGTTTCCTGCAAGCAAGCAATTGTAGCTCTATACTTATTTAAAGCATGGAAAATATTTTTCCTCTTAATGGGAGACCCTAGCCCATTAATATTCCACAAAATCACCCATAAGGCATTACTCAGTTCCCAAACACAGTGAGACTACTGAAAGAACTAATTTAAAACCCAAAAGTGGAACACCCAATCTTGCCCCACTACTGAACCCCCAAGAGAAAGAGAAAGCAATCTGCTACTAAAAATTGAAAAAAAAGGAGCCATTAAACCACCAAAATTAAACATTATTGGAAAATAACCCCTCCACCCTTCCCACCAATCCCCCCAACCCACCCTAGCACAATCCCTTCTCCCCATTCCCCCATAACCATTCCTCCCTCTGCAACCAAGAAAGCTCCCATCTCGGGAGCATGAGGAACACCTTGTATGTGAACGGATGCATCCCCCTATAAAAATAGACAGAGGAAGGCAGCTCAAAGGACTGCTAATGAATCTGTAATCTTCCTGCACACCCCGTAACCCCACTAAGCAGCTAGGCAAACCTAAAAAACCCAGGATGGATCAGGGTGAGGCCTCAAATGCCTGACCACCACAAAACAGAGAGTAGCCATTCCTTGAGGACCCCAAATTTAACCCTTTTTTAAAAATTCTAAGGTGCAGTGTAAATCTGCAACCCTGTAAATGTCAAAACCAACAATAGTCCAAGTTTTCAGGTCCAGGTTCATTTTTGGCATGGCCCCGAGGATAGAGATCTCCAGATAAGTCACCCAGCAATCAACAACTCGGTCATCCACAAGGTGCTGCAAATTCATCAAGTTGTCTCCTGCATGGTCCCAGGGACCTCTGACTCAACCGTAGTCCTTGCCAGCTGAAAGAACACAATTCAAAGTGAAACAAAAGGAATGCCTTTGGTACAGTCCTGCTGGAATCTTCAGAGTCAGTCAGGAAGCACAAAACCATTGAGAGAAGGGAAAAACACCTATGCACAGTGCCCATACTGGATGAGATCTCCCTGGACCAGCCCACTCCAATGGTCAAGCCAGCTAGGAAAGACCAAGGGAGGGCACCATTGCACAAACCCAGAGTCTCTCCACGTCAACCAGGTGGTGAAGTGAAGCCACTCTAAGTCCAGACATTATCACCTGGTGCATGACACGTGCATTCCTCAAATAGGAAAAACTTTATGGAGCCAAAAATAGCAGATGGAAGCAAGAACTTGCAAAATAGCAAACCCTGACCTCAGTGAACTTCAGAGGAAGGAAAGAAAAATACATACATCCAGCTAGGAAGTGTTTAAAGCAGCTGGTCTACAAACACTTTTGCTGTTGTAACTTTATCAAACAGGAATGCTTTAGCATCCGACCAAATACACAGCCTTGCAGGATACTGGAGTGCAAACATCACTTGTTTTTTCACCAAAATGGCACACAGAGGGTTAAATTCATTCCTGTGCTTGGAGACCCCCTAAAGAATAATCTTGAAATAAGTGGTCTGATTGTTCCTGGTAAGAAATGTTTCTAATTTTGTGGTAAGCCTGGATAACTCATTGCTTCTGAGACCACTTTAGAAATTTAGCTATAATAATGCAAGGTCTGGTCTCTCCAACCAGTCTGTGAGCTTGTTCAATTTTAAGTTTCCCCAGAACTTCCATTAGATTTAACATTTTGGACAGCCATTGCTCCAAAAATACAGCCAAATTGCACTCTTCGACACTCTCAGATAACCCAACAAATCTAATATTAATTGCATCGAGAATGGTTTTCAAGGTCTTCCAGTCTCTTTTCCTGTTTTGTTATTTTCTTCTCAAAAAACACAAGTTTGTTAGTGTGAGCTAGAGAATCATCCTTGAGCACCGAGAATCTCCCCTCCACCATCTCTAATCTGAGGCTAAATTCTGAGAGTTTCAAATTTAATTCTGTAATTTGCTCTGAAATGGATTTAAGCCAGCTATCTAGTGCAGCCACTTCAGCCACTGTGAGCTCTGAGATCACCTCATTGCTGCTCGTAACTCCAACCTGCTTGTTGGTCTTGAAGGCCATCTTGTCAGCCAGCAACTGTGGTTTTTCTTGCTCCTTTTTTCCAGCCTTTAAGGGCATAATCTGCAGTGATTTATACATGTACTTGTGAATTGAATTAAGACGAGCACATTCTGCAAAAAAATCTTGATTTTGAAGAGAGATGACCCCGATTGCTCACGATTTTCGGGGCATGGCACCCAGAGCTAGGATGGCCACATCTATCCCAGCTCACCACATCACATGACCTCATAACTTGGGCATTTGTAATCAAAAACATTTGTATTTCCATAATTCAAGATTAAGAAAGTCTTTTCATTTACATTCAGACATAAAATTCTTTAATTTAATTTATTGACATTCTTTTACTCTCAGTCTTTGAAGTTGAACATCTAATAGAGTGTAACAGCTAGCATTTCTTCTGAAAATTATGCATTTTATTGCATATCTGAATGCATGCTAGGTCTCTAGCATGCATTTTCATGAGTCATGTAAATGGCTTAATATTTCTTGTTCTCTGCAGCAGACATTATTTTCTTATTCAGCTTAAAAAAAATAATATGTTAGGCCTGTTAAGATTCTGGTCTATGAAAAATTGTTCCTGAGGCTTTGCAAGAAAGATGACAATAGATAGTATCTGTGCATTCCTAATTCTGTCTGCTTTGGAGAAAAATGTTTGTTTCATAATTTTTTGGGATATTTAGTCAATGTCACAAGTCATCATCTGTATTTTTCATGACCTACTGTTCTCTGCAACACACCTCAAGCCAACCATTTGCAGTAAAATGCAACTTTATTCTATGCATCAGTGTTCAAGTCACACTTACAGATTTCAATTTCTGACCTGAAACAGCAGGACCACCCCATTAAGATACATTGATAATCATCCACAGACCAGCACAATTCCCCAGGGCCATATACAATAGGGATGTGAATCGTTTTAGGACGATTAAAATTATCGTCCGATAATTTTAATACAATACAATACAGATTCTAACGATTTATCGTTATAAATCGTTAGAATCGTGAGCCGGCACACTAAAACCCCCTAAAACCCACCCCCGACCCTTTAAATTAAATCCCCCACCCTCCCGAACCCCCCCCCCAATAACTTAAATAACCTGCGGGTCCAGCGGCGGTCCGGAACGGCAGCGGTCCGGAACGGGCTCCTGCTCCTGAATCTTGTCGTCTTCAGCCGGCGCCATTTTCCAAAATGGCGCCGAAAATGGCGGCGGCCATAGATGAAAAAGATTGGACGGCAGGAGGTCCTTCTGGACCCCCGCTGGACTTTTGGCAAGTCTCGTGGGGGTCAGGAGGCCCCCCACAAGCTGGCCAAAAGTTCCTGGAGGTCCAGCGGGGGTCATGGAGCGATTTCCCGCCGCGAATCGTTTTCGTACGGAAAATGGCGCTGGCCATACGCGTATGGCCGGCGCCATTTTCCGTACGAAAACGATTCACGGCGGGAAATCGCTCCCTGACCCCCGCTGGACCTCCAGGAACTTTTGGCCAGCTTGTGGGGGGCCTCCTGACCCCCACGAGACTTGCCAAAAGTCCAGCGGGGGTCCAGAAGGACCTCCTGCCGTCCAATCTTTTTCGTCTATGGCCGCCGCCATTTTTCGGCGCCATTTTGGAAAATGGCGCCGGCTGAAGACGACAAGATTCAGGAGCAGGAGCCCGTTCCGGACCGCTGCCGTTCCGGACCGCCGCTGGACCCGCAGGTTATTTAAGTTATTTGGGGGGTGGGGGATTTAATTTAAAGGGTCGGGGGTGGGTTTTAGGGGGTTTTAATGTGCCGGCTTTTCGATTTTTCGATTTTTCGATTTTTAAACGATTTTTCACGATATTTTACCCCCCCAAACGGCAACAATACGATTCCCTCCCCCTCCCAGCCGAAATCGATCGTTAAGATGATCGAGGACACGATTCACATCCCTAATATACAACTTACTTCTGAACTGTACCATTGCAGATTTACAATTTCTAACCAAAAGCCTTATCATCTCTGAGTCTGGGTGAGCCCTCTCGCCTAGCTCCCTTCCTGCCTCTCTTGAAAATCAATACTCTCCTTCTTAAGAGATATACTGACTCCTTGCAGTAGCTCTGTAATTGGCCTCCAAATTATTTTGGCATCCTGTTGTGGCTACTAATGTTTTCTTAATTGGTTCTCTGCCAAAACTCTCCAAATTACATTTCCCAGCAGCCTTGTGCTTCCTTTTCCTTCTGGCTTTACAATCTACAAGCCAACTCTATTTCACTTTTCTTTTCTTCCTAAATGCTGTGTTCTCCCTAGAACACCCTATAGAGATCACGCTATTTTCTGGATCACCTAAGTTTCTTGTGTCTACAACATGCTTTGACCTGTATGAAACACCTGTTTCATGACATCAGTCACACAGGTGCTTCTAGAATGCAGCAGGTAATGGACTTCTCCTCCAAGAACTTATCCAGCTATACTAACTGCACTAACCACATACTCTGGCAACAAATTCCAGAGTTTAATTGTGCGTTGAGTAAAAAAGAACTTTCTCCAATTAGTTTTAAATGTGCCCCATGCTAACTTCATGGAGTGTCCCCTAGTCTTTCTACTATCCGAAAGCATAAATAACCGATTCACATCTACCCGTTCTAGATCTCTCATAATTTTAAACATCTCTATCATATCCCCCCTCAGCCGTCACTTCTCCAAGCTGAAAAGTCCTAACCTCTTTAGTCTTTCCTCATAGGGGAGCTATTCCATTCCCCTTATCATTTTGGTAGTCCTTCTCTGTACCTTCTCCATCGCAATTATATCTTTTTTGAGATGTGGCGACCAGAATTGTACACAGTATTCAAGGTGCAGTCTCACCATGGAGCGATACAGAGGCATTATGACATTTTCCGTTTATTCACCATTCCCTTTCTAATAATTCCCAACATTCTGTTTGCTTTTTTGACTGCCGCAGCACACTGAACCGACAATTTCAATGTGTTATCAACTATGACGCCTAGATCTCTTTCTTGGGTTGTAGCACCTAATATGGAACCCAACATTGTGTAATTATAGCATGGGTTATTTTTCCCTATATGCATCACCTTGCACTTATCAACATTAAATTTCATCTGCCATTAGGATGCCCAATTTTCCAGTCTCACAAGGTCTTCCTGCAATTTATCACAATCTGCTTGTGATTTTACTACTCTGAACAATTATGTGTCATCTGCAAATTTGATTTCTTTCCAGATCATTTATAAATACATTGAAAAGTAAGGGTCCCAATACAGATCCCTGAGGCACTCCACTGCCCACTCCCTGTGATGCAGAGACACCCACTCTTTCAAATGACACAAGTACAAAATGCCTTCTCTGTATTAAAAAATGAAGAACTCTGACAATGGAGATTGAAGTGCTATCTGAACGGAAAGAAGAAACCCAATGGACAAAGAAATCCCATAACACAAGCAATAACCATTAGGAAAATCTACTTGTGCTGTGAAACTCAGTCATCAAAATCACTAATTTTGGAATACTTTTCAAGGATAACACTATAGTTAAATGCCTTCCAGGATCTTTAGCTGATAACAATGCAAATCAGAGAGTCAATGCAATCAAAGAAAAAAAATAAGGACTCTGCATTTGACATTATCATCGATCTGAGAACCAGCAACCTTGCTAGAAACAGCTCCAAGTGGAACAAGGAGATTTCCAGACTTTGGGAAACAGATTGAGCACACGGTGAAGACTATTGCCCTTTTTATTTCCTTTCCATGAAGTGTTTCATGTTCATGGAAAGGGGAAAGAGATGCTAAGCAATATAACTTTAATGTATGGCTTAGATCCTGGTGTAAGCAAGAATGTTTTGGATATGTTGGGGACTGAGGCCATGCAAGTTGTTACTACCTGTGGGAAGGACACCCCACAGGTCTGCACCATCGGGAGGTGAGGTCAGAGACAGTGGAGAGCTCTAGGTGAGGCAATAGAGAGGTTCTGAGGCACCAGGATAGGATACCCATGAGAGTAGACTGGAGGCAATACCTGGGTAGCGACCCTGAGGGAAGGAATGCCAGACAGACCACAGAGTAGGGGGCAATAGGCTTGACCAATCAGGAGGTACTCCAGAGGGCAACCCTGAAGGGAGGATCTGCACAGTGTAGGATGATGATGTAATGCCGTAGGCCAGCCCACAGGACTGGGAAGCCCAAGATGAGCCTCTAGTGATGACGTAGCACCACCCCGAGGAGTGGAGAAGTGTAGGCAGTCCCAAATTCATTCGTAGGCGCAACCCTGAGGAGCGGGGAAGGGCGCAATTCCCAGGGAAGCCGGAAAGCGCTACCCCGAGGACTGGGGAAACTCTGGCAATTACTGTAATATGAAAGCACGGTCCCGAAGAGTGGGAGGCACAGCCAGTCTTGTTCAGGATGCGGGCACAACCTAAGGAGCAGGGAAGTAGATATCACGGATAGTTGAGGTGTCCTAGAGGTAGTCCCAAGGAACGGGAGGCCTTGCTGGTTAGAACCCAGGAGATGCAGAGCCAGCCCGAGGAGTGGGGTAGGCAAGGAAATCGAGTCCCCTAGAGCATGCACTGGCTCCCGAGGAGTGGGTACCAGATGAGTTCAAATCCAAGGCATGAAGCGCAGTCTCAGGAACACGTAGCAGTAGTCGAAGATGTACGGAACTTGTTGCCAAGTCGGCTAACTGAGGGAGAAGGTGGCGTTTAAATACACTGGTCTGATGATGTCATCAACTCAAGATCCCCCCGAAGTCATGTCGAGGAGGCTTGAAAGGAGGGCCCGGTGTCACATGCACATGCGCCTGTGAAGGCCCAAAGTTGAGGAAGATGCGACGACGTCCAGGCTGCCATGAGGATTCCTGGGGAACGTGGCGGTGAAAGCTGGCCCGAGCCACGAGCAGCCCCGGGGAGGGCAGAAGAGCAGTGCAGGAAGTAAGTACACGTGGTTGCAGTCAGTTGCAACTGACGGTCATAACATTATCCCCCCCCCTTAAGGCCCCCCTCAGGGTTTTGGGTTTGTGAGGGTGCTTGGCATGGAACTGTCAAATGAGATCCTTGTCCAGGATATTGGCCATGGGCTCCCAGCTGTTTTCTTCAGGCCCAAAGCCCTCTCATGATGGGAGGTACACCCATCTCCTGCCATGTTCCCTGATGTTCAAGATGTCTTGGAGTTGATAGGTGACATCAGCCTCGGAGAATAGTGGTACGGGATCCGGTGGTTTCTTTGAAAATCCAGAGAGAATCAGAGGCTTCAGCAGAGAAACATGAAACACATTGTGAATTTTGAGTGAGGAGGGCAACTGAAGTTGGTAGGTAACAGGGCCCAGGAAGGCGTAATACAGGAATGGGGCCAATATACCTAGGAGCAAAGCATGTTGAAGTCAGTTTGAGGTGAATGAACTTAGTGCTAAGCCACACATTATCTCCAGGTTGAAACTGGGGTGCTGAGCGATGGTGAGCATCGAAGGCCCTTTTTGATCTCTGGGCAGTGTTTTCGAGCAGCTGTTGGGTATTACGCCACAGTTGGTGTAATTCTTGAGCAATCACCTGTGCTGCCAGAGAGGCTACAGACAGCAGGAGAGGAAGTGGTGGTAAAAGTTGGCGCCCATAAACCAACTAGAAAGGAGACGAACCGGTGGACATGGACACATGAGAATTTAATACAAACTCCGCCCAAGGCAGAAGGTTGGCCCAGTTGTCCTGCCACTGATTCATGTAGGCTTGAAGGAATTGTTTCAGAGTCCTATTGGTCCTCTCAGTTTTGGCCGTTGGCTTGAGGGTGGTAGGCCAAAGTGAAGTCTAAGGAAATATCCAACTTCTTGCAAAGAGATTTCCAGAAACATGCAGTAAATTGAATACCAAGGTCAGAGAGAATATGTTTGGGGAGACCGTGGAGATGAAACACATGCCAAAAAAACTAGTTTGGCCAGCTAGGGCACTGTTGTGAGGCCAGGTAAAGCCACAAAGTGTGCCATCTTAGAGAAGCGATCGACAGTGACCCATATGGTGTTCTTCCCACTGGAAATGGGCAGGTCCACTATAAAATCAGTGGCGATATGGGTCCAAGGTTCGCTCAGAACAGGGAGTGGCTGCAAGAGCCCCCAGGGCTTTCCAGGTGGAGTCTTATGATGAGCGCATGTAGGACGGGATTCGACATAGGCTTGGGTGTCCTTCCGAATAGTGGGCCACCAATAGTAGCGTAGAAGGGTGGAAAGAGACCTGGCCTGACCTGGGTGTCCTGAGGTCAGAGTCTCGAGGGCCCACTGCAGCACCTTCTGTTGTAGTGGGCGAGGAACCACTGTATTTCCTGGAGGCACTGGATAGGTGGCTAACAGAATGACCCTAGCAGGATCTATGATGTGCCGCAGTGAATCAGGAACATCCTCGGTGACGAATGACCACGAGAGGGCATCAGCACAACCATTTTTATTGACAGGATGGCAACGCAATATGAACTTGAATTGTGTGAAGAAGAGGGACCAGCGGGTCTGGCGGTGGTTTAGATGCTAAGCCTGATGCAGATACTCCAAATTTGTATGATCCGTGTATATGGTAATCTGGTGCTGTGCCCCTTCAAGCTACGGTCGCCATTCCTCAAACGCCAACTTGATGGTCAGCAGTTCTTTGTCTCTGATGGCATAATTGCATTTCGCTGGCATAAATCGTTGAGAAAAGAAAGAACAGGGGTACAGCGTATGACTAGTTCAGTACTGACTTAATACGGCTCAAACGCTGACATCGGAGGCATCGACCTCAACCACAAATGGTCACGTATGATCCAGATGACAGAGACAGGTTTCCTTAAGGAAGGTGGCCTTCAGATTCTGAAAAGCCATCATAGCTTCGGGTGTCCATTGAGAGGGATTGGCCCCCTTACGAGTCATGGCTTTGAGTGGTGCAGTCAGAGTGGAGTAATGGTGGATAAAAGAGTGTTAGTAATTGGTAAAGCCAAGGAAAGTCTGGAGGGCCTTAAGGCCTTTAGGCTGAGGCCAATCATGGATGCTCTTCAGTTTTTGAGGGTCCATACAAAACCCCTGGCTAGATACCACATAGCCCAGGAAAGGGATGGTCTCCTGTTCGAACGAACACTTTTCAAGCTTAGAGAATAGCTGATTCTCCCGCAGCCACTGTAGAACTTGAGAAACATCCTGGCAATGACTTTCAAGATCTTGTGAAAAAACTAGTATATCAACAAGATATACGACTACACACTGGTATAGCATATTTCTAAAAACCTCATTCATCAAGTTTGAAATACCGTGGGAACATGACACAACACAAACGGCATTACTAGGTATTCAAAGTGTCCGTCGCGGGTGTTAAAGGCGGTTTTATACTCGTCACCCTCACGGATCCGGATTAAGTTATAGGCCCCGCGGAGGTCTAACTTTGAGAAGATCTTAGCTCCTTGAAGCCTGTTGAAGAGCTCCAAGATAAGTGGCAGTGGGGTGTGATCCTTGAGGGTTATTTCATTTAAGCCACAGTAGTTGATCTAGGGGTGCAGGGAGCCTTCTTTTTTCTCTACGAAGAAGAACCTTGCACCTGCAGGGGACTTGGAGGACCGAATGACTCCCCTTGGCCAGGTTTTCTCGAATGTATTCTGACCTGGCTTGGGTCTCCGTCTGTGAGAGAGGGTAGATTCTGCCCCATGGGGGCTCCAAAAGGTAGTAAGTTGATTGCTCAGTCATATGAGAGATGTGGAGGTAATATATCCGCAGCCTTCTTAGAGAACACATCGGAGAAGGATGCATTTTGCGGCAGAAGGCAGGAAAGAGTGGTTGTGGTTACCATACAGGGCAGTGGTGAAACGGGTTCCAGGCAATTCTTTTGACAAGCAGGGCCCCAACGAGAGAGCTGTAAGGTGGCCCAGTCGAAGTGTGGGGTGTGCTGTTGAGGCCAAAGTAGTCCCAATACTACAGGGTGGATGGCCTTGTCTAAGATGTGGAATGAGATGGTCTCCACATGTAAGGTTCCAGTGAGTAGTTGGATGGGAGCTGTAGTGTGGGTAACTTCACCAGAAAGAGGTTCCCCATGAATTGAAGACAGAAGTAGAGGTACCGGAGACCGGATAGTAGGGTTCCGTAGATGTTCCATGAGCTGCTTTAAAATGAAGTTCCCACCGTCCCTGGAGCCCACCAGTGCCAAGGTGTAGAAATCTTGATTGTCCATCTTTATTGATATGGGAATGGTCAGTGGAGGAGATAGCAAAGTTAGGCCTAGGAGAAGTCCTTCATCAGATCCCAGGCCCGGAATTTTCCCGGACAGCCTGGACACGAGGCAATAGCATGGCCTGGCTGGCCGTAGTACAAGCAGACTGCTGTCTATGATGATGTTATTTTGGTGAAAGTCTACTTCTACCCATCTGCATGGGTTCCTCTTCTGCTTGATTCAGCATTGGGATCAGTGTAGGAGAAGATGAGCATCTCACTCGGGATGGTCCTGGTGCAGCCTTCCAGGATGCTCTGGACTCCAGAGAGCATTCTTGAAGTCAACAGTCGATGCGCCCAGTAAGGTCAATCAGAGAGTCCAAATAAGAGGGCAATTCACGGGCTGCCAGCCCATCTTTAATCGGAGGACTCAGCCCTTCCTATGGACTATAAGCAGTCGGCATCCTAATGTAATTCCAACACAAGGGTGCAGAATTCAATGACATAGTCCGTTAAAGGGCGAGAGCCTTGCTGAAGACGCAGAAGGGATCAACCATTCACGGCTCATTGAGCAGGGTGTTCAAAGATGGATTGAAACAGAGCCATGAATACTAAAAGGTCCTGGAGGACCGGGTCTGCTCGCTCCCAGAGAGGTGACGCCCAGACCAAGGCCTTACCATTCAAAAGGGCCAGGATGTATGTGGTCTTGGTGATCACATCTTGGAAGTAAGCAGGTTGCAGGCAGAAATGCATATTACATTAGTTTAGGAACCCCCAGCACAGGAGAGGATTCCCAGAATAGCATGGTGGTGCCGGCAAGGGCACAGTCATCCGAGGAGCCGGTAAAGAGGTAGAGATATTGAGCTTGATAGACGTGGTTGTGGCAGTCACAGTAGCATCTAGACGAGAGCTTAGGTTGTCGATGGCGGCAGCCAAAGACTCTAAGACTTTTGGCTGTTTGCTGATCCTTTGCACCAGGCCACGGATGGCCTGGAGGGCCGAGACTTCTGCCGGGTCCATGGACTTGAAAATCTGTTATGATTTGTGGGTATGTGGGCCCTTGGCCTGAGATGCAAGTTGTTACTACCTGTGGGAAGGACCCCCCACAGGTCTGCACCATCAGGAGGTGAGGTCAGAGACAGTGGAGAGCTCTGGGTAAGGCAATAGAGATGTTCTACGGCACCAGGAGAGAACCCCCATGAGAGTATACTGGAGGCAATACCTGGGCAGGGTCCCCGAGGGAAGGAATGCCAGACAGACTGCAGAGCAGGGGTATGAGGCTTGACCAATCAGGAGGTACTCCGGAGGATCTGCATAGCGTAGGATGATGATGTAATGCCATAGACCAGCCCACAGGACAGGGAAGCCTGAGATGAGCCTCTAGTGATGACATAGCACCACCCCGAGGAGGGTGGAAGTGTAGGCAGCGCCAATATCATTCGTAGGCATAACCCCGAGGAGTGGGGAAGCGTGCAAGTCCCAGGGAAGCCGGAGAGTGCTACCCTGAGGAGTGGGGGAGCTCTGGCAATCACTTTAATATGAAAGCGCAGTCCCAAGGAGTGGGAGGCGCAGCCAGTCCTGTTCAGGATGCAGGCACAACCCCGAGAAGTGGGGAAGTCCCTTAGTAGATCTCACGGATAGTTAAGGTGTCCCAGAGTTAGTCCCGAGGAATGAGAAGCCTTGCCGGTTAGAACCCAGGAGATGCAGAGTCAGCCCGAGGAGCAGGGTAGGCAAGGATAACAAGTTCCCTAGTGCATGCCCTGGCCCCTGAGGAGTGGTTACCAGATAGGGTTCAAATCCAAGGCACGAAGCGTAGTCTCAGGAACACATAGCAGTATTCAAAAATGTACAGAATTTGTTGCCAAGTCAGCTAGCTGAGGGCGAAGGTGGAGTTTAAATACACCGGTCGATGTCATCAACCGGAGATGCCCCCAAGGTTCCCGCCAAGGAGGCTTGAAAGGAGGGCCTGGTGGCATGCACGCACGCTTAGGAAGACCCGAAGTCGAGGAAGATGGTGGTGGCATACAGGCCGCCATGAGGAGTCCCGGGGAACGCAGTGGTGAAAGCTGGCCCAAGCCAGGGGAAGGCAGGAGAGCAGTGCAGGAAGTAAGTACACACGATCTATGACTGACGGTCATAACAAAGGCTCAATGTCTGTGAAAGGCTGTATGTCTGTGAAAGGAATAAGATCCTAAGTGAAAAATTCAAATCATGCCATAAGGCATTTAAACTAGAGAAAGGGAGTAGCAGAAGGAAATTGGAATTTTGCCCCCAAGAACTCCAAGAAGTGGGTGAAGAAATTAACAAAAATCAGCTGAACAGAGCAGAAAAGATGTCCATGAAGAGAAGCAAGCTGAGGGAGATAAGTTGGAAAGCTTTGAGTACAAATGCTCATAATCTGTACAATAAAATCCCAGATTCGCAAGCTCTAATAGTGGAGGCAGATTTGGATATTGTTATTATTACAGATACAGGGTTCACTGAGTTTCATGATTGGGATATGGCCATCCCAAGCTATAAATTATTAAGGAAGGGTAGAAAGGTTATGAAAGGGGGAGGATTAGCTCTATGTCAAAAACAATTTTCAAGCAACTGTAATGCAAGGCAAGATTGTCCTAAAAAAAGAAGTTGGTGCTTCCATTTACATCAATATGGTCTACAGGCCTCCGACTCAAACAGAATAATTGGACAGTGATATGGTCAAAGACATCCAAAAGGTGGGAAAGAAGAGAAAAGTGTTGCTTGTTGGAGATTTTAATCTGTCAGATGTAGATTGGAGTATCCCTTCTGCAGAATCTACAATAAGTAGAGAGATGGTGATGCCCTTCAAGAGGCTCTGGTTATACAAATGGTAATGGAACCCACGAGGAAGGGTGTGATGCTTGACCTAGTGCTCACAAATGGGGATAATGTCTTTAATGTCCATGTAGGTCCCCACCTCAGCACCAGTGATCATCAGATGGAATGGTTTGATATCACAAATTAAATTCAGAGAAGTCACGCTAAGTCCTGAGCTTTTAGTTTCAAAAATATAGATTTTTTCAAAATGGGGATGTTCCTGGAGAAAGAACTAGGACTGAGAGAAAATGATTGAGGTGGAACAAAAGTGGGCCAAATAAAAGGAGCTATTAAAAAAGCAACAAATCTATACATTAGAAAAGTAAATAAAATAAGAAGAAAGAGAAACAGATCTGATTCTCAAAGGAGGTGGCTGAAAAAATAAAGACAAAAAGACCAGCATTCAGGAAGTATAAAGGATCCCAAAAAGAAGAACACGGTGAAGAATACCTGGTGAAACTGAGGGAGATGAAGAAAGAAATCAGGAAAGCAAAAGATCAGGGGGGAAGAAAGGATTGCCAAAGAGGTAAACCTGAGGTGACAAAACATTTTTCAGATATATCAGAGAAAGAAGGGAGGCCCAAAGGGATGTAATGAAATTGAAAGGTGATGAAGAGAGAAACGAAGAAATCGCAAATATATTAAACAAATATTTCAGTTTGGTATTCACTAAAGAAGACCCTGGCCAGAATTTCTTTTTTGGGTGGACACAAGGTTCTCATGGGTGGACTATAGGCATGCAGGTCTGAGACCTACTGGTTGTATTCTTATTGATAAATAATGCCATATACTGCACCCTACAATGGCTTTATGCATCATGCATGAAACTTTAAAATATTTAACCTCAATTATTTCAAGTACTTAGCAGCATTAAAAATTCCTTATTAATCTGTATTAATTTGTTGTATATTTATTTCAGTTTATAAATACACAAGTATATCATGTAAAAAGCAAAGAAAATGATCAGATCCAATCAATGATGTTACAAAACAAAAATGAATGTATTATTTCATGAGTCCTCTTTCCAGAAAGCCAGGAATCATCATAACTACAATACAATATCATTAATCATCAGAACAGGTGCAGAGCAGAGCTAGGACAATTCACATTACAACTAACATGAAAAAAAACCATTCAAATTCTGGTGTCACCTCAGCAAAAAATATCCCTCTACTGCTATTTTGTGAAGTAACACAATCTCCTGTAAAGAAAGAGATTTCTAGAAACTTGCCATACCATACAGTCATAGCACTGACTCTCAGAATTCAAATAATAGCAACTTTAAAAAAAGCAACAATGCAATTCTAGACCAGGCCTTAGAACATTAATACATCACCTACTGGAATAACAGAAAAGCTGGACTACTACAGAGAAACTATATGCGAGCAGAAATACTGCACTTCAGTCACAAACACACAGGCAAAACAGAGACCGACCTTTACCTAATATAGAAATAAGAGACTCAAATTAGAAACATGCAGATAAAACCAAAACAGAAAGCCTGAGAAACTAGAATCTGGAATACTGAAGGAAGAGCAAAATACAAAAATCTAAGAAATGCACATTTCCAAAGATGGCATATTCAAATTGCTAAAATCTCAAAATATTATTTGTTTACCTTTGTTTTCTGATCTTGAATATTTCTAATCAGTTGGTCTTGGTCTCTTTTTACCATTTTTCCCTTGTCGCTCATTTCCTAGTTCCTTTTCAGTGTCTCTCTCTTCTACTACTGTTTTCTTCCCTTCCTCCCTCATACCCACAAATACACTTTCTCTCACAAACACCCTCACACACACAAGCTCTCATTCTCATATGCTCTCACACACATACACAAGCTCTCACTCTTTCACCCCCCCCCCCTTTCCCCAGGCTCCCATTCTTATGCACATACAGACTCACACCCAGGCTCCAATTCTTATACACACAGAAATGCACACCCAGGTACCCATTCTCACCCACAATCACACATTCAAACTCCCATTCTCACCCACACATACACACATTCAAACTCCCATTCATCCACCCACAAAGGCTCTCACACAGATGCACACACACATGTATACACATAGGATCACACACACATGCACACACAAACAACCACACACAGGCTCTTACTCATTCACACTACATACAAGCTCACATACATCAAGGTGTCCAGTTATCATCAGGCCATGGTGAGGTGAGGTCTACCACGGCCCCGAGGGCCTCCTGTTATCTTCAGGCTGTATTGCTCAGTAATATTTCTGCTTGGGAGGGAGGGAGCGGAAGCTGTACATGGGCCTGAACAGTTTCTGCTCCCTCCCCCCCCCCACCTTCAAAGCAGGAAGATCAGTGGGCTGTATGGCAGCAGGCAAGGCTGCAGGCCACCGGCTGGTTAGGCTTCCCCGTGGCCTGCGGCCTCTCCGACTGTGCTGGCCCACAGCCACTCCGGGTGTGCCATGCATGGCCTTGTAGCTCCAGCTCTCCTCTTCGCTGACGCGGGGATGGGATCCTGTGACAGCCTTGTAGCTCTTGTGCTCCATCAGGGCCCTCCAACATTAATTGTATCTGTGTCCAACAAATGTGTGGTGGTGCTTTACTTCCTCTCCCCTTCACACTCACTGTTAGGTGCTATGGGAAATCAGCGGGAAGAGGAAGCCATTTGGGACCTGATGCTGGTACTGCTCTTTCTTCTCCTCCCTTGTGTCTCCCAGTTCTGATACAGCTCAGAGCCGCTGCTTCATGCTCTCAACATGAACTGGCTGGTTCTGTGAGGGCTGACTGTAGAAATTAGTTGATGACACCTCACTAGCACTGGCTCTCTTTTCATGGACACATCACCAGACTTCTTAACTGCCCCAGGGAGTGCCTGCCACTTCACTTTCCTGTTGCTGAACATTACTGCTCTCCTCTTGAAGCAGCGCTCAGCCATGGGAAACCTGTCATTGACTCCTTCAGTTGTTGCTTCAGGCTTTTCCCTGCTCTTCAGCTCCCAGGCCTCCTCCAGTCCCTTTGGGGTGTGCACCTTTCTCCGGACCACCCTGCCTAGAGGCTCAGGTAATTTTTTCCACTTTCTTTACATACCCTGTTTACAACATTGGCATGGGATAAACTGTGGATCTCTAAAAGCTAACTGGAGAAATGAAGGAAACGGGGCATGGAAGTAACCCGCATGGAATAGCAGCTACTTCCTCTAACAGAAAGCTGGGAGATTACTACCCTTAACCAAATAGCATTCATCATTTTGATGCAACTGCAACATCACTCTCCATTTCAATGGAGGGGGGTGGAGGGATTAGGAATCAGACAACAGCCAATGCTAGACCCTGACTCTTATGGCCCAGGGAGCTGATACACTGACATTAGGGATAAAGTGCAGGATTGTTTCTACGGCCAAGTCCAAAAGCAAAGCATATTCAAGCAGCATTGTCTAAAATAACAAGAAGGCTGCTCACCCTGTAAAAAAATGTTGTTAGCTGAAATTTTGTTTTGGGTTTGACAGTACTTGGTTTTGATTGTTAATATTACTATCCTTAACATAAGGATGGTGGATAAGCTGCATGGAATGGTACTTACTACCATTAATAGAAGGCATGGGGTTAACCTGTATGGAGCGGAAGCTACTATTCTTAACAGGAGGCATGGGTGTCATCTTCATAGAGCGGCAGTTACTACCATAAGAAACTTGCTAGGCAGACTGGACGGATCTTTTGATCTTTTTCTGCTGCTGTTACTATGTTACTATGCAAAAAAGAAGTGGTCTAGGGGTGTTCTGGAGTGGGGACAAGGTGTACTTGTGGAAGCTATTATTTTATAAGGGATGTTCATGTATAACTTATCTAACTTATTCATGCAATTTTATACCTGGTAACTAGCACAATTGATATCAGACGTCTTTTGGCTGCAGTTTTTGGGTGGGAGGTCTGGGTGAACTGGTGGGGGTTAAGAATGAAGTGTTAGAAAGTCTAGTTCAACTGGAGATGGCCTGAGTGAACTAGCAGAATTATTAGTGAACTGGTGATTTCAAATATTCATGCAAGAAAGCATTAGTATGCGTGCACATTATAAAATACCTGGTTTATGCATGTGTTATTTTTTTACATACCTAAAATATACACATATATGTTTATAAAATAGGTAGAAAAAGGAAGCACTTTCATTGCAGTGAAAATATATGCGCATAGTGAAACATACATGTTTATATTTGGAGCATAAGTATCCAATATTTTATGAAGTGTACAATTCCCGCTATGCAGTTTATAAAATACTAGGATAAATCTCTACATGTTTACTTATGCACAAACATACAGAATCCCAAATAGGCTTGAAAGCTTTCCTCTATGTGCATGCTTTTAATAAATATGAACCCATAATGATTTCCAAATAATTCTGTTTTCCCAACAGCTTTATTTGCATTGCTTTCTTTGGATTCATGAAAAAAGTGTACACTTCTACCATTTCAAATTTTCTAATGAGCAGAAAACAATATTGTACATTTCACATGCTTCTTCCTCATAGCTTCATATATTGTGCTGAATTGAATATTAACCATCAAATAAGTTCATTTTAAAATGTTTTCTCTGATTCTGAAATGTAAGCACCCAAATTTAAAAATGCAGGATGTAGTAGACCAAGGAAGCTTCTAGATCAGAATTGCATGCTGTTTCCACAGTTGCAGTTAACAACTTTAATTAGATTTCTGTGAATATTTCAAGTGCCTACTCTTCCACATTTTTCTGTAAAACCTAGGATTCTCACATTATTTCTGTTGATTCTATTGTCGTGGTCATCTAGCATTGCCTTTTGTATTTCCAGTTCTTTTTTTTTTTTTTTAATTTACTAATCTGGTTTTCTTGGAGTTTGATTTGATCTTCTGTGCCTCCCACTCTTCTCTTCACTGCCTCCATACAACAGATATGGCAGATTGCTTAATGCTCTGCAGGATTTCTAAGAAATTTGCACTACAGGGATTGGAGCTCAGAGATTGTGCTTTCTACTCTTATGTCACCATCTAATGATTTCCTAAGCATTTATTTTTAATGACTGTAATTAGGAGACTCCTCCTGTCCCTGATTTATTTTCTAATCCCCATAAGACAACAGAGTGACGATTGTAAGGAAATAGCTTAGCACAATTAGAACAATTTCTTTCCAACAATTGCCGTGAAGAAAATGCAGTGGTGATTGTTATACCCTTTCTTTCTTCATATGAGTTTATTTTGCTCAGTAATACACATAATATAATATTAATAAAAGAAGTGTAAGGGGTTGAACAGACTTGGTAGAAAATTAAAAAAAAAATCCAATGGTAGGTCAACCATAGATTACAGTTTATTCTTGCCTTCTAAGTAGGATGAACTTTGCCCAGCATCTGTTTACTCAGAATTAATAAACCTAAAGCAGTGGTTGTCAAACTGTTAATAGAAACCATCTGGCTATAATGGGTTTGAGGATATCCACATGTATTTACATGTGCAGTCTCTGCTGTATACAAATATGTGTCATACTTATTAATGAGGTATCCTGAAAACAAGACTGTGTGGGTGGTCCATGAGCGCTGGGTTGAGAATCACTGTCCTAAGGTCTGCATATTGTAAAATATTGGTAGTACATCATTATCATAGAAAAGAAGACGATTTGCCTTCACAGTTCAAACCTGCAGGTTAAACAGCATTCCAAGAAAAAAATCCATTCCTACTCTAGCCATGACAGATGATGCACCAAGCTGCCACCTCCCATCGTTCATGGCTAGAGAAGATATGTTTGGGTTTTTTTCTTTGAATACAGTTCAAATTGCAGAATTGAACTAAGGCGTTGAATGATCTTCTTTACTGTGATAATGGTTCAGAGCAGATATTTTGCATCATGCAGATCTTTATGGGCTAAAATTATTTGACTCCCAAATTTTTTTAAATCAGTGCCCATAGAGCAAAATAACATTTGAATGTAGATGATTGGTGAGCTTTTATCATCAAATGCTGTCTTCCCAGCATTTTGTCTTTTCACCTGCCTGGAATTTGCTGAGGAGGCTGGAACTGTTTCATACTATTTAAATGGGGATCTTGCAACAGGAACTCTCAGCTCTTTGAAGTAGTCCTACTCCTACATCCTTAGAAGCAGTCTTGTCATTGCTGAAGCTCAGCTGGGTGGCGATAAAAAAGCAACTATATGAAGTTAAGTATTGGATAACCCTGTTTAGCCCAATATTCAATGTTATCCAATTATATAAGTTAGCCAGATAAGACTTATATATCAGGCCCAAAATGGAATGTATTTTAGGAACAGTCAAATTATTTAGGAAGCATTGTGGGCCACTGCCAGGTATAGGATGTTTTAAAAATACTAAATATATTCATATTAATTTTTATCTAATCCATTTTTGGGGATTATTGATCAAGTGAGTCTATTCTAGATCTTTTAGCACCACATTACTTTCCAATGGGCAGTCTTACAAATTCATGACCCCTTGTCAGAAATTCTACTAGAAGTATTTAGTCAATGTTATTTATTGTATAATCATCATCCTTTATGATATAAGCTTTTTTTTTGGGGGGTGGGGGCATGTTTCAAATTAAAATAACAAGTTACAAGTGAATCAAACGATTCAGAATCATACAAATGCTGGTTGCAATGAACTTTCTTATTCAGCGCTACTTACCAGATAGCTAGCATCTTATCCAGCTAAGTGGCGGCCGCTGAATATCCAATTATGTTTAGCAGCCACAACCTAGCCAGATTAGCCACTTATTTGGCTAAGTAGATAGCCAGATATTTAATTGGTGGGCAATGGACATAACAGGACAGCACAACTTAAATGAATAACTTTAATAATAAATAATTACGGCTAATTCCAGACTCCACAGCAAATGATCCTGTGACACACTGATGGGCTTCTTTCGTGCAGTGGGGAAACATCATGTGCGGCAATGTTTTCACCACACGCAATGTTTTCCCACTGCACGATGATTCTTTCAGTGTTTTATTGCGGTGCACGATATTTGCCACTTTTTGGAGATAGTCCCAGACAGCCTGTTGAGAGAGAGAGAGAGAGAGAGAGAGAGAGAGAGCGAGTGCCCTACTATAGTGCCTATGCCCTACATAGGTATTTGAATCCCTATGGGAGGGCTACCTACACACTGGGGGTGGGGATTAGGTATGAGCGTCGGGGGTTGGGGGCCACTTTTGCATTCCACATGAGACCTACGGACAGAACAGTGGTCTCTAGTGCAGATTTGCTGGCCATCGGAGTGAGGACGCTCACACCAAGAAGTGGTTTGGGCAACGTTCTCTCTACCTAGCTTGATGGACACTCTACCTGGGCAACAACATGCTAGGTGGAGAGAATGTTGGCCAAATCTCCGCTTGGAGTGAGCGTCCTCACTCTGACGGCCAGCAAATCTGCACTAGAGACCACTGTTCTGTCCGTAGGTCTCATGTGGAATGCAAAAGTGGCCCCCAACCCCCGACGCTCATACCTAATCCCCACCCCGAGTTAGTAGGTGGCCCTCCCATAGGGATTCAAATACCTATGTAGGGCATAGGCACTATAGTAAGGTTCTCTCTCTCTCTCTCTCTCTCTCTCTCTCTCTCTCTCTCTCTCTCTCTCTCTCTCTCTCTCTCTCTCTCTCTCTCTCTCTCTCTCTCTCTCTCCATAACTTGGAGTTGTAGTTAAAATCCGTGATAGCAGCCGTGCTAACACTGCAGTTGTTTCGCCGCACACGATACACAGGTTCCTGCTTTACATATACTCTGCCCCCTGAATACTAATTTGCATTTGCGAATCACGTTAACAGCTGTTAACGTGAATTTATCGCACGCGGTAAAGTGCTTTGAAAATGAGGCCCCATGTCTCCTTTTTATAGCGGGCACTATTTTTGCTATAAATATAGCATTTCGATAAATCTAGGGGTTAGCTGGATAAGTAGCACTTTATTTTGAGACTTGTCTAACAAATGTAATTCTATATTCATGCATATCTATTGTGGTGTTGCAGCCAGTGGGTGGTGGTGTTTCTGCTTGCTTCTAATATACAGGAACTGTTAAAGTTTACTAGGCTGTGGACTACAAGTAGGGGGAGTGTTGTGGAGTGAGTTCCTCATCTGCAGCTTCAACATAATACTTACAAAACTTCCCACTCCAATTGCCTAACCCCTTTAGATAGACCTAAGAGATACTCTCTTATACAGAAAAGAAAAAAAAATCAATGTTTAATATAAGCTTTTATAATTTCAGAAATCTAGTTTCCAGGAGGGTTAAACCAATTACAAATGTATAACCAAAACATCTTCAGTGCTTATAATCAAGACCTTTCACTAGTAAGCCCTGTTTCCTACCATCAGAATTTCACCTTGGTATCCAGAACCTATATGAAGAAATTTTTAGGATGAAAAACTGGTGACATTTTTGATTACCTGATCTTTACAGCTCTGCCAACTACAGGCAACTTCTTAATAATTCCTAATTATTCTTCCCAGCTTTAACTACCTGTGAACACGCTGAGGTAGATCTTAAAAAATTACACACGTGCGTACTTTTGTTTCCGCAACCGGCGCAAACAAAAGTACGCTGGATTTTATAAGATACGCGCGTATCTTATAAAATACAGGGTCGGCGCATGCAAGGCTGCGCAAAATCGGCAGCCTGCGAGTGCCGAGCCACGAAGCCTGCCTCCATTGCCTCTGAGGCCGCTCTGAAATTGGAGCGCAAGTTACGTCTGCTTGAGGCAGGCGTAACTTGCGCGCGCCGCCTCGGCATCGCCCAGCACAGGCTGCAGTGCCAGGGGACTCGGAAGCGCCCTCCCGGTCCACCCCCGAACCGTCACCACGCCCCCGGACCTGCCCCGGACTGCCCCCTGACCCCAGACACGCCCCCGGACACACCCCGGCCTGCCAACATGCCCCCAGACATGTCCTCTCCTGCCCCTTTTTTTATGCAAAATAGGCACGCCGGCGCGTGCAGGGCTTTTAAAATCTACCCCCTCCAGTTTAAATTGGATTGACAAGTACCAGTATCCAAAGCTTTTGTTACTTCAACTGCTAGTGGTGCTTAAACAAACAATCTTAACCACTATGGGCCAGATTTTCAATAGGCTCATCGATGCTCGTAAAGCCCCGGGATGCGTGTAAGTCCTGGGGCTTGTAAAAAGTGGTGGAGGGGTGGGGATGGGCGTGGCCTGGGAGGGATCAGGGAAGGCAGTGTGGCTTGGTGTGGGCTCAGTGTGTGGAAGGTGCACAATTGTGCATCCCCTTGCACGCGCATGTTATAAAATTGGGGGTACATGTGTGGGCGCCGGGTGGTACTCACACATGTACTCCCACGCGCAGGTTTGAAAACCTACCCCTAAGTGTTCTTCCCCTCATTTAAGACCTACAGAGGAATAGTTAACAGAGGCAGACATCTGATTAACCTGGCTCCTCAACCACTCTAATATGGGACTGACTTTTTAGCAGTTTAAAGTTTACAGGGAATCAATTAATGCAGCCAAACATTAAGAACATAAGAATATGCCATACTGGGTCAGACCAAGGGTCCATCAAGCCCAGCATCCTGTTTCCAACAATGGCCAATCCAGGCCATAAGAACCCGGCAAGTTCCCAAAAACTAAGTCTATCCCATGTTACCGTTGCTAGTAATAGCAGTGGCTATATTCTAAGTCAACTTAATTAATAGCAGGTAATGGACTACTCCGAGAACTTATCCAATCCTTTTCAAACCATTCTCTGACCCAATTTCTATACCAGGAATCATTTTTCTAGGAACCTATTGTTTATATTGAATCTATTGGTGCAGAAAAACATTCAAGCAGTTTCTGCAACTCAATTTCAAACTGATTCTAAACAAGGAATCACTTTCCCAATAGCTTAAAGTTTACAGAGAATTAATAACTACACATAAATTTACCAGTGGTTCCCAAAACCAAAATACTTAACGCAGGAAAGCATTAGACACATTCTCCTATATCTTATTCCCTTTTTACTAAAATAAATGAGATACAGAAGCAGACAACTCTATCAACTCTGTGTGAGAGCTCTGCCTGAGGATAGCTCTCCTTCTGTCTCAGCCTCTCTTTTTGTGGGTTTCTGTAGCAGGATTGCTACTGGCTCTGGATATAGTTCAAGGTGGGACTGGAACCTTGAACTATGACCTTGAACTATGACCTATGACCTCCCTGTACCCCTGTATTCTGTAACTCTTGAATATCTTGTACACTTGCAACTTTCACCCATGACCCCTTGCTATCCCGTAAATCTTGTATATTTTGTATATTTACATTTTAGTTAACTTTTGTTACTGCTCCTTTCGCCTCTCTCCTTCTCTTTAGTTTTGGGGTCCTCTTCTTCAACCCCCCACTCCCAGTTCTCCCCTCCCCCTGTTATTTGTATTTTCCACCTTTTTGTTATTATGTAAACCGATATGATGTGTATTTTAATGTCGGTCTATAAAAGCAGTTAAATAAATAAATAGGATTCTTTTGCCAGGGACAGTCCCTCATTTATGGCACCTGGCCAGCAATTATAGGACTAACAACAACCCCCTTCCTTATCTTCACAAATCATTAGACACTATTGTTATTGACCATCATAATAGGCATCATTGTGCGGTGATATACAGCCATTGTCACTCTGCCTTATATTTAATCATAGGTCAGTCCATGATTTGATAACAAAATTCTTTTTTGATTTTTTTGTGCTTCTGTGCTTCTCTCATATTCTCTCACATTGCTAAATCTCCACATTGCTTGAAAGTTGGGGCATGAACATCATGGTTGGTTGACAGCAAAGGAAAAACGTATAATGATGATGAATGGTGACATGAAGATAAGTGTATTTAATTATGTATGCTGATATCTGGAGAAATAATATATAGTGTATAACATGATATCATTTTAACTACATGGGTGAGAGAAGCACAGAAGCACAAAAAATCAAAAAAGAATTTTGTTATCAAATCATGGACTGACCTATGATTAAATATAAGGCAGAGTGACAATGGCTGTATATCACCTCACAATGATGCCTATTATGATGGTCAATAACAATAGCATCTAATCATTTGTGAAGATAAGGAAGGGGGTTGTTGTTAGTTGGATTAATTATTGCTAGACCTTTTCCACCATATAACTTGATCATTCTGAGCGCAGTAATAGTGATTTTACAGCAATTATAGGAAATCTCTTTTTATGCTTTCTCAGAGACTGGGTACCAGGGATTCTGGAAATTGTAGTCCCTATTGGCAGCCATCTTAGCTTTTATTTACTTTGACAGATAGCTAGATCCTGTCTAAAAGTACATTATTTGCAGAGGGACTATCATAAATACTATGAATCTATCACACTATGATTACATACAAATGTAGCAGGATAGATTTATGTGTATCTTATAACCCATGCTTATATGATATGTGTGGGTTATAAAACAGTAGGTAGATAAGCTCACGGCCTTATATGCATGGATATAGGCGCAAGTGCAATTCTTTTATACTCCCTATGCCTAAATTTGGAAGCATATTTTTACTACATCCCTAAATTTTGGTGCCTAAAACTGGCAGCTACTGGGGCAGACACAGAGTGGGCAAAATAAATGTACGTGCTTAGTAATGAGTTTCAAAATGAGGCATCTTCCGGAGGTGCCTAAATCTAGGCAGAAGAATTGCAGTCCTACATTTAGGTACCTATGTTTAGGAAGATTTGCAGGGAATTCCTTTAATTCCTAAATTTAACTTAAAATCCACTTTAATGCTACTACTTATTTTTATAGCTCTACTAGATGTATGGAGTTTTGCAAAAATATATATAAGAGTCACTGCTCCATAGAGCTCACATAAATTTTATTTAATTGCAGAGTATATTTTCAAATTTGACCTATTTTCTGTTAATATCAGAGAGGCATGCTACATAATTATATTTCTTCCTCAGGGACTCAGCTTTCCTGAACTCTTATTTAAAATTTGTTGTGAAAAGGGTTCCTGGTCTGGCATGTGTCAAACTAGTCACAGCTGGCAAGAGTCTGACTGGAGCCAGTTTTATTTTTTATATCTGTCCTTTAAAGGGCCAGTTCAAAATAATGAAAAACAATGAAACACAACTGAGACATGCAGAAGTATTCAAGACCCCAAATGATCTCTTGGGCATAAGCCACAAAGGATGATATGTCATAGGCAGTAAACTATGCAAAGAATAGCAGAACTCTACTAATTCAAAACTATCTTTATAAAAAGTATTTAATCTTCTAAAAGAGTGGAATGAGATCAGCACTCCTAATATTGAAATTCTGGCAACAGGGTTAATGGCTCAATGTGTCATTATTTCTCAAACTCGTAAAAATTATTTTTCTGCACTCATCTTATTTTTACAGAAATATTCCATAATTTTAAATCCATAGTACAAATTGTTCTACACCTTGAGAGACATGCCATATGAGATGGCAGGAAAACAAAAGGAAAGAGGGGTAGAAAAAATATGGAGACTTTATTTGCTTAAATATTCATGCATATAGAACACAATGAGAAATAATTGCACATAGTATTATAGGGAGAAAAGCTTGACCACCAGATAAGGTGAAAGGAATTATTACTCCCAGAAGATATGTGTTCACTCAGAGAAAACAGGTTTCCTGTCTAACTAGCCAAAGTCCAGACATCACCTGTCTTATTAAATCCTGAATGAAGTTGACAAAAATAATTCATTTGCACTCTGAATGTTTACTAACCTGTCTATATCAATGTGATATTGTAGCCATACGGTAAAAGACAATACTGTCAAGGATAAGACCATGACTTACAAATGATGAACCCAAAGAAGCAACCACAAATATTTTTAAAAATAAATGCTGAATTTGAAAATAATGGCCACCAATCTAATTTTAAATGATAAGTAATAAAGAAATAGAATAGTTTAAATAGGACCAAACCAGTCTCTTTTTTAACTGGCAATGTATATGCTATTTTGCCATTTTGCAGAGCTAAAATAACTTAGCCTTATTGAATGTCTCCAAATTTATTTATACATATGGCATACATCTTCCTATTACACTTCCTGTTCTTCTTCAGCGTGTACTTTACATTTTTTTCCTGTTTCTTTTGAAAGTAAATCAAGTTACTTCTGTTATCCTGTTTTTCTTACTTTCTAAGTTGTTTTTTTTTCCATAATACTTATTATTTAAGGAAACAATGTAATCCTTATGTTAATGGAAGATCCCAGTAAAGGCCTGTGAAGATACTCCTAATAGATATGGTATGTAGGGAGAATCACCAGGTGTATGTAAAAAAAAAAAAAAAGGTCTATGGTTTATCAGAGAGAAATTATCAAGGATGCTGGAGTGAAGAGACTTAACCAGAGCCATGTGCTGGTTAGAAGCTTAATAGCTCCCTGACCTGGCTGCTAACAGTTGCTTGGGATTATAGAATCCCTTTTTTGGCAAAATATTTGGTATTGCGTTCAATGCCTAGAATCAGGAAACAAGATTACTGGGAGAAATTTCCCAGAGGACTGGCTAATCTACAACAGCCTATGCTGAAATACCCCTCTCAAGTAATCTCATTGCATGTAAGCTAAACTAACTTCTTTACTAGAACTTTTGCCACCATTGAAGATAAGCTAAAATGGTTTGGGGTGGATTTTAAAAGGGTTATGCGTGTAATATACGCGTGTAACCCTTTAAAAACCCTCCTGCGCGCGCCAAGCCTATTTTGCATAGGATTGGCAACACGCACAAGCCCTGGGACATGCGTATGTCCTGTGGCTTGAAAAAATGGGTGGGGTGTGGGCATGGCCAGAGGCCTCGCCATGGCCGCTGGGCCCAGGGATCGCGTGCCGGCACTCGGTTGGCGCGCACAACCTACGCCTGCCCAAAGACAGGCGTAAATAATAAAACAAGGGTGGGGGGGATTTAGATAGGGCTGGGGGGGTTAGATAGGGGAAGGGAGGGGAATGTGGGGGGGGGCAGAAGGAAAGTTCTCTCCAAGGCCGCTCCGATTTCGGAGCGGCCTTGGAAAGAACGGGGAAAGCCATCAGGGCTCCCCTGGGCTCGGCACGCACAAGGTGCACAAGTGTGCATCCCTTTGCGCGCGCCGACCCCAGATTTTATAACATGTACGCAGCTGTGCGCGCATGTTATAAAACCGGGCATAGATTTGTGAGCACTGGGTTGCGCGCACAAATCTACTCCCATGAGTAGGTTACAAAATCTGGCCCTTTATGTTTAAGCACCAGCAAGCACTATAACTGTGCAGAAGCTGAACTAGCTGCAACAATTCACTTTTTCCACTGTTGAAATTAAAATTAAAGAGCCTTAAGAGAAGTTGAAAACTGTGATATTTAGGGGTGGATTTTAAAAGGGTTATGCATGTAAATCCTCAAGATTTACGTCTGTAACCGCTCCTGCGCGCACTGAGCCTATTTTGTATATCCTGGCAATGCACGCAAAGCCCCGGGACGCGCATATGTCCCGGGGCTTTGAGAAACAGGTGGGATGGGGGTGTGGCGTGGGCTGGGCACCAGTCCGGGGGCAGGGCCCCGGGGGGGGGGGGGGGGGGGCAGGACTGAGTCCTCCAGCACAGCGGCCATTTGCTGCTGTGCCAGGGGATTGCGCCAGGAGCCGGCCTGTGCACGCAAGTTACGCCTGCCAGAAGGGGGGGATTTAGATAGGACTGGGGGGTGGGTTAGATAGGGGAAGGTGATGGAAGGTGGGGGGGCTGAAGGAAAGTTCCCTCCAAGGCCGAGCGGCCTTGGAGGGAACGGGGAAAGCCACTGGGGCTCCCTTAGGGCTCAGCGTATGCAAGGTGTGTTAGTGTGCACCCCCTTGTGCACGCCGACCCCAGATTTTATAACATGTGCATGTTAAAAATCGGATGTACATTTATGCATGCCGGGTAGCGCGCACAAATGTAGGCCACGCGCATAGGGGCGGATTTTCAGAGCCCTGCTCGCCTAAATCCGCCCAAAACCGGGCGGATTTAGGCGAGCAGGGCCCTGCGCGCCGGTGAGCCTATTTTACATAGGCCTACCGGCGCGCAGAGCCCCAGGACTCGCGTAAGTCCCGGGGTTCTCCGAGGGGGGGCGTGTCGGGGGGCGGGCCCGGTCGTCGCGGCATTTCGGGGGCGTGTCAACAGCGTTTTGGGGGCGGGTACGGGGGCGTGGCTATGGCCCGGGGCGGTCCGGGGGCGTGGTCGCACCCTCCGTACCCGCCCCCAGGTCGCGGCCTGGCGCGCAGGAGGCCCGCTCGCGCGCGGGGATTTACTTCTCCCTCCGGGAGGCGTAAATCCCCGGAGAAAGGTAAGGGGGGGTGTAGACAGGGCCGGGCGGGCGGGTTAGGTAGAGGAAGGGAGGGGAAGGTGAGGGGAGGGCGTTAGAGGATTCCCTCCAAGGCCGCTCCGATTTCGGAGCGGCCTTGGAGGGAACGGGGGGTAGGCTGCGCGGCTTGGCGCGCGCCGGCTATACAAAATCGATAGCCTTGCGCGCGCCGATCCAGGTTTTTAGCAGATACGCGCGGCTCCGCGCGTATCTACTAAAATCCAGCGTACTTTTGTTTGCGCCTGGAGCGCAAACAAAAGTAGGCCTATTCGCGGAGTCTGAAAATCCGCCCCATAGGTTTTAAAATCTGCCCCTTATTGTTTTGGATGAAGATAACAAAGTAAAATTGGTGAAGTGTAAATAGAGCAGACCTGCTTAGAACCAATGGGGCGGATTTTAAAAGGCCTGCACACGTAAATCCTTCCGGATTTACACGCACAGGGCCCTCGCGCGCCGGCGTGCCTATTTTGCATAGGCCGCCGGCGCGCGTAAAGCCCCGGGATGCAAGTACGTCCCGGGGCTTTGGAAAAGGGGCGGGGAGGGGGCGTGTCGGGGGTGTTCCCGAAACGACGCGGCATTTCGGGGGTGTGCCACGGCATTTAAGGGGCGGGCCCGGGGGAGTAGTGCCGGCCTGTGGGCATGGTTGAGGCCTCCGGACCAGCCCCCGGGACCGGAACACGGAGCAGGGCTGCCGGCCGGCACGCACAAAGTTAGGGGGGGCTTTAGATAGGGCCGGGGGGGGGGTGGGTTGGGTAGGGGAAGATGGAGGAAGGGAGAAGGAAAGTTCCCTCCGAGGCCGCTCCAAAATCGGAGCGGCCTCGGAGGGAACAGGCAGCTCGCGCTGGGCTCGGCGCGCGCAGGTTGCACAAATGTGCACCCCCTTGCGCGCGCCGACCCCTGATTTTATAAGATACGCACGTATCTTATAAAATCCAGCATACTTTTGTTCACGCCTGGTGCGCGAACAAAAGTACGTGATCCCATATTTTTTTAAGATCTACCCCAATTTGAATAGCCATGTTTGCTTGTTTGATCATTCCATCAGTTGAACCCAACACAGAGATTAATATAGAAGATAGTTTCCCAATTCTGTTTGTACAGTTAAAGTCCTACTGACTTAAGCAGTATGATGAACCCAGACATTTCCCCCCCCTCCCCCGAACAGGCTACAGTAGTATCATGGATTGCTAAGGGATCCAATATGGTGTCTATGTGAGAAGACTTGACACGAGCTCTCTCCTACTCTCTTTGTTTTTTAAATTATACTCCCTTGAGATTATGTCATATTTAAATTTCTGTTTAAAATGGTGACAAGGAAAGGGTAGCTTAGAGGAGGACATTCTGTCTCCCTGAATGTAATGTGTACCAGGTGATGATGGAATAATTCCTAACTTCTGTTGCAATGTGATTATTGCCCAATGTGGTATCGTAGGCCTCTTCTCACTGACCTGTTTCTGAGTGTGGGCTCTTCAGTGGTTCCCATGCAGTTGACTGGTGGGGAGCTTGCATCACTTCCAATGACATGGGAGGAAGCGCACCTAGGAGCATCAGATGGAGGAAACTCTGTGCCTCCAGTATGGAGATCATGCCAAGTTGAATCTCCGGCAGCTGGAAACTTGGAAATCCAGTAATTTGGGAGGACTGAGATGGTGCAGGTGCTTTCCTTGCAGCTGAAGTTGATTTGTCAGCATTGGCTTGACAAACAGTAAGACACTATCTAGATAAGCCAGCTGTTATCACTTTGAACTCTCTGTGGGAGATACTAGCACCTCTAGAACAATCTATAGCAGCACTATTATTACAGTGGATATGCAGTGCACAAGAAAATGAGATCTAACTCTGATTTTGAAAGACTTGCACTGGCTGCCAATTACTTTTAGAACTCATTTTAAAACCTTAGGGGCGGATTTTCAGAGCCCTGCTCACCTAAATCCGCCCAAAACCGGGCGGATTTAGGCGAGCAGGGCCCTGCGCGCCGGTAGGCCTATTTTACATAGGCCTACCGGCGCGCGCAGAGCCCCGGGACTCGCGTAAGTCCCGGGGTTCTCCGAGCGGGGCGTGTCGGGGGCGTGTCGGGGGGCGGGCCCGGTCGTCGCGGCGTTTCGGGGGCGTGTCGGCAGCGTTTTGGGGGCGGGTACGGGGGCGTGGCTATGGCCCGGGGCGGTCCGGGGGCGTGGCCGCGCCCTCCATACCCGCCCCCAGGTCACGTCCCGGTGCGCAGGAGGCCCGCTGACGCGCGGGGATTTACGCCTCCCTCCGGGAGGCGTAAATCCCCTGACAAAGGTAAGGTGGGGGCTTAGACAGGGCCGGGAGGGTGGGTTAGGTAGGGGAAGGGAGGGGAAGGTGAGGGGAGGGCAAAAGGAAGTTCCCTCCGAGGCCGCTCCGATTTCGGAGCGGCCTCGGAGGGAACGGGGGTAGGCTGCGCGGCTCGGCGCGCGCCGGCTATACAAAATCCATAGCCTTGCACGCGCCGATCCAGGTTTTTAGCAGATACGAGCGGCTCCGCGCGTATCTGCTAAAATCCAGCGTACTTTTGTTTGCGCCTGGAGCGCAAACAAAAGTAGGCCTATTCGCGGAGTATGAAAATCCGCCCCTTAGTTTTAATCCACAAGACAATATTCAACGAAAAACCACAAGACAATATTCAACGAAAAAAATCAAATGGTTCAATGCAGCACTATACTTTCAAGCTCCACAGCACAATCTTCGTTCTGCAGGCAAGGGATTATTAACAAATCCATCTCCTAAATTGGCCCATTTAAACTCAGTAGGAGAGCGAGCGAGCACTATCCCTTGCAGGATGAGGGTTAATGAATGCACCACCATCCAAATTGAGGCTAGAAGCAAACTCGCAGACATTTAAAAAGAAATTCAAAACATGGCTATTCCAGCAAGCATTTATGTAATGACAATATATATTTTGTTCTTATGATGAAAGTATTTTAGTTTAGTTTTATTTGTTTTTAAAATGTCTGTTATTATGATCTTACGATTTCCTGTTTTGTTTCTTTTAGAATCGATTATATATTTTATTTCTAATGTTTATTTAATCTTATCACTTTCATTTTATGTATATTTAATCTGTTATTATTTGTATACATGTTGTAAACTGGTATGAAGCTAACATGAATATTGGTATGTAATAAATAAATAAATATTCTGAATATCCAGAGATGAAATTGTTTCCTTACAATAAATAGTGAAATGGGTAGACCAAGTACAGAGTGAAATGATTAAATCTAGTATAGTTCCATCCTGAAAAACGGAGAATTTTGGAAAAAATAAAAACACCAGACAACTGAATGTTTTAGTCATTAACTTTCCCAAGATTTTGGCTAACTGTCCTCTGGAAACTTTTAAGGAATACATTTGAGATATTTTGCACATCCCAGTGGAGAATCTTCATCCAATAAGCAGGGCCCTTTTGCTACCATCTGAGAAGAAGGCCTTAAGCTTAGAACAGACATCTCAGGAAGCAGGTCTACCACTGAGGACAGTTTAACACTACAATAGCTGGCACTCTAGTAATGTAGTTAGTTTTGTATTTCTTCAGGATAAAGTTTTTATAATTAATTTTTTTTAGGCATTGTTCAGTTTTGTTTTATGGTCAAAAAGTCTGGATATTTCCAGATATTTGTGAGGTAGCACAAGAATATTGGAAAACAATCCTGGCTATTTGCCAAGAAGCATTGGATATTGGAGTACGTTTTGTTGCATGCTTTCCATGTAAATGTGGTTTAATACTGAACAATGTTAAATATATTTTCTTTGAATCTTTGTGAATATATATTTTTTATTCTAAATATGTGTTGGGTCCTCATTTTGTTGTATTGGTCTAGTTATCCAATTAATTAATTGTAAGTTATCTATTTTTTTCATATTTTTTCTTTCTTTTTGTAAATTTTCATTTGTAATGGTTGGATTACAATTGGATCCCTCTTTCTTTTTTCTTGTATGTGTTATGTGCTTATATTATTCTAACAATGTGTATTTTTTTTTAAATTAATAAATAAAATGTTAAAAAAAATTATCAAGAGTTGTAAAGAAATTGGCTAGCATTTATTTATTTATGTATTTATGTATTTATTTAAAGACACTTATTGTCTGCCCTTCCTACGTTCAGAGCAGGGTACAAAAATGAACAAATAGATGTCCGGGGTGAGGTACAATATAAAAAATATACAACCATTGGAAAAATGGGAAGGGCAAAACAAAAATCTTAGGGGGGGGGGGGGGAGAAAGGTAAGCATCAAGGCATGAGACTGGTTGAGTTAAGGGGTCAGAGGGGAGGGGGTGGAAGACTAAGTTGCATACGTGAAGGGGGACGAGTTGAAGGTAGTTAATTGTCATCTAGGTTGGGGGGGATGCTATCTCATAGATTAACATTTTAAGGTCTTTTTTGAAGAAAGATCTTTCTTGGAGACATCTTATTGTCTTTAGTAGGCTATTCCACATTAGTGGTCCAACAGAGAAGAATGCACGTTCCTTGGTTTCCTCAAGATGGGTGAGATTTGTAGGCAGAGAGACAAGTAGTATCTGGTTGGATGATCTGATTTGTTGGGAGGGAGCGTGGATTTTTATTATTGAGGAGAGCCATGGGAAGTTTAAGTTATGTATCACAGAGTGGATGATCATTGAAAGCTTATATTGTATTTGGTAGGAAATGGGGAGCCATTGGAGAGATCTGAGAACAGTAGAAATGTGATCATGCATGGGAGTGTCAGTAAGGAGTCTTGCTGTCAATTTTTGTATGATCTGATTAGGGCGAGTGGCATATAGAGGTAGGTCAGTCAGAAGGAGTTATAGTAATCAATCCTGAGAATAGAAGGGATTGAAAGACTGCTCTGAAATCTGCATATTGAAGTAGGGACTTGAGATGGTGTAGCAGGTATAGTTTATAGAAAGAGAAGTTGGTAATATTTCTTATATGGCTGCACATGGAGAGAGAGAGAGTTTGATAGTGACTCCCAAGTTTTGTACACTTTGGGAGATGGAGATGGAATGTGAATCAAAAGTGATATGGTTGGGGTTGTTGACGACCAAATGGTGTGATATCACGATGATTTCCATTTTAGATGTGTTGAGAATTAATTTATTACTGTGCAGCCATTTCTGGATCATTGTAAGGCAATTGTTAAGGAAAGCTTCAGTCAGGGCCCATGTTTCCTTGAGAACCCCCTTGTGTGCACCGAGCCCGGATATTATAACATGTGAGACTTTTTTACATGTGTATAATCTAAGTGTGAAAGTGAAAATACATATATATTTTAGGTTCTTGTAAAATACAAAATATGCAAGTAGAGGCTACTTGCAATTATAAATGCTAATTTCTATGCACTAAGGGCTGGATTTTCAATAGGTTACGTGTACAAATCCGGTGAGTCGACGTGGAGGAGGTTTCCATGTGAACAGCGGTTCTGGTTCAACATGGGTCAGCGGGTGCTAAGAGATAGGCTGGCTACACCCGGGGAGAGTTCCCTTTCCTTTGCGCAGGAAAGGGCTCCCTAGAATGGGTTGGCCCTTAGAACGGGTCACAGCCTGGGCAAGTGTGGCAATGTGGAGGAGGTTTCCATGTGAACAGCGGTTCTGGTTCAACATGGGTCGGCTACACCCGTGGAGAGTTCCCTTTCCTTTGCACAGGAAAGGGCTCCCTGGAATGGGTTGGCCCCTAGAGTGGGTCACAGCCTGGGCAAGTGTGGCAATGTGGAGGAGGTTTCCATGTGAACAGCGGTTCTGGTTCAACATGGGTCGGCTACACCCGTGGAGAGTTCCCTTTCCTTTGCACAGGAAAGGGCTCCCTGGAATGGGTTGGCCCCTAGGGTGGAACACGAGCCTGGGCAAGTGTGGTGAGTTGACATGGTGGAGGCCAAAATTTGTTTTGATTAAGGTAAAGAAAGAAAATCAATTCATATGTGCATTGATGCATGCATAGCTATGATAATTTGTAATGGAGTTTCATTATTATTTTGCTTGTACAATGGTACAAATTGTTAGGATGTAAACATATACAAACAGATCATGACTTCCTGAGCAAGATGGAGGAAGTTCTCTGCTCTGCCCTGAAACTAAAAGAAACTTTTTTGTTTTAATTAAGGATCCATGCTGTGAAGGATTAGTAGTTTGAATTTCCAGAGACTGAGGGTTCCCTTTGCAACAAGGGTTCAGCCGTTAGGACCAAAAGAAGTGCTGACGTCATCTTCCGCCCAAACTTATAATATCAACCTATGTTGACTTTGTACCTTACACAGTGCCTCTGTAAACTATGGGAACACAGAAGATGAACTAGAGTGCAACTACCACCAGTTTTCTATAGTACTAGAAACATTAATGTTGGCACCTAAGAAAGATTTAGGGAAAATGGCCCATATTATGAAGGCCATGAAAACTATTGAGCATATGAAATATGCAAGCTCCAAAGAAACATCTTAAGTCAGCTTTTTATGTTCTTACATTCCAAATGTTGCAAAACAGGAAAAGAATATTTTGTAAAGAAGTAATGCACAAATACATGAAACTGAAATTAGAAATACTAGAACTAAACTCAGACAGGCACAGCATTTGAGGTCAGGCCCTTGTAGTGATGTAAGGGCTGGACTGGCAAATTTGCTACAGAAAGAAGCCAAGCAAACTTTCAGGCAGCCAATCCAGATGAAGGGGCCACATATGAGGAACTCAAGACCGCCATTCTAGAAAGAGCTGGGTACAACTCAGAGACATACTGGCAGCAGTTCAAGCAAGGCATCCTATAACCCTGGGAAAGTCCCTGAAAATAACCTCTTCAGAGAAGATTGCAATTGGACATAATAATAACTACAATATGTGTGGTCAGAAAGATATGCATGCATAACTTGAGTGCCTTGTGAGGTATAAAATGTGTGCCAAATCCAAAGCAGATCTAAGAAAATCAATAGATCCATGAAAATCAGATCCAGATTTTAAATAACTCACAGTAGATTGCATGCAGAGGTGTTACTGATAAATGAGTACCTCAAATTATGGAAGATATACAAAATAATGAGAAAAAAAATCAAAATTTCAAGCTGAAATATGCTGCACTAATTATAGAAGGTTTTAAAGTCATAACCTCCAATAATAAACTGAAAATAGGAGTAGAATTACAAAAGATGCAAAGATATGAAGAAAAGAAGAATGGGAGATATCAAAATATGGACAGAACCCACAGCATTTCTATAGGGAAGTATGAAAGA
Organism: Rhinatrema bivittatum; assembly: GCF_901001135.1. Taxonomy (NCBI): domain Eukaryota; kingdom Metazoa; phylum Chordata; class Amphibia; order Gymnophiona; family Rhinatrematidae; genus Rhinatrema; species Rhinatrema bivittatum. Next base: position 402,335,897 of record NC_042617.1, on the reverse strand, counting down.
ATATTAGAGGTAGATCTTAAAAAAGAATGCCGGATTTTATAAGATACGCGTGTAGCCACACGTATCTAATAAAATCCGGGGTCGGCGCGCACAAGGCTGCGCAAAATTGGCAGTCTGCGCGCGCCGAGCTGCGCAGCCTGCCTCCGTTCCCTCCGAGGCTGCTCAGAAATCGAAGCGGCCTTGGAGGGAACTTTCCTTCCACGTCCCCCCACATTCCCCTCCCTTCCCCTATCTACCCCACCCCCCAGCCCTACCTAAATCCCCCCCTACCTTTTGTTGTGCAAATTATGCCTGCTTGAAGCAGGCGTAACTTGCACGCGCTGCCTCGGCATCCCCCGGCACAGGCCGCAGTGCCAGAGGACTCGGGACCGCCCTCCCGGCCCACCCCTGAATCATCACCTTGCCCCCAGACCCGCCCCAGACTGCCCCCTGACCCCGGACACACCCCCAGGACACGCCCCTGGATTGCCAACACGCCCCTCCCACCCCTTTTATGAAGCCCCGGGACTTACGCACATTCCGGGGCTTTGCGCGCGCCGGCGTCCTATGCAAAATAGGTGCGCCGGCGCGCAAGTGCCCTGCATGCGTAAATCCGGCAGGATTTACGTGCTCAGGGCTTTTAAAATCTAGCCCTTTGCATAGTTAAAATACCACCAATCAAAGTTGAGTTAGAAAAGTTCTGAAGAAATGTATATGAGAATTCTTTAAAGTATAACAGAGAAGCAGAATAGATACCCAGAAGAATATGGAACATGCAGACATCAAAACTATGAAATGGCCTAAGTAACAATGAGAGAGTTGGAAGCCAGGTTAATAAAAGCCCTAAATTGGAAGAACCCTGGCCCTGATGGAATGCCCAATTTTTGGCTCAAGCAGTTAACATCTCTGCACCAAGATCTGATTAACTATAAAAATCAGTTGATCAGACAACCAGAATCTCAATGGTTAATAACAGGAAGAACATTTCTTTCCAAGACATACCCAAGCAACATTCCCAAAAATTATCAACCAGTTTAGCATGCCAATCTACAATCTACAAGCAGCTCTGTGCAAAATATTCAGATAGGAAATATGATCACATACATTTTAATAAAGCCAGGCAATAAAAAAAAAGGGAACAGAAGAGAGGCATATGTAACCAAGGACTAACTGATGCTGAATAAAGTCATCATGCCCAGCTCCAAGACAGGCAAAAAACCTCATTATATCATGGACAGATTATAAAGAAAAACTTTTGGGGTTATTCCTAAGGATAAAAATCTTAAGAAAATATCTCTTGGAGATTCCTTTTGTTAAACTGGCAGGGCTTGGCATAATGAGAGACAGAGTGTTTTCATCGCAGGGCCTTGGTTTTGGAATTCCCTTCCAGATTCTATAAGGGTAATAGAAGACATTAAAATCTTTAAGAAAGCTCTAAAGACTTATTTAAAAAATCTTATAGCCTAGATGATCAGCATAATCCCTAAATGGTTTGAGATTAAATTTGGAATGTAGTGAAGGCTCCTAAGATTGATGTTGACACTAAGTTATTTCCATCCTTTATAGGCAGCAATGAAGATATATCACTATGTTGCTGTATCAGTTTGTCCTGTAGCATTTCATTTTGTTCTGTGTATTTTGTTATGAATGTTCTTGCTATAATCTTTCTTGAAATAGTGATAAATGCAGAATATAAACTTTAATAAATTGAATTGAAATTGAAATTAATACATAGCCTTGGATTGCACAGAATGCATCCTGTATTGAATTGAGTATATAAAGTTTACCATAAAGATGTGGCAGACTACACTCCATCTGAACTACATATGTAGTTAAACAATATGTTATTATTAATATGGATTATGATGTAATAGCAGATATTTTAATGATTCACAGCTATCACACCTAGGGGTAGATTTTAAAAGCCCTGCGTGCCGGCACGCCTATTTTGCATAGGCCGCCGGCGCAGACAAAGCTCCAGGACGTGCGTAAGTCCCAGGGCTTTGCTTGGGGGGCTGTCTGGGGGCATGGTGGTAGTCCATGGGAGGAGCCGGAGGCGTGATGGCATTCCAGGGGCGGGGCCAAGTGCTCCGGCACAGTGGCCTGTGCCGGGGCAGGGAGCCGGCGACACACGCAAGTTACGCCTGCCGGCGTAACTCAACGAAATAAGGTAGGGGAGGGGGATTTAGTTAGGTCTGGGGGGTGGGAAAGGTGGGGGGGGGGCAAAAAAAAAGTTCCATCCGAGGCCGCTCCAATTTCGGAGCGGCCTCGGAGGGAATGGAGGCAGGCTGCGTGGCTCAGCTCGTGCAGGCTGCCGATTTTGCGCAGCCTTGCTCACGCCGACCCCGACGCCGGTTGCGCGAACAAAAGTACGTGCATGCATACTTTTTAAAAATCTGCCCCCTAGTGTTTGTACATGACTTGAAGCATTACAACTCCTGTGATCATGATTTAATTAAACAATGCCGAGTAGTGAAGAGCTTTTCAGATGACATTAGGACAATTTTGGCCTGGACAAATGTGCTAAGAACAATCTTCCATAAAGGAAAATTAAACAAAACTGAAAAGATATCTCTGACTAAAGACTAGAGCATAAAAAAAACTTGAACAGAGAGCCATAGCACAAGTTACAGAGAGAAAAGCCATATATAAAAATCTAGCACAAGTTACGGAGAGAAAAGACCAGTAAAGAATAATAAAGGAGATCAAAAATGATTTTGAAAAATGCTTTAAAACACAAAATAAGAATTCAAGCTATCAATCAACTTGCAATTCCTGCACTTTCTTATAATTTTGGAATAGTAGCTTGGCTTGATCAAGATCTTAAACAATTGAATATAAGAACATGAAAAATCCATGCCCATCAGGTAATCTATAAGAATGCCAAGGCTGTACATTCCAAGAGCTGAAGGTGGTATGGATGTTATAGAAATACATTTTTTATATAAAAATACTATTCAGGCCTTCAAGCATACCTAACATGAACAACAGATCTTAATACTGATTGTTCTCCATCCTTAAGCTTGGAACGGTTGCTTCAATGACTGGAAGGAATAAGTGAGAAGCTACCAGCATATGAATAGAAAAAAGCAACAGAATTTGCAAAACAAGAGAAAAACCTCTTTAAAGAATCTGATTAGTAAAAAAGGAAAACCAATTGGAAAAATCACAAATATGGTAGGAAATATAGAATTGCTTTATAAACCCCACACGGATCAAAAACTGACTCAAGAATGGATAAGGAGAGGTGAGCTTAAATCTCAGGATAAGAGATTGATAATTGCAACATAGGGTAGTAAATTATGGAAAGATGATTCATAGACAACATAGAAAAATGGTAAAATAGATAAATGCAGATTCTGTAAAACATAACTAGAAATATTTATATACCTTATTAGTGGATGTCAAATACTGATATCAGAAGGCCTTTATAAAGAAAAGCAAAATTAAGTATCCCAGCTTATTCACTGGAAATTGGGTTAATACTATGTAATCACTGTACCAGAAAAGCACTGGAATCACAACCCTGAGAGAATTGTAGAGAAATGTCAGTATATCAGGAACTGCTCTGTGGTTCATTTGAAGACAGGGATGATCCTCAAGTACCAAACGATGTAATTGCAATCAGAGACCAAGAAAAAGTGGAAGATAGATACAGAAATTGTTTCAGTTATACTGGGTGCCACTGGCCTGATCAAAATCTTCCAGGTGTATCTAGACATGTTGATTATGCAGATAATGCCCTAGGAACTCCAGAAGGAAGCTCTTTTGGCACAGTACAAGTATTAAGAAGGGCATTAGCAGTAAATCTGAGAGAGTAAGATCAGATTCAACATTCCCTGACTTATGCAATGAACAAAATTAACTCATATGGAAACAGAATATGGCAACGGATATCCTACACTAACGTGGTATTGATAATAATCTTGTAAACTTTGGTTTGAAGGATTTCCCATATCCCTGGATGAGTGTCTTTAATGCTCAAGAAGTGCACAATTATTGTTGTGAATATACAACCTGATATATATGTTATTCCACTTATACAATATCTAATTTAAACATCTTAATGTATTTGCTTGAGATATTTTATTTTGGTGAAAATATAATAATTTGGATAATTTATAAACATTTACACAAAGTGGAAAGCAGTGTCTTCAATTTCATTAAAATATTAAAAAATCAAGTAAAAGTAAATATAAATTAATACATGTTTTAATTAAGGTCAAATACCACTACTTGAAGAATTACTATTTATTATTTCTAAGTTTAAAACCTTATATTTGGGTGAGATCATAAGGTTTACAAACTCCCTTCACTATACACAGGTAGCTGCCCATTTTCAAAGATAAACACGAACAATCACTGCAATTTGTTTCAAATGTAAATGTTATGATTCTATCATTTTTTATAGCATTGCTTTTCTGGGATTCTTTGACATTTAAAAATATCTTACTTCATAGGAAATCTATGGATATGTAATTTGTGTGCGTGATACATTTTTCCTTACATATTTCAATTAAAAGGTAGCTTTGCCCAAAATTAATTCCCTGAAACAGAAGTTTAAATTAGAGGAAATGAATACTCCCCTCAGGTAAAAGCAACCTATAATGAGTTACTAAGAAATGAGTTAAAATACCTAAACAAAAATGGTCAAGCAGGTTCCAAGGTTAATCAGTTGTATACTTTTCAAAAAGAACAAAGACTGGGGGACACACTATGAAGTTACTTTGTTAAAACTAAGAGAAAGCTACTAAGTGAAAGCTATTAGTGTAGCTGAATTTTAAAAGGTTTTGAACAAGTTTGTAGAGGAAAAGTCCATTAACCAAAACAGAGCTACTCTTCATCTCTCCACAAAGCAACATCCCCCTAAACCCTACTAATTTTCCACTAGCTGGCCATTTCTCTCTACAGCAGGTCCGCAGCCTCGGTATCATCATAGACAATCATTTTTCATTAAAAAAAATTCATCGCGGCCAATGTCAAAAACGGCTTCTTTAAACTCCATACGCTAAAAAGAATTAAATCTCTCCTGCACCCTCACGACTTCCGAACAGTTCTACAAGCTACAATATTGTCAAAACTGGACTACTGTAATTCTATCCTGCTAGGGCTGCCAAATAATTCACTACAACCTTTACAGATGCTACAAAATGCAGCTGCCCGAATACTCACCGACGCACACCGCCATGAACACATTCGCCTGTACTCCAATACCTTCACTGGCTACCAGTAGCATCCAGGATTACATACAAAGTCCATACCCTCATACACAAATCCATCTACAACCAAGATATGCAATGGTTCTCTGACCATTTTACATTCCATAAATCAAATAGACCTACAAGAACAATGCACCAAGCCAAACTCCAGACTACCACGTTGAAACATATCAAGCATGTTTCAACAAGAGAAAGATCTTTTACCATTGCAGGAACCAACATCTGGAACAAAATGCCCTCAGACCTGCACCTGGAGCCCTGTCATAAAAAATTTAAACAAAATTTGAAGACTTGGCTTTTCAGACAAGCCTATACATAACGGCTACCCTCTTACTAAAACGGCTGTCCACCCCTTCCCCTCTCATTCACACAATTTAACTCTAAGATCATCTTTCTCTGGTAATAATCAATTGAATACACAATGTTCTTCATTCATTTTATTGCCCCACTCCAATTACATCCCATTCCTTACTCCTCTTACTGCACTTGCTTGATTGTATCTAATTATAAATAGTTTCTACTAGGAGATTAGGCCGATTCAATTGTAATATATGTTGATTTACTGCTATGTTCTGCATTTGTTTGAATGTATCCAATCATACATAGTTTCTACTAGGAGATTAGGCAGGATTCAATAGTAATATATGTTAATTTACTGCTATGTTCTTCTACTTCATGCGATATATGCTCGTTCTTACTAAATTGATTGTAAAGCTTGTTGCTAAATTATGTTCATTGTAAACCGAGGTGATGTTTGAAACGTGCCGCGGTATATAAAAACCTTTAAATTAAATAAAATAAATAAAATAAAAATAAATAAACCATTATTAAGGTTGTAGAAATCCACTGCTTATTTTGGGGATAAGCAGATTGGAAACTATCTACCCCTTGGGATCCTGCCAGGTATCTGTGACCTGGATTTGCCACTGTTGGAAACACATACTGGGCTCGATGGACCTTTGGTCTTACCCAGTATGGCAAATCTTATGTTCTTAAGATACCACAGATACTTCTGATAGAATTTGATAGACAGTTGAAATGACCATTGACCAATAACATTTTTATTCCTAAATCCATGAATATTAGAGGGAGTGATAAAAGAAAACTATAGGAATTTAAACACCTGAGCAGAAACTACTTGCAACCAACCAAAAAAACTTGCTCAGTCTCATTTATTTTTATTTTTCTTATGTCAATTTAAAAATGGAATCTGAAACATGATAGATTCTAAAATGTTGCTTTTGTAAAGCGAAGTCTTTCTAGGTAAGTAACGGCCAATTAGATTGTATGGAAACAAAATGAGCAATCCATTTCAGGTATAATTTACTTTCGATTGACAATGTGCCTTGCATGGAAAGGCAGACAGTACCTACTACCTTTAGAATACTAAAATTGAGCAGGCCAAGCCTTTATGCTAAAATGGTAAAAGTTACAGACATTCAGCTGGAATAGCTATTTGTAGTATTCTAAAGTTACTCTCTGCCTTTCTATGCAAGGAGGCAGAGGTGAACAGCTGTTAGGGAAGACAAGAGAATAAAAATGAATCACTGTTCATAACCTTAGCAGAATCTGTGTGGGATTCTGGGTAGCAGCAAACTGGATGAGAATGAGCATATAATGAAGCATTAGAGGCCTACCCTGCTCTGAGCCATGGAATGCTTCAGCTGCCTCATATCCCTAGGCCTGGGCCTGATTCTCTCTCTTTTTGGCATGCAAAACAATTGACATGTGAGTCACCTGTGGAAAAAAAAGAGATGGAGCAACTGCATTGAGCTTGCTGTGGCTGAGATGACAGAGAACTAAGGGCAAAAGCACAAATATTCTTGCCCATATTTTCATGCTCTCCAAAACAGTTGCTCAACCTGAGGGTAATATTCAAAGGTTTTTACTTGGGTTAATACTGACATAAACATGTTTGAAATTAAAATATGTGTGCTGTGAAAAACAGGGGCAGTGAAAGGTAGTGAAAGTATACATAGAGATTACAGTTTTAAATCTCTGTCCATATTTTAAAGGGTGCACTTGTATCTGTTTTCTTGCTGGTTAAAAGTATACAAATACAAGCACACCCATGTTGTGCATGCCATCTGCATTTTCAAAGAGAAAATTCACAAGGAGTTAAAATGACACGAAAACTGGATGAAACTGTGGGGGAAGTTGACTAAGTATGAAAGTGTGAAAGTTATCAGATGCTGGACAGGGAAGGGAAAAACTGCAGTGAAGAACCCCTGTAACAAACAGGAGAATAACTTTTATCTCAAACAGGTCTTGCAGCACTATAGAGAATCTCTCAGAAGAAGGCCAGCAAGAAGTTCATAACATAGAAACATAGAAATGATGGCAGAAAAGGACCAAATGGCCCATCCAGTCTGCCAAGCAATCTTAAGGTATTAACTGCAAAACTGTGCAGGTTACTCCCATATTTCTCTTAAGGGTAGAACCTGTTGCTCTGAATTTTCAAGAAAGCTCATCACCCAGTAAAAAATGTTGCCATCTGAAATTTTTATGGGTATCATAAAGTTTGGATATAACTGCACAGAGCAACAGTTATTTTACTTTTGGTTAAAATTGGGTACTTTGTTTATCTTCTGTGTTATTACTTCACTGCTAATTGTTCCTTAAAGCTCCTTATCTTATCTTCCTCATTTGATCATCGACTATCAAATGATGGATAAAGTCCGTGTTTAGCACCAGCCTGAGGGTGTGTCCTAGTAGGCAGCAGACCACTGCAAGAAAATATACATGGACTGCAAAGAACATTTAAAAAACAGGCTGGAGGTTAGTGGCCATGCTTCATCCACAACTCCCCACAACTTTCACTATACTGAGGCTTTCTGTCTAAGTTATGATCACAATTTGTTGTGCTCAATATTGAAAACATATTAATTCAAATTGGTGCCATGGAGGAAATGCTAAAGGAGATACAGTGGTCCAAGGCCTAGAAAATGTCCTTACTGAGAACGTTCCTCCTATATCGTTTGTTGTTCCTGAGTTACTTCCATCTTCTCTTTCTTTCTTAGACTTTCCTTCCTTTACCTCTGCTGATACAGCCAGAACACTATATGGACCTCCATGTTACTGAAAAGTGTTGTCCCCTCTGGTGTGGACTTTTCTCCTTCATGTAATCTGTATTTAATACCTACCTCCAGGTGACAAATTTTCTGCATCAAATCATATTTTATTAGACATAGGCCTAAATATCTCAAGGTCAATAATCAGCCGTTGTCCGGCTGAACAAGTTAGCTGGATAAACTTGTTCAGAATCTGTGCCTCTAAATATACCCGGATAACTTAGTTAGCAGGATAAGATTATATGGCCAAATTTAGACCTTCTCCATAGCAGATCTAACTTATGCAGCTAACGTAGCCAGATAAGTCTTAAGATCAGCACTTATCTGGCTAAGGCCAGGATTCATCATTCTTCACAGAATGATGAATCCTGCGAAAACAGGGTGGGGGGGGGGGGCCTGTGAAAGCCCGCAGCCTTCGCACTACGGCGGTGCACTGGCTGCTGACTTTCGCACTGAAAAGCGCCATCATGAAAGATGGTGCTTTTGGCGCGCTACTGTCGACAATGTTAGTAACATTATCGCCGGCAGCGAAGACACCACTGACTCCGCCCCTCCCTGTCCCAACTCCTCCCCTCAACTCCTTCTCTCCCCTAATTTGCATGATATTGCATGCAACAAGGCCCTTTTCGCATGCGATAGAGACTTATCGCACACGATACGGCCGTATCGCATGCTATAAGCCTTTGATAAATGACCCCCTAAGATAGCTAGATAAGTATCCATTTTTATTTATTTATTTATTTTAAAGTATTTATTTCCTCTACCCTCCAACATTTGTGGTGAGTTACAAATACCATGCTCCACAACACCCATCACTTAGTTGGATAGCTATTTAGCTAAGTTATCTAGCTAAGCATTTATCTACATATAGAAACATAGAAATGTCGGCAGAAGAAGACCAAATGGCCCATTCAGTCTACCCAGCAAGCTTCCACACTTATTTTATTCTCATACTTATCAGTTACTCTTGACCCTTATTAGTAACTTTTTGGTTCTAGTTACCTTCCACCCCCAGCATTGATGAAGAGAGCAGTGCTGGAGCTGCATCTAAGTGAAGTATTAAGCTTAATTGGTTAGGGGTAGTAACTGCCGCAATACGCAAGTTACTCCCATGCTTATTTGTTTACCCAGTCTGTGCAATTCAGTCCTTGTTGGTTGTTGTCTGAATGTAAATCCTCCATCTTCATTCCCCCCTGCCGTTGAAGCAGAGAGCTATGCAGGATATACATTGAAAGTGAAATATCAGGTTTAATTGATTCGAGGTAGTAACCACCGTAACAAGCAAGCTACACCCATCCTTATTTGTTTACCCAGACTATTCAATTCAGTTCTTGTTGGTTGTTGTCTGAATGTAAATCCTCTATCTTCATTCCCCCCTGCCATTGAAGCAGAGAGCTATGCAGGATATACATTGAAAGTGAAGTATCAGGTTTAATTGATTCAAGGAAGTAACCACCGTAACAAGCAAGCTACACCCATGCTTATTTGTTTACCCAGACTATGCAATTCAGTCCTTGCTGGTTGTTGTCTGAATGTAAATCCTCTATCTTCATTCCCCCCTGCCGTTGAAGCAGAGAGCTACACTGGATATGCATTGAAAGTGAAGTATCAGGCTTATTTGGTTTGGGGTAGTAACTGCCGCTACAAGGAAGCTACTCCCCCGCTTTTTTGTGAATGCAAATACTTTTTTCCACATTTCCTCTTGCCATTGAAGCATAGAGCAATGTTAGAGTCACATTAACCATGTGTATGTTTATTGAATAAGGGTATTATTCACCAGGTAGTAGCTGTCATTCCCACAAGCCCCCGATGCCTCTTCTCTTCATTCACATCCTCTAGACTTTATGGATCCACAGTGTTTATCCCATGCCCCTTTGAAATCCTTCACAGTTTCGGTTTTTACCACTTCTTCCGGAAGGGCGTTCCAAGCATCCACCACCCTCTCCTTGAAGAAATACTTCCTGACATTGGTTCTGAGTCATCCTCCCTGGAGTTTTAAATTGTGACCCCTTGTTCTGCTGATTTTTTACAACGGAAAAGGTTTGTCATTGACTTTGGATCATTAAAACCTTTCAAGTATCTGAAAGTCTTTATCATATCACCCCTGCTCCTCCTTTCCTCCAGGGTGTACATATTTAGATTCTTCAATCTCTCCTCATAAGTCATTCGATGAAGACCATCCACCTTTTTGGTCGCCCTTCTCTGAACCATCTCTATCCTGTCTCTGTCCCTTCGGAGATACGGTCTTCAGAACTGAGCACAGTACATCAGGTGAGGCCTCACCAAGGACCTGTACAAGGGAATAATCACTTCCCTTTTCTTACTCGATATTCCTCTCTCTATGCAGCCCAGCATTCTTCTGAATGTTTTCATTCAGCATTCTAGCTGAATGTGGCCAAATATTCAAAGCCATCACTTAGATTGATAAGTACAAACGTATCCTGCTAAGTGGCACTGAATATCAGGTCCTTCATAATTTATTAACATACATATTACCATGTATTTATTTAAAATACTTTTAACCTAATTTATTGTAACTCCTAAGTGAGTTATATCTTAACATCTATTAAAAAAAACACATAAAATCATAGGCAACCATGCTAACACAATTTACCTAATTTGAACTGTAGCAATAAGAGAATAATTTTAAAAGGTACTGCTTTACCTGCAGAAATGGCCTTTTGTAAAATTGTCTGCTCAAATATGTATAAGAGTGCTCAAACAGAACCTGTATACATGTACATGTACTCACATTTAGGAGAGACATTCTGGGATGGAGTCTGGCCAGGGTTTTCAATTACATGCATACATTTTAAAAAGTATGCAAATACATTTTTACCACAAACCTGCTTTAGTAATTAGCAAGTGTAATTGTGTATGAATAGTTTTGGTAGGGCAATTTTCAAAGCAAACTTAGGGCCTCTTTTATTAAGTATTTTTCCCATATACACAGAATGGGAGAAAGGTCTTAGTAAATCAGGCCCTTGGGTAAGTAAATTCACTTTTTTTAAAGAAGTATAACTAACTTATGTATGTAACAGCCCACACATTTATGTGACTGTTACAAAATAACCCCTTAAAATGTTAGTACAATACATGGCATGAAGCATTTATCATACTGAAAAGGCATTTATTGCACATTAGCACATCAATCCCGAATGAGGTGAAGTCAAAAAAAGATAGGATAATTAGCAGTACAGCAAGTCAAGAAAATGATAAAATTAATGCAGCAAACCTGCCAAAATTAATTAATGCAAAGAAGACCCCCCAAATCCTGAATCACAAATCCAACACACAGGGAAACATTATGTCAAAATTTTACTTAGACTTTCATGTATGTGACAAAGGCTATTGGCGCCATGATGAAACCGGCATCGAGGGTGTGAGTGCAGGGGATGGCTCCTGGACCCCCCGATGGACGACCAGGGAGTTTTGGTAAGTCTGGGGGGTTTAGGAGGGTGGGGGGTTTGTTTAAATTTTTATTTAGGTGGCCGTATAATTCGGGGAAGATTTGTGTATTCGTGGGGAATCACGATACATTTCGCTTCCCCACGAATACTACGAATAGTGTAATATACGTTGCGGATCGCCAATACGGCGAAAACGAATGCACACCCCTAGCTAGTCTATGTGACTCCTTGGTTCACTCTGACTTCACTCAGTTACCATCTCCGTTCATACAAGAGGCCACTGGACTTCATCATCCATGTACTGTTTGTCACATATCTATGAACACAACAACTTAACTTTATATGTAGCAGCTGCTGACTTTACTGTGTTCGTTCATTGACAGACCTCATGTCTTTCTCCTGGTGTTATCTATGCTATACTGTATCCTTGTGGCAAATACTTCATAGGTAAAACAAAACATGTGCTAAAAACATGCATTATTGAACATTGTTCAAGCATTTCGACCCATCAATTGAATGCATCACTACCGGCATTTTCATACTCATCTGATGATCTTCAATTCCATGTTTTGCAACAGCTGACCCTGAGTTGGCGGGGGAGGGAGTGCGGGTAGACAATTTTGATAAAAAAAATTATTATGCTTTGAATGATGGATTTATAAATTCACCATGGTGCCATATGGCTTAAATCTTGGAGTGGACTTCAGTGTATTCTTGGGATAAGTAAAAAAAAACAACTTGATATTTCAGTTTATGATCATGCCTTATATTCATTTTTCACAGTTACAAGATTTCCTTTGTCATTGAATATGCCAGTCCTAATATGAGAATGTTGATTGACAATTTGGCGTCTTTTTAACCTGTGTCTTTTTCTGCCATTTACTGCTTTGTAAATGCTGTGAAACGCTTCTGTTGAGATGATGGTACAAATCTACCAAAGATAAGTATTAATATTTCTCATAAATAGATATTTTAAAGTGATTAATTATGTGGCATTGATATGTTTTAACAGACAATGGTCCATTCTGACAACTGTTGATTTACAATTTGTTATACACAGTTCCTGCGAACACTGGACATTGTTGGGCTTTAAGAACATAAGAACATAAGAAAATGCCATACTGAGTCAGACCAAGGGTCCATCAAGTCCAGCATCCTGTTTCCAACAGTGGCCAATCCAGGCCATAAGAACCTGGCAAGTACCCAAAAACTAAGTCTTTGATGTTTATTTTTTATGCAAAGATTCTTGAGGACTGTTGCTCCATTTTTTAGTTGCAATATAAAAATTCCTTACAAAAAATATAATTGAGAAAGTTATTGCAAAACTTCCGCATATGATTGAATATTCAGAGTGGCTCTTGCAATGCAGGGTGCACTGACGGACTTGCTGATGTGGAAGTAGTTCTACAAAATAGTATACATGCAAGACTATCTAAATAAAATTTTGACATAATATTTCCCTATGTGTTGGATTTGCAAACCTGCCAAATCATAATAGCATGAAGCTTCAGAACTCAAACAGCAAGAGGAATTTTAAAACTTGTCTTTTTAAGCAGGCATTTTCTAATTGACTATAGAACCCCCACGATATTTTAAATCGTCAAAAAATGATTCACATCCCTACTGAGCAGACCCTGGTTTAAGGTCAGCTACAAGACTATTTGCCCTACTAGACTGGTATATATTCGTATTAGGGTTGTGCTTTTGTTTTGTTTAGTAGAACATAAGAACATAAGAAAATGCCATACTGGGTCAGACCAAGGGTCCATCAAGCCCAGCATCCTGTTTCCAACAGTGGCCAATCCAGGCCATAAGAACCTGGCAAGTACCCAAAAACTAAGTCTATTCCATGTTACCATTGCTAATGGCAGTGGTTATTCTCTAAGGGGCAGATTTTAAATACTTGAGCGATCGCGTACTTTTGTTCGTGCACCAGGCGCGAACAAAAGAACGCTGGATTTTATAAGATATGCGCGTAGCCACGCGTATCTTATTAAATCCGGGGTCGGTGTGCGCAAGGGGGTGCACATTTGTGCAACCTGCGCGCGCCGAGCCCAGCGCGCTCTGCCTGTTCCCTCCGAGGCCGCTCCGATTTCGGAGCGGCCTCAGAGGGAACTTTCCTTCACCCTCCCCCCACCTTCCCCTCCCTTCCCCTACCTAACCCACCCCCCCGGCCCTATCTAAACCCCCCCCCTAACTTTGCGCGCGTCGCCGGCAGCCCCGCTCCATCCTCCGGTCCCGGGGGCTGGTCCGGAGGCCTCGACCATGCCCCCGGGCCGGCGCCATGCCCCCGGGCCCGCCCCTAAAATGCCACGGCCCGCCCCCGAAAAGTTGCGTCGTTTCGGGAATGCCCCCGGACACGCCCCCTCCCGCCCCTTTTCGAAAGCCCCGGGACTTATGCACGTCCCGAGGCTTTACGCGCGCTGGCACCCTATGCAAAATAGGCGCGCCGGCGCGCGGGGGCCTTTTAAAATCCGCCCCTAAGTGAACTTAATAGCAGGTAATGGACTTCTCCTCCAAGAACTTATCCAATCCTTTTTTAAACACCGCAATACTAACTGCACTAACCACATCCTCTGGCAACAAATTCCAGAGTAGGACGGTAGCATAGTATAAAATCAAAATGGCTGAGGAACAAGGACCAGCAGGCAGGGGGCTCCTGACCCCCCCAAGGCTTGCCAATAATCCCTGGGGGTCCAGCAAGGGTCTGAAAGCGATTTCGTTTTCGGCTGCCAGTAACCAAAATGGCGCCGATAGCCTTTGCCCATACTATGTCACAGAGGCTTTCGGCGCCATTGGTCAGCTCCTGTCACATGATAGGAGCACAAGATGGCGCCGATGGCCATGTGACAGGGGCTGACCAATAGCGCCGAAAGCCCCTGTGACATGGTCGTTCGGGCTATTCGGCACCATTTTGGCGCGCGGCTTGCACTGGCACGAACTTGGGCACGGAGGGCATGGCAAATGGAAGCCGGGACTCCGCTGGACCACCAGGGATCTTGGTAAGTCTTGGGGAGGGATCGGGATGGGGGGGGGTTCTTATATATGTACGAAAATGCTTAAAATTGTTTTTAAATGCTTGGGGTGGTTTTTTTTTTTCGCTTCGTTACCGATTCGTTTTTCGGTCCGGTTTCGGGTTTCTCGTTTCGTTTTCGGGCAAACGACCCGAAAACGAAATGAGAAGACCCGAATTATACCACGAAGTATTCGAACCGAAAAACGACCCGGTAGAAAAAAACGAAGCACATCTCTAGTCGTCTGTTTGTGAACCTTCATCTGCCCATGCCCTGAATCTGGCCTTCTGCCTCTTGCCATTCCAGCAGCCTCCTGCCATCCCAGCAGCAGGTCTGAAAGGGCTGGGAACGGTCGGAGGACTGTTCATCAGCAACACACCACATGTTGGTTCCAGAGGCATGCAGGTCCGGCTGGGGGTCGGCTCCACGCTACACCTACCCTTGGTGTGGGATCGTGCCAGGGGCCCAAGGGCACACTTTCTCTAATGGGGACCACTCTCCTAGCGCTCCCTGGCTAACAGTAATTATATTAGAATTCTTTGTAACCAGATCATTATTGGCACTTCTATAACTTTAACTATTTATTTTTTTTTACTATTGGTGCCTATTTTGTAAACCATTGTGATGGTAAATAACTTAACGATGGTATAGAAAAGATTTTAAATAAATAAATACATTTTCTTAAAGATTCTCCATGATTACATGAGTGTTTACTCACAGAGAAGGTCCCTTTAAAAATTGCACCCCTTTCTTCAACCCCCCTCAGCTTTTGTAGGGAATAGGGGCAGTAATGGAGGCTGGGTTAGGATGAGCCCCCAAAAGTACATGCTTGGATTTCTTTTTGAAAACCCCGTAAGCTCTTTGCCTTTCTTAACCCTACACACTGCTCAAATCCTCAAAGCACAAAATACCATAGGCCTTCAAGCACCATGAGCTGCTGAAAATTGGTCTCCCTATGTATTACTTTGGCAAGACTTTTACAGACTGTCATTCCAATAAAGTATTTTAGATCTAAATCTTCTGATAATATTCTATATAATAAACATAGCGGCTTTTCTCTGATGAGCTGCAGTTTCTCATTAGATTACTTTCTGAGGGGGTTTTGGATTGATTAGTTTTACTCAGCATCTGCAATTCATTATTGTTGCTGATTTCAAATGAACATGTCAGCACCTAGGACACTTTGTCCATGACAGAGGTTGTTTGTTTATCTCTATGTAGTGCATTTAATTTCAGTTAATGTCAAAAAAAGCATAACTAGTTTATCACTGCAGTAAGTGTTCAATTCACTCAGGATTTTCTCGCATTTTGACTTTGAATATAAATCCTTTGTGAACAGGACCTTTAATTGGGTTGACAATGAAGAAAACATGCTTATTGATAGCCAGTAAATAGGTCAGGGTGTGATATTTTTCTATGGCTCAGTTAGTTGGTTTCCTGTTCGCAGAATGCTCCATCCCAACCAGGAAACCAGATACACATAATCACTGCAATAAATAATGAAAAATATGGTCTTTCAAAGTCAATTGTTTATGAAATGCATTCTTTACTGTTGCCTGATACATATCCTTTGTCTTTGAACAAGAACTTATGTGTCTGATGTCCCTACTTTTAAAACCCTGGAAGTTTTGAAATACATGAGGACAATTTGGTCTAATATTCTGGAGGGTATGGTATGAAAGTACTAGCTATGGTACATTTCAAGTCTGTTCATACAAAGAAACATAGAAATGATGGCAGAAAAGGACCAATTGTCAATCCAGATTGCCTAGCAAGCTTCCCATGGTAGTTTATGCCATGCCATGCAAGTTATCCCCTTGTACCAGTCAGTGCTGCTTGATAGGGATGTGAATCGTTTTAGGACGATTAAAATTATCGTCCGATAATTTTAATATCGTCTTAAACCGTTATGGAACACAATACAATAGAGATTCTAACGATTATATTCGATATGTTCCATGTAAACCGCCTCCCCGGCGATAGTTATTTCTGTTAAATGTGAACCGGAGTGATATGTATTGTATACAGGAACTTCCGGTATATAAAAACCAAAAATAAATAAATAAATAAATATAAATCGTTAGAATCGTGAGCCAGCACACTAAAACCCCCTAAAACCCACCACCGACCCTTTAAATTAAATCCCCCACCCTCCCGAACCCCCCCCAAATGACTTAAATAACCTGCGGGTCCAGCAGCGGTCCGGAACGGCAGCGGTCCGGAACGGGCTCCTACTCCTCAATCTTGTTGTCTTCAGCCGGCGCCATTTTCCAAAATGGCGGCGAAAAATGGCGGCGGCCATAGACGAACACGATTGGACGGCAGGAGGTCCTTCCGGACCCCCGCTGGACTTTTGGCAAGTCTCGTGCGGGTCAGGAGGCCCCCCACAAGCTGGCCAAAAGTTCCTGGAGGTCCAGCGGGGGTCAGGGAGCGATTTCCCGCCGCGAATCGTTTTCGTACGGAAAATGGCGCCGGCAGGAGATCGACTGCAGGAGGTTGTTCAGCGAGGCGCCGGAACCCTCGCTGAACGACCTCCTGCAGTCGATCTCCTGCCGGCGCCATTTTCCGTACGAAAATGATTCGCGGCGGGAAATCGCTCCCTGACCCCCGCTGGACCTCCAGAAACTTTTGGCCAGCTTGTGGGGGGCCTCCTGACCCCCACGAGACTTGCCAAAAGTCCAGCGGGGGTCCGGAAGGACCTCCTGCCGTCCAATCGTGTTCGTCTATGGCCGCAGCCATTTTTCGGCGCCATTTTGGAAAATGGCGCCGGCTGAAGACAACAAGATTGAGGAGCAGGAGCCTGTTCCGGACCGCTGCCGTTCCGGACCGCCGCTGGACCCGCAGGTTATTTAAGTCATTTGGGGGGGGGTTCGGGAGGGTGGGGGATTTAATTTAAAGGGTCGGAGGTGGGTTTTAGGAGGTTTTAATGTGCCAGTTTTGCGATTTTTCGATTTTTCGATTTTTCACGATTTTTCACGATTTTTCACGATATTTTACCCCCCCAAACGGCAACAATACGATTCCCTCCCCCTCCCAGCCGAAATTGATCGTTAAGACGATCGAGGACACGATTCACATCCCTACTGCTTGACGTGCTTTGCTAATTGACTTGGCTATAGAAGCAGTCCTATGTTTTTTTCCTTAATGCCTGTGCATCAGTACCCCAGACTATAAAAAAGTAATGGATTGTGTTGGTTGTCTCTGAATTCAAATTCCTCTTTTCCTCTACTCCACCTTCAAAACAGAGAGCAATGTTGCAGTTGCACCAGATGCATCAAGGCTTATTTGTTAAGGGTAGTAATCCCAGGCCTTCTGTTAACTGTAGTAACTGCTGCTCTATGCATGTTAACCCCATTCTTATCAGTTTCCCAGACTGTAAAAGTCGGGACCCTCATTGGTTACTGGTTGAATCCAGTTCCTCTTTCCCCCTGCTTTGAAGAAGAGAGCAGTGTTAGAGTTGTATCAAACTATCAAGGCTTACTGATTAAGGCTAGTAAACGCCGCAAGAGCAAGATACTCTCATGTGCGCTTTCTTAATTTTCTTTAGGAGTAGGCTGTGGAAGCAATGCTGTGCCTTTTCATTTATGTCTGCGTATCAGTATCCCAGACCAGGAAAGTTGGGGCCCTCAGTTGTTAACTGACTCCACTTCCTCTTTTCCCTCTGCTGTCTAAACGGGGAACAAGTAGCAGTTGCATTAAAAGTATCAAAACATGTTGGTTAAGGGTAGTAATCTTCTTGCCTTCTGCTAAGAGTAGTAACCACCATACCAGCAAGTAACCCCCCCCCCCCCCCACATGCTTATCTCATTTCTGAACTCTAGCCTTTAGAGATCCACAGTGTTTATCCCATGCCCCTTTGAATTTTTTGACTGTTTTCTTCTTCACCAACTACTCCAGAAAGGCATTCCAAGCTTCCACTAACTTCTCCGTGAAGAAATATTTCCTGATGTTGGTTCTGAGTTGTCCCCCCTGGAATTTTGTGACCTCTAGTTCTATTGTTTTCTTTTCAGTGGAAATGGTTCGAAGTCCATACATCATTGAAACATTTTAGGTAGGGATGTGCAGACCAAAAGTTTATGTTCATAAGTCCATAAGTCGAAAGGGGGGGTCAATTTTGGTCAATATGGACATATGGAGAATTCCATAAGTTGAGTCTATGTCCATACGTGCAAATAAAAATTTAAACCCCTCACCCTCCTTAATCCCCCCCCCCCCCCCCAAGACTTACCAAAACTCCCTGGTGGTCCAGCGGGGAGTCAGGACGCCATTTCTGAACTCCTTTGCGAGGAGCACGTGACGTCGGCGTCACGTCGGAGTGACGCGGCGTCACGTGATTCCCCGCGCGTTCGCTCCGGGACCCTCGTTGCACCCAAAAGGAACTTTTGGCGAGCTTGGGGGGGTCAGGAGGCCCCCCCAAGCTTGGGGGGGTCAGGAGGATTTCCAACGTATTCAACATAGCTATGTTGAATAAGTTGGAAATCCGATCGTTTTCGCCTCATCACTTTTTTAAGTTAAAAAAAAAATAAGTTGCGTTTTACATTTAAGTTCAAAACGAATGCACACCCCTAATTTTAGGTATCTAAAAGTCTGTATCACATCTCCCCTGCACCTTCTGTCATCTAGAGTATACATATTCAGATCCTTCAGCTTCTCCTCATAGGTCTTCTGCTACAGACCCCACACACCATTTTCATCACCCTTCTTTGGACTTCTTCCATCTTGTCTCTATATTTTTTGAGATATGGGTTCTAGAACTGAACACAATACTCCAGGTGAGGCTTCACCAAGACCTGTATAAGAGCATTATCAACTCCTTTTTCTTACTGGTTATTCCTTTCTCTAGGCAGCCCAACATTCTTCTGGCTTTATCTATTAGCTTGTCGCAATGCTTCACCAGCTTCAAATTATAATATCCTAAAAACAATGCAGAACATATCCTAATATGAATAACTGTACAATAAATAATACAATAATAATTACTTTCCCTGTGGTAATTGATCTGGTGGCCTGCGTTGTTTTTATGGGGCTTGGGAGTCCATGCAGTAAGTGCTCCAGGGGCTTGATAAGCTTGCCATAAAGGTTTGCATGGGTCCCTCATTACTCAGTCAGGGGGGCGGGGATCTGATGCCAAAGCCTGAAGCCTGGGCTTGCATGGGGCCTAGGCTAAGGTTGCGGTAACCTACCATAGCCAAGACCTATTCAAGGCTTAGGCTTCAGCTCAGGTTGAAGCCTCAGCCTTGCATAATCCTAGGTCATAACAGGTTGCCGCAATCTGAGCCTATCCCCTACACAAGGCCCAAACTTTAAGGCCTGGACCAGACTCCTGGGTCTTGGTCTAGTTCGAGGTCGCATGCTGTGGCTCAGTCAGGATGTCGGGTCCCAATGCTGGGGGCCTTAGCCCAGACCTAGGCCCGAAGCCAGGGTTCAGGCCAGAGGCCGGGTCCCAACCCCAGGGCCTTGGCACATGCCCAGCATCAGGTCCTGTTCTTTACACAGAGTCGTAGCATCAGGCTGGCGAGGCATTGGGGGCTTTCCCAGCACTCTCCCAGTTTGCTACAATTAAGGAGTGGACTGGGAGGGAACTTCCTAACCTCCTAGCCTACTCTTCCCCTACCCTATCCTAAATATCCCCAGATTTGTTATCCTACATTTAGTTGCGTGTCGGCACCCATTTGCTGCTGTGCGCGGCCCCTTTAGTCCTGCCCCTGTACCACCCCGAACCCAGACCACCTCTTTGGTTAGCCCCGTGCCCTTTGGAAATTGTCCTGGCGGGCGTAAGGCCTGGCCAAGTGCATAAACCCCCGGGTTTTATGCGCATAAGCTTTGAAAAACCAGCAGATTATGAATTAGGTGTTAAAAGTGAATTTTAATCAAGTTATTCCATCCATTTTTCCTAAGGGTTCCCTGAGATTAAAAAGTGATCAACACAATTCAGAAAATGGGGTTTGGTGGTGGTCAACAGATAGGTTTATAAAAGCACTATTTTGACCTTTGGTTTGGGGAAAATATTTGTTAATCACAAGTTATAAATATAATTAGCTTTAAGCATATGTAAATTAGATAATATAGTCATGAAAAAAAAACCCAAAACATTTGATACATTTATTTAGATGGTAACTTGAGAATTTTTTGTAGTTTGAAACTGTGTGAATGGAGTTTTTATTGGTTTTATTTAACTCATTTTTCCTTTTCATTTTAATGAGTAATGTAAAGGCTGGTTAAAAATAAGATCAATTCAACTCAAAAAGAAGGAAAAAAAAAAACCCTCCTTAAGCCACCCTCTAGGCAACGCAATAACAACGCTAGATAAGTGATCAGATCTGAGTAACAATATTAAATTAGCTAAGAAGTTTTTAAGTGGTTCCATGGAGGATAAATAGGTTTCCTGAAGTAGTTAAGTACTATTACCTAAAATGACATCAGAGGAGTAGGGATTTCTCCCTAGGATTTTCACTGACCACCTTCTGAAAGTACAGGCAAAGCTGAGATGGACACTGCAGGTGAAAGACCAGGTCACAGATTCCTGTCACTGAGGCCTAGTTTACATAGATAAGCATGCAAAACACTTAGAAACACTTGGTTAATTTGTGAGAGTGGGTGCAAGTGATGGTGTTTGTAAATGTAATACTGACAGATGTAAGAATTTAGTTGCATTTAATTTCAAAATTGGTTTGCAGCTTTTATCAGCTTTGATAGATGAGTGGACACGTGGAAGAGTGGTGATTTGATTGTGAATTTATTTAACTTAATTTATTTACTTAAAAAACATTTCAAATAGTCCGATAGAATTCAAATTGGACATACTTTACCTGTACCTTAATTACTGCAGTATTGAATACACAATGCCTGTAGATAAAAGTACTTCCGTATTGTTTCCTTAGAGGAAAAATGTTTGGCATAATTTTGAATGTAGAAATCCCATAATTTGTTCCTGACAAAAATATAAGTTCTCACAAAGCTGTAATGTAACATTAACTGGAAGATATCAGATTCGCTTGATGTCCTTCCCCCCCCCCCCCCCAGTCCCCCTTTTCACCCTTTCCTCATCAAAAATGACATGAATCTTTTTGTTTGGAACAATAAAAGGCCGCAGTTTATTAACCATACCCGAGCCCCCCAAACAATGCATACAATACATAACCCCATTTTTCATATCTCAATAATGCCCCCCACCTCTTCCAGTGGTAGAGCTTAATTGATACAATCCTCTGAGCATCGGCCCCCCTCTTGCTCAGTGTCAATCTCGTGTAGCAGCCCCCCCGCACCACACGAGATTCCCCCCTTTCAACCAACTTTTAACTATTACATAAATTCAAAAGCTTATGGGCTCGGGTTTACCGCCACTGCGACAACATCATTTCCCCTACAAACAACCCTAAAAACGCCGCCGTCAAATCGGGTGGGAGGGAGGGAAAGCCTCTGCTCGCTGCCTCAGCCGTTCCTCACAGACTGAGGCACGAAGCCGTTTACCCCTTACATCTTTCCCCCTCCACCAATCACTATCTCTGCATTCAAATCCTCATCTTCTATTGGCTAACTTCCCCCTCTCTCCCTTGTGTCCCTTCGTTGACCTTTTCCTTTCCTCATTTAACCACTACCGCTCACTTTACTTCCGTTACTAGCGTGGAGCCAGACAAGCTAACTCCACTTCATTAACTGGAAGATATCAGATTCGCTTGATGTCCTTCCCCCCCCCCCCCCAGTCCCCCTTTTCACCCTTTCCTCATCAAAAATGACATGAATCTTTTTGTTTGGAACAATAAAAGGCCGCAGTTTATTAACCATACCCGAGCCCCCCAAACAATGCATACAATACATAACCCCATTTTTCATATCTCAATAATGCCCCCCACCTCTTCCAGTGGTAGAGCTTAATTGATACAATCCTCTGAGCATCGGCCCCCCTCTTGCTCAGTGTCAATCTCGTGTAGCAGCCCCCCCGCACCACACGAGATTCCCCCCTTTCAACCAACTTTTAACTATTACATAAATTCAAAAGCTTATGGGCTCGGGTTTACCGCCACAGGAACAATGAATAATCCCTTATCATTGTTCCCCCCCCCCCCCCCACTGCGGCCTCCAAATTCTCTATCATTTGTTCCAAACCCTCCTGTATGTCATTATTAAAAAGATCCATGCCAATATCAGATAAATGCACCCCGTCCTTCCGGAAGAAACCCAGAATTACATCCCACGCCCATTCATGTTTCACCCAAAACCCCCCTTGCTGAACAACCCACTTCCCAATTTGTTTGTTCATCTTCTTGACACTCTTAGACCATAGCGGCATTCCCAGAAATTTGATCCGTAAAATAATATCAGACCACCCCAAAGTCGTTTCCGGCATAACGTTGAACAGTGTACTGAAATCCTTCTTGATGTTTGTAATCAAGTCCTTGCAAGTCCCATGTCCAAGATCATTGCCTCCCAGATGTATTAACAATAATTTCGGCATCCGCATCTCCAGCATGCAGGTTTGTAAGAAAGGAAGCAGACCATTCCATCGCATTCCTCGATGACTGAGCCATCTGACCTTCCAATTTCGACTTTCCAATTCCAAATGCGTTCCATAAGGTCTATTTTTAGCTCTATGGTGAGCCCAATGAATAAAGGAATGACCCACAACCCAGGCCCATTCCTGCTCCCCCAAACGCTGTCTCCGCTCTGCAAGAAACACATCACAGTTACTACATGCCTTCATCTCCAAATTTCGTGGTGTTTTTTTTTTTTTTTTTGATAAACCCCACTTATTGATCCTTCCGAACATATCTCAAAAACGCATTGGACTTCCAACGCCCCATGGCCTGTATGGCACTGCTCGAGAGCCCTTGCTCCGCCGCTGAAGTCGCCGCCCCAATCCTAAACGAATGGGAAGTATACCGCTGTTCATCCCATCCAACCAACCGCAACACTTTTTTCAAAACTTGAACAAACTGGTAAACCGTAACCGGCGAACCATCCTGGTGTAACAACAATAAACCGCCCGTCCTAGTCCGCACTGCCACTAAGCGCTGCAAACACCGTACCGGGCACACCAGATCATCCGCCGCCGGAATTAACGTTATTACTTGCCCTTTTCCCAACTGGTCCACCTTAGAACAATGGATGCAAAGAGTCACCGACTCATGACAGATCCACACATTCTCAGCTAACAAGCCTGTTACAACCTCGCTCCTTTTAGATGTCGCGACCAACTCATTCACCCTCATAGCTCCAAAACATGCTAACACAAATGCCGACTGGAATAACAGCACTTCCTAACTGGAGACACAAACCGCCGGCAAACTACCAACCAACACCCCCAAATCCGCATAACGAATGGGAAGTCTCCTGTCAGGCCCCCTTCCCGTTTCCCGTCTCCACCCTCGCAGCACCCGTTGCAAAAGAAAACTCCGACCGGGATTCCCTATCCCTTCAACCTCTGAAAAATTGAAAAACCCCCAAGAAGGAACACACTCGAGCCACTGAATAACCCCTGTTCCTCACCCATACGACGAATTCCACCATCCCCGCATCCTGTACCGGGCCTCCCCTCCACCCCCGTCCTTCCAAAAACTGACTGATCAATTCCTGCCACTTAAAACAAGATAGTGCATCCGCTATTACATTCTGTTCCCCCGACGCATGCCTCGCTCTAATCATAACATTCAAAGTTAAACATTTGAAAACTAACTCCCGCAATAATTCCCATACTCTGGGACATTTAGCAGACAGTCTGTTAATAACCTGAACGACGCCCAAGTTATCACACCAGAACAAGACTTTCTTGGTAGCTAACCACTTTTCCCAAATACACAGCGCTACTACAATAGGGAAGAGCTCCAGAAAATTTATGTTCTCCAATAAACCATCCGCCCTCCACTCTTCCAGCCATTGAGCTGCACACCAACGGCCTTAACAACAGTCCCTTGGTATTTGCTCCTTCACCTAGGAGCCTCTAGGGTGAGACAAATTCAAACTAAACCGTAACTTACCCTCCTCCTTCTTTGGTATAACCGCTACCAGAGATAAATACATATCAACATATGGCCGCGACCCAAACGGCCCCGCAACCCGCCCTAACCTTATTTCCGCCCCTATTTTTTCCGAACTATCTCCGCGTATGTACTAGCCGACCGAGCGTTCCCACCCCTCCCCCCTCGATTCGATCCCACGAATGGTATCACAAAACCTTCCCTAAACCCTTCCCTCAAAATTGCCCTACCTCCCCTTAGGATACTTGTCCAACCATGCACTCCTCGCCGACAACGCGACCGGCGAAATAGCCAAATCATTCAATCCCTCAAACTTTTCCGCCTTTTCCTGTCTGCCCACCACCCTGCCCGCATTTGAGGGCAGAATGAGCTCCTCCGCAGGTAGCACACGCATGTCTGAACTTGCAATCTGGGAATAAACATGCTGCCTTATTAAATCTCCAGCACACGTCACTCCCTCCCGCCTGAGGCCTAACCCCTTGCAATTCTTTCCCCGCCACCCCCCCCCCTTCCGAAAGGGCTGCCCTGCCTCACTACTACCGCGAAACCCCTTCACTTCGCTAACTCCGCTATTTCCCCCAATTACGGCCCTCTGCCCCCGCACGCCTTTATATGTCATTTGTGTTAACCACAAATTAATATCCTGCGATCCCCACAACATGGCCCTATTCCCTGCCATCTTATCCCGGAATTTCTCATCATAGTTGAGCCACGCCCAACCTTCGTAATCCCGGAAAGCTCCTAGTATGCTATCCGCATAGGCTAATAAAGCCCCGTACTGCGACGAATCATAGTGACCCACTACGCTTGCTAGCCGCAAGAATCCTCTCACCCAATTAACTATATTCTTAGAGACCTTGACTCCGCCTAACTTGTTTTGTTTCTTCTTATCCTTCTTTTTACTCTTATTCGCTCCTCTCCTCCCCTCCAATAACCTAAAGATATTCACATACCTTCTCCTACGAATTCGTCTCCTCAACTTCCTAGGAACTCCCTCCCACAGCTCCGCTAAAGTTGCACATGCAGACTGCCCCGCCCCGTGTAAAGGCCCTTCCGCCAAAGCAGCGGAGTATTTCGGACCTGATTCCGAAGACTCAGCTGACGAGTCTGAATCGCTATCCGACAAACTGCTCAAGACCTTCGCTTTTTTCTTCTTTGCTTTCCCTTTGGTAGATTTTTTCCTTTGTAATGCCTCACCTGCACCTTGTGCTGTCTCCCACACTCGCGTCACATTTGCCTCCCGACCTCCGGTTTCCGCTCCTGCACCTTGTCCCCTGCCATCGTCATCAAAGTCCTGTTCCCGCCATGCCTCCTGCCGAGAAGTTCCCGGCCGCACATCATCTTCCTCCTCTGAAAGACAAAAAAAAACCCCCTACCCCTCTCTGTACCAGCCCTAAGCCCACACCAACCTTGCACGGCCCTATTGCCCCCTTTACTAATGTTGACCTGCAAAGTCTGGCCCACCTGACCCCTCCGTGGCGCTAAGCCCACCGGACCACTACTAGGAACCCATACCCTGAGCCCCTCACTATCTTGTTCCCGCTCCCTCCAGCCCCCGAAATCCTGTCCTCCTAGCCCACCGATTTCACCCTGCAACCCTGCCCCTATCCTCCCCTGCAGCACCACTCTGCCCCTGCCATCCAACTGCCCTCCCCGTCCCCTCCTCATCCCAGCCTTTCCTGTCTGATAGACCCAAGCACTGCTGCCATGACCCCCCTTACTGGCAATGGCCCTGGACGGACCAGTGGAAAACTCGCCTTCTCTCCTTCCCTTCCCATTGGCTCCGCACGCTACGCCTCCAAGCCCCTTCTGTCTAATACCCTGCACCCCACGAGCCGGTGATGTAATTCTCCCGCCCGCGATCCTGCCCCGCCCCCCTGCCGCAGCTACCCGAACCCTCCCTCGGCCCCTAGCAGCTGCAGAATAATTTCCTTCAGGGCGCAGCGACCCCGCAGTGAGGCGCATCGGCAGTGGGCCCACCCCGTGTTCCCGCGTGGGGGGCTCGCGATTCCGGCTGGCATCAATAACCTCCCCCTCCCCCTCGAAACGCCTCCCGGGGGGGGGAGGCACCTCCACATCCCCTAACCCGAAGAAAGAGGCAGAGGCATCGAGGGACACCTCCGCCACGTCTCCGAGCACGTCGGCCCCGGGGGGCGGGGCCGGCACCGCGGCAGCGGTAACGTCATCCGGCTCGGGGCCGCTCTCGCCGGAATCGGCGACTGCGGCCTCAAACCCTCTTTCCAAAATATGGTCGCGCTGCGCCGGCACCGCGGAGGCAGGGGGGGCAAGGGCGGGAGAGGGCAGCCCGAAGCGAGGGGGAAGGGTGCGGGGGGCGCGCGCCGCCTGAGGGGAAGCAGCCGGGGCAGCAGGCAGTACAGCAACGGAGGAGGCGCCCGCACGCAGCGCGGAGGGCCGGCCTCTCATAGAAGCCCGCTTCGGCATGATGCACGCAGGAAGGAAAGCGGACACCAGCCCCAGAAAAATCCGGTAAATGGAGGGGACCAACCTGAAGGCTGTTGCTCAGGCTATATATTTCTGTGATAATTTTTTTTTTTTTTTTTTAACAGCCAGGAAAACGGCCCTGTACTAAAGACTAGACAGTAGCCCAGGATTACAGCTAGTATCCCCAATATTATTTTTGATATAAGGTAATGACAGATATAATTAATTATGAATAGTAGCTTAACGAATGTACCTACTATATTCTACCTCAACGGTGCCCCCTGCAAGAAGAAAGCCTCTGCTCGCTGCCTCAGCCGTTCCTCACAGACTGAGGCACGAAGCCGTTTACCCCTTACATCTTTCCCCCTCCACCAATCACTATCTCTGCATTCAAATCCTC
The DNA here is from genome assembly GCF_901001135.1 of Rhinatrema bivittatum. Taxonomy (NCBI): domain Eukaryota; kingdom Metazoa; phylum Chordata; class Amphibia; order Gymnophiona; family Rhinatrematidae; genus Rhinatrema; species Rhinatrema bivittatum. The sequence continues at coordinate 402,308,388 of NC_042617.1, read as the reverse complement.
ATCTTCTATTGGCTAACTTCCCCCTCTCTCCCTTGTGTCCCTTCGTTGACCTTTTCCTTTCCTCATTTAACCACTACCGCTCACTTTACTTCCGTTACTAGCGTGGAGCCAGACAAGCTAACTCCACTTCATTTAAATTGAGCCTTTAAGAATAATTTGACAGGGCTGATATAATTATCTTTTGATTTCTTTTAGTAAGAACGCCAGTCTCTATTAGATGTTGAGACACACACTAGCAACATTGTAGGCTGCGGAAGACTGGCAGGATTAGGAAGTCAGTATTTGTTATTGATTTGCTTTGAGTTAGCATAGTAGGTGAACCATTGTATCTTGAGACTTTGCAACAAAAAATAGCAGTCCAGGTCCAGTCAGTCAAGCAGCATTCTCTGTTCCTGGATAACAAGCTACCAAACATCATTTCATTCCTGGGTCAGCACTCTCAAAATGTATCACCCAGAAGCAAAAATAAGATACGTGCACATCAATGAACTGGGACAAAATATGGTTAATTGTATTAATAATCTAGTGCAACACATGGACAAAACAAGATATTATACTTAGTCATTGAGGAGTTAAACCAGATTATATAGAGAAACGGTTCATACTTACCTGAAAGGGAATCCTGGAGAAATCTAAAATATCCTGAAGAGTCTGTAATGATAAAAAGTTAACACAAAGAATCATATTTTCCAGGATTAAAACTAAAAATTCATTTGACTCATTAAGAAAAACTAAATAAGTAAAACTACTTATCTAATAGTATGTTAATGAGAGAAGTAATCCTTGTAAAGGAACTGGTTTCAATTCAAAACACTGTTAAAAATGAGAGTGAGAGTAAAATTAAAAAATTGTTTTCCATATCAGAAGAAAAATATTTCTCTTTGAAAATATTGAAACAATTGAAATATTTATTCAGTTCAATAATTAAACTTGTTTCCTGGGGTGAAAAACATGAAAAGTTATCCATTTGCCAGCAAAATTAAAATATTAATTTGAATAAAGAAGTGCCTTTGAGATCATTCTTCTATTTTAATGTATTTCATGGTAAAAATACTATTTCCATAACATCTTTTAATGCAGAAACCCCAAAAGTCTTACCATCTGGCTACCCACGTGACAGTGCCAGATATAGTTTTGTGCCCAAGGGTGTTTACACTAAGAAGCAAAGGAGCTATAATAGGCCATTTTCAACTCCAAACAAATGTAAACATAAGTATGCATGCATGGACAATATACATCCATCAGACAAGCTAAACACCTTAAATGTGAAATGGCACATTAGTAAAGTAATGATGTAGCATCTGGCTAGTTGATGATATGAAGAAAGCTATTAAAATATGCAGTGTAGCTACCAGATAATGAAGAAGAGGCAAACAATGCATTTGACTGGATTTTTCAACCTTGTAGGAACACAGAACTTATAATTACCATCTCAATAGCAAAATAAACTGCTGAGTAACCTCCAAAACTTTGTTTTGTGCATTTCAGCAGTTTATAATTTACTTTATGGTACTGCACATCAAATGCTATCAGATTCAAAGTTACTTTAAGACTTGAGTTTCAAAAGAGTTTTGTCACAGTTTATCATGCATAGAAAATAAATCAAATGGAAAATAGAACAGGCCAAGGGCCATGGAACAACTCCTACTAATTTTACTGTATTTTCAAGTATGCTTTCATATATGATATTTCAGTATAAAAAACAAAACTAAAAATCAAACATCTCACAAATACAATAGCAAAACATGTAAACAAATATAAATATCTAGATTACTATATACAAAAAAGTTACCTTTACAACTGGGTTGTGGATTGTGACTAAACTTTAGCACTTTGGTGTAGTTTGGAGCATAATAATGTTAATATGCTCTCAAACACTTTTCAATAACTGGCTCAAATATAGGTACTACCTTAGGAGGTAATTTTCAGAAGTATTTATGTGCATAAAACTGTTATAGGTGAATAAATGCACTTTACATGTGTAAATGGGCTTTTAAAAATTGTTACAATATATGCTATCTGTATGCATGTAACTCCTTTTGAAAATTACCTCCTTTAAGGTGACACACATCAAAACCAGCAGATATGTGCACAAGCTGGGCTGAGCTATTTGAAAAGCCGCCCATGTATGTGTGTACTTGCCGCCGCACAAGCAAATGAAAAGATCCAAAAAGAGGCGGGGAAAAGGTGTGGTCTGTGTGGGATATGGGTGTTCCTGAATTTTACCTTGAAAGTTGTGTTCAAATATTTACATGCACAGGCATGCACCGGGGAATCCTACCATGTAGCTTTACTTCGGCCATGGTTGGCGTGTAAGTAGTAAAACAAAAAGACATGGGCTTGAGTTTCAAAAGAGTTTTGTCACCGTTTATCATGCATAGAAAATAAATCAAATGGAAAATAGAACAGGCCAAGGGCCATGGAACAACAACATGGAACAACAGGGTTTTAAAGATAGGGGCTAACAGGGAAGAGGTTTGGGAGGTTTGGAAGTCCTATTCCTTACCTGGTTGAACTGGGAAGACTGGTAATGGTGTTGGAGCATGTGTCTATTAAAATCCCTCCACTTATGCAGTAGAAGTGGCATTTGTGCACATATGCACGCATCCACTTAAAATCACATGCGAGTGTGCACATTGTCAGGCTATTTTATAACATGCACATGTGTTATAAAATGGCCGTGTCCCTGAGAGCAGACTGAAGAACATTACCGTCTTTGGTTTCAAGCATTCAGAAAACCTTTCCATAAAAAATGATGAAATAAAATTGTAAACAATTTTATAGTGAAAGATTACATTTTTTTTGGTAACAAAAACATCTTGGGGTAGATTTTCAAAGGGTTACGCACGTAACTTACGTGCGTAACCCTGAAAACCTGCCCCTGTGTGCGCCGAGCTTATTTGGCATAGGCTCGGCGGCGCGCGCAAGCATGTCCCGGGGCTTAGAAAAAGGGGCAGGAAGGGGGCGTGGTGCCAATCTGGGGGCGGTCCGAGGGCGGGACAGAGGCCTTCAGCACAGTGGCCATGCCTGCCAGAGGCAGGCGTAAAATCAAAAACAAAGGTAGGGGAGATTTAGGTAGGGCTGGGGGGCGGGTTAGATAGAGGAAGGGGGAGAAGGTGGGGGGGAGCAGAAGAAAAGTTCCCTCCAAGGCCGCTCCGATTTTGGAGCGGCCTCAGAGGGAAAGGGGAAAGCCATCGGGGCTCCTCTAGGGCTCGGCGTGCGCAAGGTGCACAAGTGTGCATCCCCTTGCGCGCGCCGACCCCGGATTTTATAACCTGCATGCGGATGCACGTGCAGGTTATAAAATCTATGCCCGCATGTAGGTTTGAATATTATCTGACCCCTTGAGTTCATCCTGGTGAACATAATTTATTTATTTATTTATTTATTTAACATTTTTCTATACCAACCTTCATGGTTAAATACCATATCAGGTCGGTTTACATCGAACCGGGGTAGAAAATAACTAGGTAAAGGAAAAAAACAAAGTTACATTAAACGAGGACCATGAACTTGGAAGCTTAGGTAGCTGGAAGAGAAAAGATTAAGTTAAGTTAAAAGGAGAAATAACAAATTCCGGACTAGAGATAGTCCAGACTAGAGTTAGTCCACATGTTAGAGTCGGTATCCATGCTGTCTAGGTAGTCAGAGGAGGGGGGGAAGTTCAATTGATCGTGAGTAGATAACGTCTAATGTGTATCCCAGGGTTCTGGGAAGGCTAGGCGGAACAGCCACGTTTTGAGTTTTTTCTTAAAAGTTAGCAGGCAAGGTTCCAGCCTGAGTTCAGCAGGGAGGTTGTTCCAGATGGCTGGGCCTGCTGTCGAAAATGCTGGGTCCCTGGATGCAATGAGTCGCGTGGCTTTGGTTGGAGGGGCTTGTAGCGTTCCTTTGGATATTTCTCTCATTGGCCTGTTAGAAGTATGGAGTTTTAACGGAATTTCAAGGTCGAGATAAAGGAGATTGTAGATGGATTTGTGTATTAATGTTAAAGATTTGTGAAGGACTCTGTGGTTGACTGGTAACCAGTGTAGATTTCGGAGGATGGGTGTAAAATGATCACTCCGGTTGGTGCTTGTCAGGATTCTGGCCGCAGCATTTTGTATCATCTGAAGTGGCTTGATGGTTGAGCTGGGTAGTCCTGTGAGGAGCGGGCTGCAGTAGTCTATTTTGGAAAAAATCAAGGATTGAAGAACTGTCCTAAAGTCATGGAAATATAAGAGGTTTGAGTCTTTTTAATACCTGTAGTCTGAAGAAGCAGTCTTTGGTTATAGTGTTAATCATACTCTTTAGGTTAAGACGGTTATCAAGTATTACCCCAAGGTCTCTAACCTGAGTATGAGTGAGGGCGTGGTTATGTTGGGTCTGTGACTGGTAGTTGTCTTGGTTGGCAGAAATGAGGAACAGTTCAGTCTTATTAGCATTGAGGACCAGATTTAAACTGTTGAGGAGTCTAGTGATAGATTGTAGGCAGTTGTTCCAGATCGAGAGTGATTTGGTAATGGATTCCGTTATGGGGATCAGGATCTGCACATCATCTGCGTAAATGTAGTGAATAAGATTGAGACTTGTTAACAGTTGGCACAGGGGGAGGAGGTAGATATTGAAAAGGGTGGGGGATAGGGAGGATCCTTGAGGTACTCCTAGTGATGAATTTGTTGGTGGTGATTCTTTATTGTTTATTCTGACCTTGAAGCTTCTATCACTAAGGAAAGACTTGAACCAGTTGTAGACTTGTCCTGAGATGCCTATATCTAATAGGCGATTCAGGAGGATGGCGTGGTTGACGGTATCGAACGCCGCTGAAATGTCTAAGAGGATTAGAAGAAAAGAATGTCCTTTGTCCAGTCCCATAATAATATGGTCAGTTAGGGAGATGAGCAGGGTTTCTGTGCTGTGAGATTTGCGGAAACCATACTGTGAAGGATATAGTATAATCTTCTAAATACTCTGAGAGCTGGGTGTTAACCACTTTTTCTGTGAGTTTGGCTAAGAATGGAAGATTCGATATAGGGCGGAAATTAGCTAGTTCATTAGGGTCTAAGTTGTGTTTCTTAAGGAGGGGTTTGAGAGAGGCGTTTTTTAGGTTGTTTGGGTACAGTCCTTGGGTTAAGCAGCAGTTTATGATGTTGGCCAGTGGTCCGGAGATTGTGTTTGGTATGAGTAGGAGTAGCTTGGTTGGTAAGTTGTCTGTGGGGTGGCTGGATGGTTTCTGCTTCTTGAGAATGGATTTGATCTCTTTAGATGAAGTTAATTCGAAGTTGTCTAATTTGGCTCCCTTAAGCATGTGGGTATTGGTAAATGAAGTGAGGGTGTTGGTATTGGGTGGAAGGAGTGAGAGCGTGTTTGATATCTTCTGCTGAAAGAATATGGCTAGTTCGTTTGCCTTGGATTGAGCTTGTTCGTCTGGGATTGGTGGTGGTAGTGACTTTGTGATTTGAGACACATATGAGAAGAGAGCCTTCGCGTCATATTGGAGATCATGAATTTTATTGGCGTAAAAAACGTTTTTTGATTTTAAAATTGATGACCTGTAATGATGTAAGGTTCCTCTGTATGATGAAAGCGTGGAGGGGGAAGGGGCTTTACGCCATTTGTTTTCCTTATGACGTAGTTCTTGTTTTATCTGTTTGAGATCATTGGAGAACCAAGGTTGATTTCCTTTTTTTGAAGGATTAATTATTTTCGAGATAGATGGGCAGTGTTTATTTGCTACAGCTTCTGTGATCTTGTGCCAGGAGAGCACCGCTGTGTTGGGGTTGGATAGATCTATATTTTTGAGATCCTTAGTGAGTTGTTCACTGAGTGTGTCGGAAGCACATGATTTCCTGAAGTGAATGGAGGAGAGGTGTTAGGTGGTGGGTGTCTGTTTATTTGAAGTGAGGGTGGTTGTTATCAGATAGTGGTCTGACCAGGGGATGGGGGTACATGCCGGATCCTTGGTGATGGAGAAATTAGAGTTGATAAAGATAAGGTCCAAGGTGTGTCCTGCTTTATGTGTGGGTCCGTTGACGATCTGGGTGAATCCCATTGCATTGAGGGCGGTGAGTAGGGCTTCACAGTTGGGTGCATGGTGAGTGGCTTCAAAGTGTATGTTAAAGTCTCCCAAGATTATGGTAGGAGAGTCAGTGTTGATATGTTTAACAATGGATTCAATGAGGGGGGAGGCGTCTGCTTCCAATACTCCTGGAGGGGCATAAACTAGTAAGACTTGCAGATGATTAGATTTGAATAAACCTAGTTCTAGTTTGGATTCAGTCTTGATTGTATGAGATGTTAGTCTGAGTTCTTTCTTGGTGGCTATTAACAGGCCGCCCCCTCGTTTTTTGTGTCTGTGGATAGAGAAAAAGTCGTATTTGTGGGTAGGTAATTGATTGATTAGCGCTATATCCGAGTTTTTTAGCCAGGTTTCTGTGATGGCGCAGACGTCAGGGTTACAGTCTAAGAGATAGTCGTTGAGGATATGAGTCTTTTTTGTCAGGGATTGAGAATTAAATAGGGTCACTGAGAGAAGAGTTAGACCTAGGAGCTGAGTCAGGGGAGTGATCAGGATAGGGATGAGAGATCTGGGAATTCTTGCTGGAGGAGATTGAGCTGGAAGCATGTTGAAGAGGTGGCGGTGATATCTGATGGGAATATGTTGGGTCATCATATTTGTGTTACTCTGGTCTTGTTGTGAGTGCAGAGAAGAGACTTAGTTAATGGTCCTGGGTGGTTGTTGTTTCCAGGCCTCGCTTTCCGATGAGTTAGTTGAAAAGGGTTGTTTGAGCCACGGGCGTGTGGAGTAGGAAGGGGGCTGCTCAGGGGCTGCACGAAGGGGCTCACAAAGGGGCAGGCCCCTTTGTCGCGCCCCTTCGATGCGCGGCACAGACGCGCGGCGCCTGAGCTCAGCTTTGTTTAAATGTCCCTCTCCCTCGCTGATTGGTTGCTTGGGCTGGTGGGCGGGTCAATAATGAACAAAGTCTTATTACAAATCTAATTTTTCATCACTGACAGGCAAAATGCAGGATCCAGTTGCAAAAGAAACATATTTTATATAAAGCAGCAAAACCCAGTCACTTTCAATGGTCCTTAGGAAATACTATAGCACTGCTCAGGATAATCTATGTGGCAAAGAAAGTTTTTATAGGCAGGAGGCTTAGCTAAGAACCTCAATATTATATCAGATGAATGCAGGATTTGCTACAAATCCAGGTCACATTAAAAATCATATTTCCAACATTCCAACATCTACCACATTTGACTTATATTCTGCTTTTCTGCAAATAAAAATGGATTACATTCAGATACTGTATATACTTTATGTTGCAACATCATCTCTCTCTTTCTGTCACTAATTCTCTCAATCTTATGTTCCTTCAAATATAAGGGTAATGAAAATATTCAATCCATCTCTGGCTTTCTCACCTACTTCGGGTTTCATTTACCCATATTAATTTTGGTTTCTGGAAGAAAAATACTGAGAAATATTTGGATTTTTACAAATTTCAAGAGTTATTTGATACAAAAAGGATATTTTTATAGTCTAAAAAATATATTTGTAGTGTATGGGAGTAAAAGTCCTATGAGTCATTTTCAATATAATGCTGAGCACTAAATTTAACTAATACTATTACTACTTAACGTTTATATTGTGCTACACAGCATATGCAGTGCTGTACAAACATAAAAAAACAATCCCTGCTCAGTAGAGCTTACAATCTAATAAGACAAGCATACAGGACAATTGACATGGGAGTACTTCACAAAGCAAGACAATGGTTAAAAAGAAAAGAAAGTTAATTAACAAGACTAAAAGCAGACAAGCATATAATTTGAAAGTGGTTTCAAAAAAGTGGGTCTTTAGATGAGATTTAAACACGGCAAGAGAAGGAGCATGACTCACTAGTTCAGGAAGACTATTCTAAGCACACAGTGAAGCCAGGTGGGAAGCACACAGTCATGAATTGGTGATAGATGAGAAGGGTACAGAGAGGACTGACTTGTCTGATGAGCGGAGTACATGAGGACGGGTGTAGAGGGAGATAAGATAGGAGAGGTAGTAAGGTGTTGCAGAGGGAAGGCATTTGAAGGCGAGAATAAGGAGCTTGAACTGTATGTAGACTAGGGCACCAATGTAATGACTTCAGGTTATGTGAGTGTAATGACTTTGGTGAAAGATAAATCTTTTAACTGAATTTAGAACAGATTGCAGTGGAGAGAGATGACTTGCTGGGAGCCAGTGAGGACCGGTTTGCAATGGTCTAAGTGGGAAGAGATCAGAGAGTGGATAAGGGTTCTGGTAGTGTGTTGAGAAAGGAAAGAATGGATTTTGGTAATGTTATAAAGAAAGATATGGTAAGTTTTAGCAGAGTCTGGGATATGCATAGTGAAGGAGAGAGAGAGAGAGGAGTCAAAGAGGACGCCAAGGTTACAGGCTGATGGAACTGGAATGATGACTCCATTATCCATAGAAAAAGAGAAAGGAAGAAGAGGGGAAGTGGGCTTGGGGAAAATATAAGGAGCTCTGTCTTGGCCATGTTGAGTTTAAGATGGCAGCCAAACAAAATATCACCTGATTAACATTTGTCTAATTTTGAGCCAATCCTAACCAGTTAGGTTTGTGACTGAAAATGTGCTTTCATATAGCAGGACAAAATTTGTTTAGCTAGATAGCACCTAGGTAGAGAGTGCATCAAGCTAGGCTGAAAGTACATTGTAGAAATGTTTGTGTACTTTTCCTGATTCCAAATCATATTAAATGTTCACTAATGTTTACTGTGCTGATCATACCTCTGACTGTGCATGTAAAATTGGCTCCCAACCCTAGATCACCACCACCAAAATATCACCTTGAGTTACTAGTTGACCCTCATACAGTGATATAAAGAGTTGACTAATAAGAGATCCTTATAAAGAATCTCTCTCTCTCTCTCGCTCTCTCTCTCGCTCTCTCTCTCTCTCTCTCCATTGATTTTATATATTTGCCCTGGGTGCACTGTCAGGCATCAGCATGCTGCAAGGTGAGCTGAGTGGTGATTGGCAAGCAGAGGTGGGGCATAGGGCCGTTTTCATCTCGGCAAGAAAAAAATGTCCCAAGTCACTGATCTTTACAGCAGCAGCAGCCTAGGGAATACTTTCACTGCTGGAGAGAGCAATGTTGAGAGTCGGGGACCCAGAGGAAAGTTCCTGGTGCTGGTATCATGCTGGACTGCCACCTGAAAGTGATTCTCAAGAGCACTTCCAGTTTCGCGCTGAAACTAGACAGTTTAAAAAAAATAATTATATCAAGAAAAAAGTGGATAATTTTGGACATGAACCCTGATCTGGGGTAGGAAACCCTGTCGATGCCCCCACATCAGTTTTAAAGTCCTGGGTTCAAGTTGCCCAACCCAGTTCTAAAGAGCCCGGAATCCTCTTTAAATCTTAAAATAAATATTTAGAGAGGGTCAGGAGGACCTCCTCTGGTAGACACATATTTTGGGGATTAAAACTGGCAGAGATTACCCTAGTTTAAAATGTTTTTTTGAAATTCTAGAATATCCAGTGGTGGTCAGGTAAAGAGAGGTCCCTTACTCCTATTATGCATTTAAAAAATGTTTAAATGGCTTTGAGAGGCAAAATCATCAGTGACTGTAAATGCTGGATAAAATGCTCTAAAACAGCTATTAAACAGGGGAATTTCTTTGGCAAAACATTAGTGCTTAATAGGGAAGGTTGAGAGACTTCCTAATAGGGATGTGCAATTGTTTTCTGAATTAGGCAATGTCAATGAAATTGCCTAATTTGGAATGGTTCGGAAGAACCAAAAAAGATTTAATTTTTTCCAAAATTTTGGCAAAAATTCATTTTTGAGTTAGCGCGCACTAAGGGGTAGATTTTATAAATGTACGCGTGGGCGTACTTTTGTTCGTGCACCAGGCGCGAACAAAAGTACGCTGGATTTTATAAGATATGCGCATAGCCGTGCGTATCTTATAAAATCCGGGGTCGGCACTTGCAAGGGGGTGCACATTTGTGCAACCTGCGCGCGCCGAACCCAGCGCGCGCTGCCTGTTCCCTCCGAGGCCGCTCCAAAATCGGAGGCGGCCTCGGAGGGAACTTTCCTTCCACCTCCCCTCACCTTCCCCTCCCTTCCCCTACCTAACCCACCCCCCCGGCCCTATCTAAACCCACCCTACCTTTGTTGGCAGATTTACGGCTGCGGAAAGCAGGCGTAAATCTGTGCACGCCAGCGGGCTGCTGGCGCACCATCACCCGACCCGGGGGCTGGTCTGGAGGCCTCGACCATGCCCCCGGGCCGGCGCCATGCCCCCTAAACGCCACGTCACTCGCGGCACCCCCTGACACGCCCCCGACACGCCCCTCCATGCAAGCCCCGGGACTTATGCGTGTCCCGGGGCTTGCGCGCACCGCCGAGCCTATGCAAAATAGGCTCGACGCATGCAGGGGGGGGTTTGGGGTAGGTTTTTGGGGAGTTGCGCGTATCGTACGCGCGTACCCCTTTGAAAATCTACCCCCTAAGGCTGACAGGTTAGTGCACGCTAACCTGAAAAATCGGGGCCCCCCAAAAAATAACCCAAACTGCAGGAAAAATGAAATTCCCGCGAAGGGGCCCCGAAACGAAGTCCGACACAAAAGTTTTACCCGAAGCACATCTCTACTTCCTAATGAGTTTTTGAATGAGAAAAAGGTGGGCCCATGCCAATCGCTCGGAGCCCACCCATGACGGCAGCGTGCTGGCCGACAGGAACAAGGACAAAGGGGGAGGGAGGACATGGGAAGGAAGGGGGCAGCCAAAACCCCCCACCTCAATTGCACCCCTTCCTGTCTGCGCTCCGAAGAAGGTCCCGACGTGTGACGCCATGGCCCCGCCCCGGGGCCATGGCGTCACAAGGCGGTGCTGACGGCGCTCAATGATGACGCTCACGGCACTTTAAAGGGCCGCGACACGCGCCAAGCGATCCATTTGGATCACGTAGCAGCCCGAAAACCCACCCACCCTCCCACTGTGTTTGCCCACTTTCACGTTACTTTATCTATGTTAGCGAGCTTGCATTCATGTATATTACTGTTTGGGGAATTGTCGCAGCTGAAAGGGGGAGGGCACCTGGGCCGGTTCAGTAGGATTTCATGTGGCGCTGGTGTCATCACACGACGGCAGGGTAGCGCTGGGAAGCGTAAAAGACGATTGCCCCCTTGCTCGGGAACAAGGCGAGGGGCCCACAGCGACAGGCTGCCTTGCTTGGTCCAAGTGGCGGGCAGCGGAACAAGCATACTGCCGGCTCGGGTACTTCTATACAAGTTATCATGTTATGTTTAAAATAAAAGCTGCGGCCATTTTATACCAAGAACCGAGTCTGCGTGTTTACTATTATAGAGGATAACGATCGAAAAAGGGTTACGGGGTATGGGTCAGGTAAATTGGGATTGAACAATGGACAAAGGACCCAGTGGTAGCTGCTAACGTTAATATCTATTGGAAAAAATGGAAAATTGGGTGAGAAACTGTTTAACCCATTTCTTGTCTAAAATTGGGTTAAACATTTTATTTTGATCTCTGAAACCTGCATGAATTATCTTGGGAATGATAAAGAAGTCAGTTGTGAGAGAAAATTGGGCCAAGTATGTGTGTTTGTGTGACACTTGAATTCCAAATCATTAAAAATCCATGTTCCAGTCTGGGTTTTCAAAACAACAGACTCCATTTTACAGTAAAGCTCCTGAGCTGCACAGTATGCTAGTTGGGTGTCTCCCACCATTATGAGGAAAAAAAAACCCCTCAGAATCTACAGTAAGAGGGCTGGCGTAGGAAGACCCCTCATGTCTCAGGTGATTCACCAACCTGAAGCAGCCCCAAACTTGCAAAGTTTATGAATTTTTTTTTTAAAGTCTTTAAAAGTAATCTGTGACAAAGAAGGGGGGGGGGGGTACCCTCAGGTATTATAAGTGTTAAATTTCCTACATAGTGAATTTGAAAACTATTTACTCTGATGTCATTCGCAGAGTAGGGATAGGTGCCAAACTGTCACAGGCTGAACACAGAGAGGAGAGTGAGAGTGAAACAGATTGAGGGCAGACCTGCTTTCACAGTATTCTGCCACAGATACAGTTATGCACAGAGAAAATGTAACTAAAATACACCTAAGAGAATAAGAGTGGATGAAAGGAGTATATGAATGTGAAATTTAAAGTACTTTGTTACTAAAATCCTCAAGTAAGTTAGTTAAAGCTAATTTCAGCCAATTTGTGGTATCTTTATTGACTAGTTGTCAGAGGGATGAAATAAATCTTTTTGAATGTGTGAAAATAAATTAAAAAACACATTTTTCTTTGTACACATTTCCCCCATTATTGGAAAAGTGTAAGGTAAGCATTTCTATCCTGTAATAAAGTGAAAAGAAATCTATATAAGAGTCACTACTTAAATTAAATTAAGAGCAATAATCCTTATATAGAAACAGTAAGAAGGAAAATTCTTCAAATAATTCCTGCAAGTACTATACATACAGTGTGATGCAAGCTTATAGTGTTAATGACAATCTGTGGAGTTGATTAAATATCCTGTATGCTATAGTTGGCAACCACAATTTCTAAATACATGTAACTCTGAGTCAGCACAGTGCCAATCCTCGAAAAGGGAGTGACAGTGTGAAGGATGCAGTTTAATTGGGTTTAGCTACACTGCAAGAACATAAGTTGTACCTCACAGAAAATAAATAGGGATGTCATGCAACAGCAGAATAGAGTTCTGTTTGTAAGTGTGACTGAAACAGAAATAAAAATCTTCTTCAGAATGACAAAAAACATCATACATTACTTCTGTGAGATAGATTAGGATGGGATTAATTATCCTTTTATTTTCTCACTAAGGGAGTCATTTTGTAAAGTCCCTTTTCGTGTGCGATAACTTGCTAGGGGTGGAGTCGGGGCAGCGAGGGGAGGCGAGGGGCAGACTCCACGATGTCTTCGCTGATGGCGATAAGGTAAGCCAAGTTATCGTCTCCAGTAGCGTGCCCAATAGCACCACCTTTCACGGTGGTGCTATTGGGTGCGAAAGCCGGCAGCGATAACACTGCGGTGGTGCAATGGCTGCCAGCTTTTGCAGACCCCCCCCCCCACCTTCACCCCCCTGCCCCCCCCCCCCCCCCCATTTTCACTGGATTCACCCAGTCTGCGATAGAATGGTAATTCCAGGCCTAAATTAGGTTGGGGTCCATATTCAGAAGGATGTTTAGTGGGCAACCATAGCCAGATAACGTTACACATAACTGGATACTCTTTTTGAATACCGCTGGTTATATAAAAAGTTATTAGGCTATGGTAAGCCAAATAACTTGAGACTTAACCTGATATATTAAAAAAAAAAGAATATATCTAGTTAAGTTACACTCAAGAAAAAAAAAAAATTCCAATGTGGCCTGCCTCCCTCCCACCCAATTTGCAAAGGCCCCCCAGGGCTGCCCTTTCCTCCCCCCAAAACTGGCTCATTTAAATAAAATAAAAATTTAATAGCTCTGGGAGAACCCCTCCCAACCTCCTGTACCAACGTTTCCTTAAATGGGTACATTTTTAATTTAACGGTCCTATGAATCACCTAACCCGAATGCCCACGCCAACCCTTTCCCTTCTGCCCAGTACCTGTTTTTAAAGTTGATGGCCAGGATAATGGTAACCTGCTACCGCGATCCTGCCTGGCACTTCTGGGGATCATGGGGGCAGAAGCGTCCCCCATGAGTCACTTATCTGGACTCATGGGGGACGCTTCTGCCCCATGAGTCCAGATAACTTAGCCAAATATGCCCAATATTCAACTAAGTTAATAGGATAACAGGACCCCGTTCTGGAATGCCCCCAAAATTCCCCCTTTTATATCCAGCTAAATTATAGCTGGATAACAACATATACGACTATGATTTAGCTGGTTAAGAGGCTCAATATGCTGTTTAAGCCATTTAGATGGATTACTTGTGAATTATCCATCTAAATGGCTTTTAAATATCTACCATGGGTGAAAAAGAAATTTGGCTCAATTTTTGGTGATCACATTTGAGTTACTGTAGTGCGGTTTATCAGCTCCTACTTCTGTGGTCATTTTGATATGGCTGGCACCACCGCTTGAATATTTTGAGAGACGTTTTGTTACTGAGTTTTAAATATCTACCCCATTAAGTTCAACAAGACTGCATAGACACCACATATAGAAACATTTTAGCACATCTTTGGATGAGGAGGACATGTTAGTGTATGTAGGGAACACATGCTTTTAGTTATTTAAAGTTGGTCTGTCTTCAGGCAACCAGCACTAGATGACAGAGAGGCAGAAGAAAGAGACAGACAGCCTACATTCATCAGAGCTCCAGAACCAGAGAAGGAACAGATGAGAAGCCTGAGAAAAAGAGACACAGTGTCAGATATGCTGCAGAACAGCTTATGTAAACATCATCCACCACACACTTGGCTAGCCACAGCAAATTTACAGGGTTATGAACACAAGGAAAAAGAATGGAAGAAAAGAAAGAGTGTTAATATTTCTTCAACTAAGTGAAGAAAGAACCAGGAAAGAATTGAAATCTTTATATAGGACCATACTTATCATCCACGTATCCCATAGAGATCAGCTGAAACACCTGAAAGGAAGTATTAGAAAAGAATTGCATTCTTTGATAGCTAGCAACTACTGGATCATGATATCTTTTCAGTATAGACAAAGATTCAGAAACCAGTGCACATTATTATACTTATCTAATGAGAGCTCTCAGATAGTAACTCTGGTACCAGATAGAGTTAGCCATTCTAGAAAGGAAAAGAGTAAGAAAAGAAGGTTTAATGACCATAATAATCTTTGCTCAAAGGAAAACTGGCTTGCAATATTTGAAAATATTGCAAATACTTTAAACTTCTGATTTCATGAAACTGTTTGCTTTTTTTATGAATACAATTTGGAAAAACTGTGTTCTGTGTCAAAACTTGAATTCATCTGCCCTGTATATTTTATTTTAAATGACCCTGCCTTCCCTCTCTATCCATGAGAGACTAGTTGGGTGGATTAAGGTCCCCTACGTTCTTATAAAAGGAATCCCCAACAGGAAGGAGATCAAATCTTTCTTTCGTATCCCCTCTTTTGTAGAGATAGTGACTCCTGAAATAATATCTCTAACCCTATACTGCTGCAATACCTCAGTCACCATAGTGGTAGAGTCATGGCCCAGAATTAGTGATGTGATAGATCACATGAAGACTGGATAGCGGTTATTTTTCCATTGCTTTACTCTCTTTATTGGGGAGGAACTCTGTCAGCTTTGCCTGGCCAAGTCCTGTGGTTCTCTGACGAGGGGGAAGGGGTGTGGTCACAACCATGCCTTAGATGTCACATTCACTGATGCCTATGACAAGGGGAAAGGACTATAAGAAGGCATCAGAAGCAAAACTGGCTCCTGAGAGCTTCTAATTCGGGAGCCAAAGGGAGATAAAGTGGCAGCTTTACAGCAAGGGGTATTGATGAGGACAAAGCAGGGCTAGCAGAGACAGGGAAACTGGCACAAACCTGTAGGCCAAGATGGGGAGTTTGCAGGCAATGGACCTACAGGGGAAGGTGAAATTCATGATGGTGGTGAAAATGCTGAAAGGCCGAAGAATAAATTGTATATGTTTGAAGATAAATTATTGTATGATGCCTCTCTTTTATGCTATATAGTTAAAGGTGTGAAAAGTGAATGTATGTTGTATATAACTGTTTTAATTCAATATAAACTGCCTTCTCAGCACTATCAACGTCAGATGAATAGTATTAGATAATTCAGTTAAGCATATATAAACAAATAATTAAGCATATATAAACAACATATAAATATGTTGACTTTTATTAAAATATGTAAATTGTGGACATATGCATGAGATAAAGACAGGTCAATTTTTTATTTGCAGCAAAATCCCCATGAACTAGCAGAACACCCACCACTGCAGCAAAATATCCACTGCTGTTCTGAGATAAAACTTACCAACCCACAGCAGATTTTACCATGAACTATGCATTTCCAAGGAACAAAAACCATTGCTGCTATTTTTATAGCAAATTGTTTAAGTTCCCTATAAGTGAGCTCTGAACCTGTGTGAAATATGTAGCTAAAGTGTTGTTGCCGAATGATAAAAAGTGTGATTGCTTTTGTTTACTGCAGTTCATGTAATCTGAATGGATTCTTCAGTTACTGCTTATATCTTTACATTCTAATTATTTGAAAACACTACATTGCTGACTTTCTAGAGAGAGAAACAAAAATTAAGCTAGGAATTGGGATTTTGATATTCGTGTTGCTTTGAACAAAAACTACCTAGTGATGAATCTATAGAAACTAGAGGGATTCTCACATTTTTCTAAAACAAAAGCAAACTGAATGATTCTAATTTGTCTTCCTCAGCATTTCTAAAGATTTCCCCTCCTTTTCATTAAGAAAATGCTCCTCGGATCCCTCTTTACAGATACCCTGATGCAGCAGATGATCTCTTTAGCTGTAGAACAAAGCTGACTGATGGGGCTAGCCCCACTGCTGCTCTAAGTGAGGGAGCACTTGATCCGCCAGGGCATGAGGTATCCCTCACTCCATCGGATTGCCTGCCACCAATGGAGTAAGATAGAGTGGAACTGTAGTGCTCATCAATGCGAGTTTGGCAAACATCTCCACTGATTATTCATTTTCCATAAAGGGCCAGACTCTGATGAATTATCTTGTTGAGGAGAAGGTAGTGATACTGGCCACAGGAATGGATATGATTGGGAATACAGCTATAAGCATTACTTTGGGAATAGCTTCTACTGTTAAAAACCATCTAGTTAGGCCCTCTGTGGTTACTTTGGATTCCATATGGACAATTTTTCAAAGACTGGATAACTCTTTAACTGATACTTCTTTCAATACTAAGGGGTTAACTCCGAGTGTGAAAAAATTGGTACACAAGTGAATCCTGCTTAAAAGACATGAGACGTACGAACAGAACAGTGGTCTCTTGTGAAGATTTGATGACCTACGGAGTGAGAAAACTCACTCCAAGATGAGATGTGTGCATTGTTCTCTCCACCTAGCTTGATGGACTCTCTACCTGGGTAACAACAAGCTAGGTGGAGAGAACAATGCACACATCTCATCTTGGTATGAGTTTCCTCATTCCGAAGGCCAGCAAATCTTCACAAGAGACCACTGTTCTGGTCATACATCTCATGTTGAATGTGAAAGTGGCCCCTAACCCTCTACACTAATACTTAACCCTCACCTCGAGTTACTAGGTGGGCCTCCCATAGGGATACAAATAACTGTATAGGGAGGAAACACTATAGCAAGGTGCACACTCGCTCTCTCTCTCTCTCTCTCTCATATCATATCATATCATACCATACTGAAACAGGCCTGTCAGTCAACATTGTAAACTGCAAATGCAAGAGGTGTAGTTATTTCTCCTCTTTAGGAGCTGTGCTAACAGTGTGGCTGTTTCACAGCACATGATATCTCCTCCCTACTTTACATTTACTCCGCCCCCTGAATACAAATGTAAACATTCACATATTGCGTTAACTGCTGTTAGCGTGATTTGTAGAATTATCGCACGCGGTAACTCCTTGGAAAATGAGGCCCTGAGTGACTAGTGGCTCACTGGCTACTAGTAGCCTCTAGCCAGCCACTACCCCTTAATAGTGCTACTGATACTGAGTGAATTATAACTGCCAGCCAGGCAGACTCAAGTCCAGCACCAACAAAGTAAGCTGGCACAGCAGCCAGTGAGTAGTTCAGTAATGTATTGTGTTGTATTTTACTTTTTAAACTTAAGCAGCTAATATAAATATAGCCCCAGCCAGAGCACAAGACAGAGGATAGGATATAGTCAAGTGACAGGTCACTGTGTGACTAGTAATCTGACTAGTGGCTCACTGGCTAGTAGCCAGCCACTAGCCAGTGACACTAGGCTACCCCTAAATAAGTATTATACTTAATATACTAGCGCTACTAACAAACAATTGAATTATAAATTTAAGGCTCAAGTGCAAGTCCAGCGCCAACACACTGGCACAGCAGTAAGACGCCACACTAGTTTAGTAGTTAGACTGATATTTTAGTATCAGTCAATCACCAGCTGCAGCTAATAGTACTGATTGATCGATAATATATATAATGCTGCACTTCTGCACAGGAAGCACTGATGTGACTGCTGGAGTGGTGCACTGCCTGCCTACCTAGGCTTGAATATAATGCTGCAGTACTGCTACTAATAATTCTGCTAAATGCCACTAGCCTAGCCAGACATTCACCACCACCTAGTAATTAATTATTAATTCACTGATATAATAAAGCAATAAAAAATTGAGTAGGTTGATTATAATAGATCTAGTAGATTGAATAAAGAGCTGATGTTTCTCCTCTCCTCACACCAAACAAAAGCAACCCCCAAGCAGAGAAGCCCTTCTTATTTAGCTTAGCTAGTGAGTAAAAGTCGGAGGGAAAGTAAATGTACTGGCCACTTCAAAAATACACTTACCAACAATTACCATATACATATATTTGAAGTGTGTATAATAATTCCAGGACCACCTTTCTAAAATGCACAGGGAGTGGCAAATTCAAAACATGCACTAGCATTTCACGTGCCAGTGCCTGGTAACAAAAATAATAAACAAACAAGTTCTAGTCACATGACTGATCACACATTACTTTTTTTGTCAAACTACCAACCGTTTCCATTTCCCATCCCCCATATATTAAACCATCACGTCAGTGGGAACCTTGGTAACATCAATAAATAAGAGGGCAGCCAATAGGAATACATATTCATTCCTAACTGACCTTAACTGACCTGAAAAGTGTCAAATTGTATCATTTTCTGTTAGTGCGCGCTAACATCCTGTTAGCGCGCACTAAGACGATTAAAGATTTTTTCACGATAAATCGGGGGAATTTCTATTGTTTCGCACTCTTTAACGACTAATGGAAAATTTAAAAATATCGGACGATATTTTAAATCGTCAAAAAATGATTCACATCCCTAGTAATTAATCTCAGTAGACGTCATTCCAGATCTATCTGAGGATCCCCCAAATACCCCTGTAGTAACCTTACAACCAGCTTTGGCAAAGCATCATACAATGCTATTTTTCCCATTAATCCTCATCTACTCCTTCCCCTTCCTTGGAAAAGAGCCCAGCAGAGTGATTCTAGCTAATCTCATCTCTATTTTTTTTTAATTTTATTTTTATTCCACTTTATATTATATTCCAGAAGATAATCACAGATAAATACACAAATATCAAAACAGAAGAACAAAAATTCATACGAAAAGAAAATAAATTATGCTTGAAACTTATCTGTGATCCTAAGACTAGTACAGAAAGAAATAACGGAACCTGTCTAAAAGAGAACAAAAGGAAGCAGCATTAGCAGAAAATTAACATTTTGAAAAACTGTGTTGAACTACTCTATTACTGCTTCTCTCCTTACTTCTAAGGTTTGATGGGTTTAGGAATCAAGGTATGTTCGCAGCTGGTCCGGATGATTAAATACATATCTCATGTTTTGATGAGTCAAAACACATTTACAAGGAAAACACAAGACATATTTCGCTCCCTTTTGAATTACTTTCTCCCTCATGGTCAGAAATTCTTTTCTCCTCAGCTGCGTACTTAAAGATACATCCGGAAAGATCCTAATTGGAAATCCATGAAATTGAGAATTTTGATTTTTAAAATATAATCTCAATATTAAATCCCTCTGAGAAATATCAGCACATTGTATTATTAGGGTGCCCCGAGTTTTTATTTCCATATCTGATGACTTTTCTAACAGTTCAGACAAATTTGTGTCTTCACTTAAACATCCTTGTTCTGGCCCTTCTGTGCCCCCTACTAATCGAGATATATAATAAACTCTAGAAATTACAGGAAGCATACTATCAGAATACTTCAGTATTTTTAAAAGATAACTTTTAAATAATTCTCTAGGGGACAACAGATGGGTCCTAGGAAAATTAAGAATTCTCAGATTTGCCCTTCTAATTTGATTTTCCATCTGCTCAATTTTATTTAGTTGAAATTTTTCTGACTTAATTAAGTTCACCTGAACTTTTTCAACCTCTTCAATTTTGTGTTCTAGATTTATCATTGAATTTTCTATCTTCTCTGTTCTAACCTGCAGTTCTTATTGTCTAGACTTAATTGAACTGTTTTAGTCAAATCATTTATGGACTTTTGAATTGCAAGAATCATACTGCCAATTTCTTCCATTGTAAATTTTGTGGGAACAAAAACTACAGGGCCAGCTGACAATTCCCCCTGTCCACTTTCCATCTTTTTAACCTTAGGAACCAATACGGTACTATCCCCCTGATTAGGGCTCAAAACTAGCAGAGACTCGTGAGTCCGCCGTGGAACATCTGTTCCCACTGCCTCCCCCTTGCCCCCCGCTAGTATAGAGTCCAAACTCTGGGTGGTATCCTCGAGAGTTATTCCACCTCCTCCTCTTCCCGTTGGCGGTTCAGGTGTTAAAGGAGCTCCAGGGCTCAAAGATGTTTCATTGGTCAGGGAGTTGAGTTCCTGCTCCTGAACTTCAACTCCAGCGACTCCTGCACCTGGCGTTAAAGTAGTTCGGCCAAAAATATCCTGAATTCGGGGTTGATTACTATCAATCACGGGTGTTGAAGTAATTGTTATTTTCCCCTTCCTCTTAGTATGTGGCATCACTATGAGGAAGGGGCATCGAGAACTTAACTCAATAGATGAAAACCTTAAGACTTCAATTAGAGTTTTTTGGTAACACAGTTATATTTTAAAACAGGGTCCGATGACTGCTGACCAATATATAAAACGTTGATTCTCTTTACCTTAGGGACTCAGTCTCTTCAATTTCTCCAGCTATCCCAGCGAATTCCAGCGAAGCCGGCTAAGCCGGGCGCCCCTTAGGCGTGGCTTTGGCGACACGCCGACGGCGATGCGCCGTACAGACGCCGGTTTTATGGGCGTCTGTTAGGACTCCTCCCAGTGACATCAGGCCCGGAAGGGGTCGTGGCAGGCCGTGGCAACAAGAAAGTTCCCGCTTCTCTCCAAAAGGAAATCCTTCGGTAGGCAAGCCAGTCCCAGGTAAGCAAATATCAGAATCAGAATGAGCAGTCAGCAGCCATCTCATCTCTATTTTTCATTTTACTCACAGGTCCTTTGTCTGGGTCAGTGTATATCAGAAGCAACTTATACAACATCATGATAATGGAGCAATAGGTGAACTAGATAGGTTTATTTAGTGTCTACCTTGTCGACTGCTAATACCAAAGAGATGTGGCTATCCAAATGTATTCATAGTGATTATCAGTCCAAAAGAGTCATGTCTCGCCTGTTTGAATAGATCTGCCAATGCAGAGTACATAGCTTGCCATAGTTTGCACCTTCTTGCTTGCTTGTCTTAGCTATGCATTTATCCCTGTCCTAACCCTCACATGTTGGTGAGATAGTCGCATAGGTATTATGGAACTCCAGCAGGGCCTAGGAAATGGAGCTAAGTACTCTAAGTCATAGAAATCACAATAGCTCAGCTGCTTAAAGGCACAGCCTGAAGCTGCAAGTTGACGTTTACAATCATCAATCACAGACTCATGTTACAGCCAGATTCCCCAGCTGGCATCCATGTGAATCTGAATATATTCACATGTACATCAGATGCATAGTGTCACATGGGCCTGAAAAGACGCAGCTGTATCTAAATCAGTGCAGATATCAGAGGGCTTACATAGTGTAAGTGCTTCCTTTTGTTTGTTTAAAAAATGATGCCTGATAATTTCATCAAGTTTCCCTAATTGTGTGACTTGTATTATGCCAATGCCACTACTCCCATGTAATGCTCTTCTCAAATCACTACTATGGCTCCCCATCCCTTTTCATGCACAGTTCAACCTCCTCTTACTCACTTATAAGGGCCTTCACAATACAGCTCCTCACTACCTCTCCTCTCCTATCTCCCTCCATCCCTCCTCATGCACTCTGCTTATCAGGCTAGTCATTCCTATGTATACCCTTCTCCTCTACTGAAAATTCCCTTTTCTGTATTTTCTACCTGACTGTACTATGTGCTTGGAATAAATGTCCTAAGTTGGCACATTATGCTCCCTCTCTTCCCTTATTTAAATCTAATCTAAACCACACCTTTTGGAGGCAGCTTTTAAATCTTTACCCCTGAATATATCTCTCTTACAAATTTTAACCATTTTCTTAACAAAAGAAATTCTCGCTTGCACTGTATGTGTATCTTGATTAGATTGTAAGTTCTACAGAGGACTGTCACATAATGTTTTTGCACAGCACTGTGTATGTCGAGTAGTGCTATAAAAGTAATTAGTAATAGGATGTGCACTTTTTCATATTGTTGAGTTTCATATATTTTTTTCATGCATAAAGTTGTATTTATATGCATTAAATCAATTTAATGTGTGTAAAGTAGCAAAACAATGACACATGAAATAAAAAAATACATTTTTTTCCATGAATGCACCTAATATACAGAACATTTATTATTATTCAATTTTATTACAAAGTCTATAATATTTTTTGTTATTAAAGCATTTTATGCTATTGAAACATATCTGATATTAAAAATGTGTTTTCCTTTCCCTAAGGTCTTCTGTGTTGCATGTTGAGCTTTGTGTTTCAACTCTAGCCATTTGACTCTAATAATGCAAATAGGAATACATATTTTCCAAATTATATTGGTAACATGGTGTACAACCTTGTACTAGCTGTCCAGCATGGACAAAAATAACAGATATTTTACATATTTACAGTAATGTGAAGAATTCTATCTTTTGCAAAAAAAAATCTATATAGTTCCCAATGGACATTGGATCAGCTGTTTGTGTATAAAGGCAGTAAATAAATCCAATTTCCCTCTTAGCTCCCATGGTAGGTAATAATATGAGCTAAACAAGATATGTACACCTCATATTGATTTTCACAGACATTTCTTTTAATTTGAATATATACAGAAAGTAATAGGCAGCATGCTCGATACATCAGTGCTTTCATTTATTTTCTTCTACCAGCAAAGAAAAGTATAAAATAGTCAGTTTTTAGTAGCTTAAACCTGCTTATCTCATGATTATGATGAAAAATAGAACCAATCTTTGTAAGCTAATGATTGGAATCCTATTTCTATTGTTAGTGGAAGTATAAGGAAGAGAGGTTCCTTCAGAGCATTACATCTATACAAGGATTGGTGACAGCAGTAATTGCAGCTCTTATAGATACGGATTTATTACAACCTCTCACAGGTCCCTGGATTCTTCATTATCCTTAAGATTTACCATGTAATCTATGCTGTCACTCCATCTCTGTCCATGTAACTGCTATTATTCTTATTAAATAGTTTGGGTCTTTTGTGGCAACCACATTTTTCATCAGCTGGGAAATGCTTAGCTTTCTCAGACTCTTGAGCTTCTACGGTCATGATTTTGTGTGTAACAAGGTGAAAGAGACCTCTATGGAATATAAGTAAAGAACAATTGTAATATAGAGAAAATGCATTCACACCCATATTTATACTTGCATGTTATTTCTCAGTCATATTTATTTATTTATTTATTTAAAATGCATATACCGCAAATCATAATTTCTAAGCGACTAGCAATAAAACTTTTATAAAATCCATTATACATAAATCAAAACAAATGAAAATTCTGATCGATACATTTATCAAAACAATAAAGTACTCTCTCTCTTACAAGGTATAGTTGTCTCCTCATATTACACATGTCCTTCTCAGTATCTTGACTTTTTCAAAGATTTCTTGTTATGTGGCATCTCAGCCACAAATGCCATTTTAATGGAGGCAGTTTTTTCTATTCAATCATGCACTACTCAGAAAAAGCCTGGGAAAACAGAAAAGTCTTGAGCATTTCTCTAAATTTTAAAAGGGAAGATTCTTCCTTTAAACCTCGAGGTGGAGTATGCCATAACTCGGGGCCCTGAACGTGAATGTGTATAAAGGTAAACAGATTTTTCTCCCAAATTTGTTTACCTTTACACAATTAGACAATAAGAAATGGAATTGCTTGTCAAGTGCTATACCTTGCTTATTGGATATTTATAACTTTAGATTAATATTTCTGTATGGGGTTTACCTGCATGGGGCAGCAAATACAACCCAAATCAGTTTAAGGGTGGAAAGACATTGCTTGATTTCTGTGAGATAGGTTGATATTCTCTCGTAGGTTTCTTCAAGCGTATTCTGTATTGGAACCAATATTTGAATGTCATCAGCATTTAGGAAAAAAGTCAGACCTAGGCGATTCATTATGTGACAAATTCAAAGGAGATAAATGTTGAAGAGTGTAGCCAAGAGGGCAGATCCTTGAGGGACTCCTGTATTTAGGTTTACTTAATTCGAAAGGTTGTTGTTGTATATTACTTGGAAACTTCTATGAGATAAATAAGAGTTGAACCATTTAAATATAGTACTCGTTGCCCCTATTTCTGATAATCTGGTATGTAAGATGGAATGGTTAACTGCGTCGAAAGCGCCTGACAAATCCAGGAGTAATAAAATGTAACTTAGTCCTTTGTCGAATCTTCGAAGTATTGTGTCATTTAATGATAGGAGTAATATTTCTGTGCTTAAATTTTTCCTGAATCCAAATTGGGCGGGGTGAAGTATGTTGTTCATTTCTATGTAGTCAGAGAGCTGGAAGTGGACAATTTTTTTCTATGATTTTTGCTATGAAAGGTAAGTTTGATATAGGTCTGTAGTTTTGGATGTTCTATGGGTCTAGGTTGTTCTTTTTTAATAAAGGTTTAATGATTGCTGATTTTAGGCAGTCAGGGTATTTTCCTTCGGTGAGGGATAGGTTTACTATGTCAGTTATTGATTTAATTATTGGGTTGTCAAGTAATTTAATAGATTGTATGGGGATGCTGTCAATGGGATGGTTGGCTGGATTCATTTTTTTTTATTATTTTTTGGATTTCCAGTGGGGAGGCGGAGTAGAATTCATGCCAAGTTGTTGTAATTTCCAGAGAGGATATTGGAGTTTGGGTTAGAGTGATGGTGCTGTTGTTTGGATTGTTTATTAATTTTTTAAATTTTTTCGGTGAAGTATTCTGCAAAATCATTGCTTTTGTTTGTGCTGGAAGGAGTTCTGGTTTCATTTGTTTGGTGAGGTTTTGTACGATGGTGAAGAGCATTCTGGGGTTCTGTTGGTATTTGCTTATTTTGATCGAGAAGAAGTCTTTCTTTGCATTATGGATAAATTTTTTGTAAGTTACTAATTGAGATCGGTATGTATTGAGTGATGGGGCAGTTTTGTTCTTGCGCCAGTATCTTTCCTTCTTTCTGAGTTCTCGTTTAGCTGATCTTATGCTGTCATTGTACCATTGGTTGTGGTGTTTTGGATTTTTTATTGTTTTTATGATGATTGGGTTTGTTTTATCGGCTACGGCTCTGGTGATGTTGAGCCATGATATTGTAGCTGTTTCTGCATTTGTTAAGTCAATGTTCATGAGTTTTTCTTGGAGATTTTGTTGCAGGGTTTCGCTATCAAAGGGAGGGCAGTATGAGATGGTTCTTATGTTGCTTTCAGTTCTGTTGGGTATACTGTTGTGGGTCAGGGTGGTATGGATGAGGAAGTGGTCTGACCAGGGGATTTCAGTTATTTCAATTTGGTGTGAAGTCCAGGTGTCCGTGTTGATAAAAATTAGGTCAAGGGTGTGTACTGCTTTGTGAGTTGGTCCGTTGAAAATTTGTTCTATTCCCATTGTTGCAAGAGTATCTGTGATTGTTTTGCATGTGGATGAGAAGGGGCGTGTGTCATGTGTAAGATAAAATTGCCCAAGATAATAATTAGCTTATTGAGTATTAGGTTGGCGATCATGAATTCTATGACTGGGGAGCAGTTTTGTGTAAGGCTGCTGGAGGACAGTATACTAAACAGATTTGTAACTTTCAGGAGTCAAAAAGTGCTATTTCAAAAGGGGAGCATATCTTAGTTGTGATAAGTTTCATCTGTAAGCTTTTTTTGATGATTAGCATGAGACCTCCGCCTTTTCTCTTTGGTCTGGGGATTGATAAAGATTTGTATGTTGGATTTTCTATTTGGTTAATAAAAACATTGTCACAGGTTTAAGTGATTGCTATGAAATCTGGTTTGGTTTCAATTAGTAAGTCTGTGACATTGGGCATTTTTTTTTTTTTTACTATGGATTGTGCATTGACAAGAATGAATGATAGGAACATGGATTTGGTGTATGTCTTTAGATTCCTGTATGTTATATTTGAGCATTTGTTCTCACTTTTTTCTTGAGTTTTCTGGGTTCTTCATGCAGTGTTTTTTCTGGTTGATTCTTGCTGGTTTCCATTTTAATTCCTTCATTGGTTGAGATGAGTTGTGTAGATCTGTTTTGTGGTATATCTCTTGCGATCTGTAGCTGTATGTTGTGTGGTAGATAGACTTTATGTTTGGTATAAGTATTAAGGGTTGCACTAAGGGGTGCACAAAGGGGAGTGCCCCTTTGTCGCGCTCCTTCGGCGCACAATGCATGGCACGCAACGCCTTGGTGGTGCGCTTTTTTTAAGTTCTGGACTCCTCTGGTGAGGTCACCGTGGACGTGCCTTTCGGCCTTGTAGGCTCCAGTGCATTGTAGTAGACAAAGTAGACATCAATTAAACCTAACAACAAAGAAATATGGCTGTCTTAATGTATTCTTAATGATTTTCAGTCAAAAAGAGTCACATCTTGCCGTAGTATTTGTTTAGGACTGCCAGTAGATTGAACATTGTTTAGCATAGCTAGCGCCTTCTTGCTAGCCTTGGCTACGCCTTGGACCCTGTCCTAGCTTTCACATGTTGGCAAGATAATCATATAGGTATGATGGAACTCTAGCAGGGCCAATGACATGGAGCCAAATGCTATATAAGTAAAATAAGTAAAATATATCACAAGTTGCTCAACTGTTTAAAGACACAGACTGAAGCTACAAGTTGACCACTAGAATCATCAATCACAGATTCCACATGTTACAGCCCATTTCCCCTACCTGACATTAATTTGCATCTGAAGATATCCATATATACATAGGATTCATAGTCTCACATGGGCATGCAAACACACAGGTAGCAGCACTGCCTCATCAGTTTCTGAGGCAATGCTGACTAGGGATGTGAATCGTTTTTTGACGATTTAAAATATCGTCCGATATATTTTAAATCGTCAAAAATCGTTAGGGCCACGATACAATAACAATTCCCCCGATTTATTGTCAAAAAATCGTAAATCGGGGGAAGGGGG
This sequence comes from Rhinatrema bivittatum, assembly GCF_901001135.1. Taxonomy (NCBI): domain Eukaryota; kingdom Metazoa; phylum Chordata; class Amphibia; order Gymnophiona; family Rhinatrematidae; genus Rhinatrema; species Rhinatrema bivittatum. The sequence continues at coordinate 402,281,115 of NC_042617.1, read as the reverse complement.
AGGGGAAGGGGGAGGGCAGGAAAACCGGCACACTAAAACACCGTAAACCCCCCCCCCCGACCTTTAAAATTAAATCCCCCACCCTCCCGAACCCCCCCAAAATGCCTTAAATTACCTGGGGGCCCAGCGGGGGTCCGGAACGGCCTCCTGAAATCGAATCGTGTTGTCTTCAGCCGGTGCCATTTTGTGCCATTTTGCGCCGCCATTTTGCAAAATGGCGGTGCAAAATGGCGCCGGCTGAAGATAACACAATTCGATTTCAGGAGGCCGTTCCGGACCCCCGCTGGGCCCCCAGGTAATTTAAGGCATTTTGGGGGGCCCTAATATATATTTTTTTTATATTGGAAAGGGGGGCATGGGGGATTCTATTTGGGAGGTGGGTGCCAAGCATAACTGAGCCGGGTGACCATGAGGTAGGCAATTCTTCGAGCGGCTGCTTTTAAACTTGATTTTTTGTGGGATTTGTGTTTCTGGGACACCTCAATTGGCATCCCCAGGATGGGTGGGTATGTCTAAGAAGACCCCCGGTTACTTTTTGTTGCTTTTAGTGAGATCACTTCTTGGAGTGTATAGCCCTTTAAATCTATTGTGGGACCAGGCAGTCCTGTGTTATGGTCTTGGTGCTCCTGCAGTAGATTATTGTTTTTTTAGAAAGGTATAGATAAAATAACATGGCTAATAAGTTTTGAAGTCAGCCGTGTTATTTTATCGTATGGATATGCAAAATTCATGCATGCAAATACCATGCAAAGCAGCTTACTGTAATAGGAGATGGAATCTGGCTAAATTTATGTAAAATATCACAAATATCACATGCTATCACCACAATAGGGCTATATTGCATGATATACGGCATTTATCACACAATATATACTGTTTGTTTAACACATTATAGCCCTAATGTAGCTTCATGAATCTACCCCTTAGCCAGTAAGTGCCTTTAATTCTGCTTAGCTGGATAGATCTGAACTTGTCTGGATAAGTGATGATTTCAAGATTTAGCCAGATGCTAGTGGATTTTAAAAGCTCTTGGCAAAGCTGGGAGATACATGTGTGTGTTGGGCCGGTGCATGCCGCGTAGATTTTAAGAGGCACCTTTGTACATGTATATCTCCTGGTACATGCACATGGGCAGGGGGCAGGACGGGGGCGGGGCAGATGGTCCGGGGGCATGGTGTGGTAGTCCGGGGGCGGTCCAGGAGATGTGGCTGGGGGATTGTGCACCGGCACTTGCCGGCAGGCATAGCTTCCAAAACAAAGGTATGGGGGGTTTCTTTAGGGCTGGAGGGCGGGACAGGTGGGGGGAATGGGGAAAGCCAGCAGGACTCCCCGAGGGCTCAGCGCGCACAATTTGCACTAGTGTGCACTAGGGATGTGAATCATTTTTTGATGATTTAAAATGTCGTCCGATATATTTTAAATCGTCAAAAATCGTTAGAGCCGTGATACAATAACAATTCCCCCGATTTATCGTCAAAAATCGTAAATCGGGGGAAGGGGGAGGGGAAAGGGGAGGGCGGGAAAACCGGCACACTAAAAAAACCCTAAAACCCACCCCGACCCTTTAAAATAAATCCCCCACCCTCCTGAACCCCCCCCAAAATACCTTAAATTACCTGGGGTCCAGAGGAAGGGTCCCGCTGTGATCTTCCACTCTCGGACCTCCGGTGCTTGTAGAAATGGCGCCGGCGCTACCTTTGGTTTTTCCGTATGGAAAAACGATTTGTGGCAGGAGATCGCTCCCGGACCCCCGCTGGACCCCCAGGGACTTTTGGCCAGCTTGGGGGGGCCTCCTGACCTCCACAAGACTTGCCAAAAGTCCAGCGGGGGTCCGGAACGACCTCCTGCAGTCGAATCGTGTTGTCTACGGCCGGCGCCATTTTGCGCCGCCATTTTGCGCGATTTTTCTCCCATTTGAATTTACTTGAATTTTCAACTCTTTTGCTACCTCTTCCAAACATATCATTCCCAAGCATCCTCAATTTGGGTTAAAGTACTGACCTCTAGGGATGTGCATTCGGATTGACCGCATATGGAAAACGCAACTCAATATTTTTTTTTAACTTAAAAAAAAGATGGGGCGTATACGAGCAGATTTCCGACATAAATGAACATAGATATGTCGGATACAGCGAATCGCCATGCGCGCGCTTTCTCGCCGCCATTACCTGCGACTCAAGCTCGGAGCCCCGGATTACCTGAAAATGGCGGCGCCCCTGCGGTAACCATGCCAACCTGTCTGACCCTGTCCTGTGAGTCTCAGTGACTCACAGGAAAGGGTGGGACAGGTCGGCATGGATACCGGAACGCAGCGAATCTGCGTTCACCTTTTCAGAGAAGCACTGAATGCAGCGAATCGCGCTGTCATTCCGTGCTTCTCTGAGGATTTCCTGACGAGCCAGCAGCACTATAAAAGCAGCAGCAGCACGAGGACTGACGGACATTGTCAGCGATTCAGTGGGGAGGTGGGATCGGGATCGGGATCGTGCAGGGTGGGCTTAGGCAGGCTGAGGCAGAGAAGATAGCAGAACCCGATTTGATAGACAACACAGAACAGAACCAGATTTGATAGACAACACAGAACAGATTCTTTGTTAGGGAAAAAAAAAAAAGAACATTCTTATTGAGTGAGTCTGTACATTTTATCCTAGGCAGTGCCAGGCAGGGCTGGCAGTACTCTGCCTCATATTTGCTATTTTTAAACAGACTTAAAAGCATTCTCCTTGAGTGGTTCAGTGCTGGCTGAGCAGCAGTTCCAGGGCTGGGAGTACTCTGCCTCATATCTACTTTAGTTCTATGTGCACTGCAGTGCACACAGACAGACACATTCCGTGCATTGCCAGGCAGACAGTGAGGCAGTGGGCATTGTAAACAGAGTGAACATTGCCCTTCAGCGAGTCTGTTACATTTGCTATTTTTAAACAGACTTAAAAGCATTCTCCTTGAGTGGTTCAGTGCTGGGTGGGCACTGGGCAGCAGTTCCAGGGCTGGGAGTACCCTGCCTCATATCTACTTTAGTTCTATGTGCACTGCAGTGCACACAGACAGACACATTCCGTGCATTGCCAGGCAGGCAGTGAGGCAGTGGGCATTGTAAACAGAGTGAACATTGCCCTTCAGCGAGTCTGTTACATTTGCTATTTTTAAACAGACTTAAAAGCATTCTCCTTGAGTGGTTCAGTGCTGGGTGGGCAGCAGTTCCAGGGCTGGGAGTACTCTGCCTCATATCTACTTTAGTTCTATGTGCACTGCAGTGCACACAGACAGACACATTCCGTGCATTGCCAGGCAGGCAGTGAGGCAGTGGGCATTGTAAACAGAGTGAACACATTCTCCTTCAGTGGTTCAGTGCTGGGTGGGCAGCAGTTCCAGTGCTGGGAGTACCCTGCCTCATATCTACTTTAGTTCTATGTGCACTGCAGTGCACACAGACAGACACATTCCGTGCATTGCCAGGCAGGCAGTGAGGCAGTGGGCATTGTAAACAGAGTGAACATTGCCCTTCAGCGAGTCTGTTACATTTGCTATTTTTAAACAGACTTAAAAGCATTCTCCTTGAGTGGTTCAGTGCTGGGTGGGCAGTGCCAGGGCTGGCACTGGCAGTTCTCTGCCTCATATCTACTGAAAAGGAAGCTTGTTCTCTGTGCACTCACTGCACACACACAGACAGACACATTCTGTGCATTGCCAGGCAGGCAGTGAGGCAGTGGGCATTGTAAACAGAGTGAACATTGCCCTTCAGCGAGTCTGTTACATTTGCTATTTTTAAACAGACTTAAAAGCATTCTCCTTGAGTGGTTCAGTGCTGGGTGGGCAGTGCCAGGGCTGGCACTGGCAGTACTCTGCCTCATATCTACTGAAAAGGAAGCTTGTTCTCTGTGCACTCACTGCACACACACAGACAGACACATTCCGTGCATTGCCAGGCAGGCAGTGAGGCAGTGGGCATTGTAAACAGAGTGAACATTGCCCTTCAGTGAGTCTGTTACATTTGCTATTTTTAAACAGACTTAAAAGCATTCTCCTTGAGTGGTTCAGTGCTGGGTGGGCAGTGCCAGGGCTGGCACTGACAGTACTCTGCCTCATATCTACTGAAAAGGAAGCTGGTTCTCTGTGCACTCACTGCACACACACAGACAGACACATTCCGTGCATTGCCAGGCAGGCAGTGGGCATAAACAGAGTGAAGATTGGCCTTAAGCGAGTCTGTTCAATTTGTTATTTTAAACAGACTTAACCGCATTGTCCTTGAGTGGTTCAGTGCTGGGTGGGCAGCAGTTCCAGGGCTGGGAGTACCCTGCCTCATATCTACTGAAAAGGAAGCTGGTTCTCTGTGCACTCACTGCACTCACACAGACAGACACATTCCGTGCATTGCCAGGCAGGCAGTGGGCATAAACAGAGTGAAGATTGGCCTTAAGCGAGTCTGTTCAATTTGTTATTTTTAAACAGACTTAACCGCATTGTCCTTGAGTGGTTCAGTGCTGGGTGGGCAGCAGTTCCAGGGCTGGGAGTACCCTGCCTCATATCTACTGAAAAGGAAGCTTGTTCTCTGTGCACTCACTGCACACACACAGACAGACACATTCCGTGCATTGCCAGGCAGGCAGTGGGCATAAACAGAGTGAAGATTGGCCTTAAGCGAGTCTGTTCAATTTGTTATTTTTAAACAGACTTAACCGCATTGTCCTTGAGTGGTTCAGTGCTGGGTGGGCAGCAGTTCCAGGGCTGGGAGTACCCTGCCTCATATCTACTGAAAAGGAAGCTTGTTCTCTGTGCACTCACTGCACACACACAGACAGACACATTCCGTGCATTGCCAGGCAGGCAGTGGGCATAAACAGAGTGAAGATTGGCCTTAAGCGAGTCTGTTCAATTTGTTATTTTTAAACAGACTTAACCGCATTGTCCTTGAGTGGTTCAGTGCTGGGTGGGCAGCAGTTCCAGGGCTGGGAGTACCCTGCCTCATATCTACTGAAAAGGAAGCTGGTTCTCTGTGCACTCACTGCACTCACACAGACAGACACATTCCGTGCATTGCCAGGCAGGCAGTGAGGCAGTGGGCATTGTAAACAGAGTGAAGATTGCCCTTCAGCGAGTCTGTTCAATCTGCTATTTTTAAACAGACTTAACCGCATTGTCCTTGACTGGTTCAGTGCTGGGTGGGCAGTGCCAGGGCTGGCACTGGCAGTACTCTGCCTCATATCTACTGAAAAGGAAGCTGGTTCTCTGTGCACTCACTGCACACACACAGACAGACACATTCCGTGCATTGCCAGGCAGGCAGTGAGGCAGTGGGCATTTATTTAATATATATTTCTATACCGGACTTCACAAATTCATTGTAAACAGAGTGAACATTGCCCTTCAGCGAGTCTGTTACATTTGCTATTTTTAAACAGACTTAAAAGCATTCTCCTTGAGTGGTTCAGTGCTGGGTGGGCAGCAGTTCCAGGGCTGGGAGTACCCTGCCTCATATCTACTGAAAAGGAAGCTGGTTCTCTGTGCACTCACTGCACTCACACAGACAGACACATTCCGTGCATTGCCAGGCAGGCAGTGAGGCAGTGGGCATTGTAAACAGAGTGAAGATTGGCCTTCAGCGAGTCTGTTCAATCTGCTATTTTTAAACAGACTTAACCGCATTGTCCTTGACTGGTTCAGTGCTGGGTGGGCAGTGCCAGGGCTGGCACTGGCAGTACTCTGCCTCATATCTACTGAAAAGGAAGCTGGTTCTCTGTGCACTCACTGCACACACACAGACAGACACATTCCGTGCATTGCCAGGCAGGCAGTGAGGCAGTGGGCATTGTAAACAGAGTGAACATTGCCCTTCAGCGAGTCTGTTCAATCTGCTATTTTTAAACAGACTTAACTGCATTGTCCTTGACTTGGTCCGTTCATTTTGTTATTTTAAACAGACTGAGCATTCTTCTTGAGTGGGTCTGTTAATTTAGTTATTTTAAACTGACCGAACATTATTATTGTGGGACAGTGGGCAGTGTTACCACTAGTACTCATTGACATTAAATCCATAATGTCAGGGAAAGGGAGATGCAAGCGACTTAGTGGGAATGGCAGCGGAGGCACCGCAAAAGACACCATCGCAACACCACCAGTACAGGTAAAAAGGCAACTGTCGCAATCAAACGTCTTTGTAGGGGATGGCAGTTCCATGGCAAAAAAAAAGAAATCAGACCATGAAACTTTGCAATCGCCAGCACGTGTTTCTGGCACTGTAGTTTTGGAGGAGAGTGAAGAGGAGGCAGAGTCTAGCCAGACAAAAGTTACACACCCAAGAGCAGCCAGGGGACAGAAGTGTCCTGCAAAACTTTGCGGTGACAAGGTAGCGCTGGCACTGTTAGCTTCTGATTCAGAAGAAGAATCTTCTTGGATGGGATTCTCATCAGAAACGGAAGATGTAATACCTGAGCAATCTTCGGTAGAATTGTCAGTTAGTCCTGTTTTAGCCTCCACCTCCAGAAATCTGCGGCAGGGGAGACATTCCACTGATATCGAGGAGGAGGAAGAGCTGTCAGAAGGGAGACAGAGGGTGACTGTTGCCCCCGCTGGCATTGCTTCGCCGGGTGCAGTGGGTGCACCACCCACACCCAGTAGTACCTCAACTCCAGTGCCACCATCCACCCCCAGGGCGGGAAAGAGAGGAGGATCACAAAAGAAATCTGCGATCTGGGCACATTTTAAAGTGACAGAAGACCCGCGTTATGCTCGGTGTAATTACTGTGCCAGGGATATTAGCAGAGGCAAGCAACTGGGACATCTGTCAAATTTTGGCATGGAGTATCATATTAAGAGGCAACACCCAACAAGATTACTGCCATCTGGGGATGGTAGCATTTTCCGTCAGGGGACCCCTTCCCCTTCCAACCAGGGTGCAGTGGTAGGAAAGCAGCAGAGTCAGCCCACGCCCTCATACCCTTCTAGCAGTCAGGCGGCAGGCCAGAAACCCACTGACATGTGGGAGAAGCGACAATGCACCATGGAGGAAATGGGGTGGAGTGCGGTAACGCTATCCCGGGGTAGGAGGCAGGCAGCCGCAAAAGTAGTAACCAGGAGCATTGGGGAAATGATTGCCCTTGATGACCAGCCCCTGCAGTTAGTGAAGAATGTGGGTTTCAAACGTTTCTTGAAGGTCGTACTTCCAAATTACAAAGTCCCCTCCAGAACCACATTTAGTAGAAAGGTCATCCCCAGCCTGTACAAGCACTGTGTCAGTCGCGTGCAAGCACTGCTAGGAAAGGCAGACGGAAGAGTGCATTTCACCTGCAATATCTGGACCGCCATGAATGCTGCACACTCTTACCTCTCTCTGACAGCACACTGGTGGGACATGGCAGAGGCAGGGGCAGCCAGCAGCTCTATTACTGAACAAGCATCAGGGTGGAGGTGGGCTTTACTGAACACCCACCTGACGGACCATTCCCATACCGCTGCCAATATTCTAGCATGCATCAGAAAGATGCTGGCGAGCTGGAAAGTACACCAGCGAGACAGTAAAACGCGGGCAGGCTTTTTTGTCACAGACAACGGTGCAAACATGGTTAAGGCAATAAGCGATGGGCGGTTTAAGAACATCCGATGTTTTGCACACACTCTGCATCTGGTAGTGAAGTCAGGTTTGGGCTTGGAGTCCAAGGACAAGGAGACTGAATACCTGCGTCGGTTAATACACAAGTGCAGGAACATAGCAGCACACTTCCACAGAAGTGTCAGGGTGGGGCAGGTTCTCCGAGAAAAGCAGATTGATTTGGATATGGCAGAGAAGCGTCTCATTCAAGACATTCCCACCCGGTGGAATTCCACCTTTATGATGCTGGAGAGGTTATTGGAGCTGCAGACACCCCTTCATGAACTTTCTGGTACAATAGACATAGGTGTACAGAATCCCCTAGGGCATCACGATTGGTTAGTCATGAGTCAGCTGTTAAAAATCCTGCAGCCCTTCAAGGACGTCACGGAGGAGCTGAGTTCCAGAAGTTCCACCTTGGCTGACATCATCCCTATTGTGAAATTCCTGGATGACCATTTGGAAGGCATTAAACGGCAAGAGGGAATGACTGCTGAGGTGCTGCAGTGTGTGGACATTTTGCAGCAGCAGGTGAAAGACAGATTAAGGCCTTTAACAGAAGACAGCACATACATGCTCGCCTCTGTCTGTGATCCCCGTGTGAAAGGTAAACTCGCCCTACAGACCAATTGTCTGTCATTTGTGAAGGAGCTGTTGTTAGCACAGGTCCGTGAACAGGAGCACCATAGGCGGAGACAGATTAGGCTTGAAGCACAGGTGGAAACAGCAGGCACGTCACAGAGTTGTGCTGCTGCTAGCCCTGGCAGGAGAAGGACTGTGTCAGTGACAGATACTATTATTAGTGCGTCCACCTCAACGTCAGAACGCCCAAGGCATGTTGGCCATAAAGATACATCAGTTGTGCAACGGGCGAGAGAGAAAGTAACTGGATTGAGTGACTCTCAGCCCTCCCAAGCACAGGAGGAGACAGCAGCAGAGCTGTCAGTGACACGGTATCTCTCAGAGCCGATAGAGAACACGCAGACAGATCCGCTGGCATATTGGGCACACAAGTCCACTGTCTGGCCACACCTAGCCAAAGTGGCTAAAGGATATCTGTCATGTCCACCAACCAGTGTGCCCAGTGAACGTGTTTTTTCAATGACAGGGGTTATCATGAGCCCTCACCGCTCAAGGCTGTCACCGGTCTTGATGGAAATGCTAGTGTTTTTGAAAGTAAACCTGCCATTGCTTGGCTTTCCTGATTTTCCTTGTGAATGGCAAGATGAATAAAAGCTATTGAAAGGAGCCTTGCAGCAGTTCCAATTGCCTCCTATGCTCAAGATAATGTAAGCACTGCAGCACATGTTCTTGACATGAATCGCTGTGCCTGACCGGCATCTACTGTGCAGCCCTTGTGTTCCCACAAGTGTTTTAACTCCGTTGCTGTTCCTGCCTGTACCTCCAGGCATTGTGTTCCTACTGGTGTTTTAACTCCAATGCTGTGCCTGCCTGTCCCTCCCGGCCTTGTGTCCCTAGCCGGGATTGACCTCTGTCCTCCAATGATATGCCTGTTCCTCCAGGCCTTGTGTCCCTAGCTGGGCAGTTCCGTTTTGTTATTTTAAACAGACTGAGCATTGTCCTTCAGAGTGGGTCTGTTGATATTGCTATTTTAAACAGACTGAGCATTGACCTTCAGAGTGGGTCCGTTAATTTTGTTCTTTTAAACAGACTGAGCATAGTCCTTGAGTGGGTCCGTTAATTTTGTTCTTTTAAACAGACTGAGCATGGTCCTTCAGAGTGGGTCCGTTCATTTTCTTATTTTAAACAGACTGAGCATTCTTCTTCAAGGCCAAAGTGGAGAAGGGTTCCATGTGAACAGCAGTTCAACATGGGTCAGTTGGTCCTAAGAGATAGGCGAGATCCGTTCCGAAGGGACGGGCGAAGGCCTCCGTCGCCCTGGGCCAATCGAAAGGGAGTCGGGTTCAGATCCCCGAACCCGGAGTGGCGGAGATTCGGCGCTGGGCTCTTCCCTCTTCACTCGCCGTTACTGAGGGAATCCTGGTTAGTTTCTTTTCCTACGCGGCTTGTGTCCCTAGCTGGGATTGACCTCTGTCCTCCAATGATGTGCCTGTTCATCCAGGCCTTGTGTCCCTAGCTGGGCAGTTCCGTTTTGTTATTTTAAACAGACTGAGCATTGTCCTTCAGAGTGGGTCTGTTGATATTGCTATTTTAAACAGACTGAGCATTGACCTTCAGAGTGGGTCCGTTAATTTTGTTCTTTTAAACAGACTGAGCATAGTCCTTGAGTGGGTCCGTTAATTTTGTTCTTTTAAACAGACTGAGCATGGTCCTTCAGAGTGGGTCCGTTCATTTTCTTATTTTAAACAGACTGAGCATTCTTCTTCAAGGCCGAAGTGGAGAAGGGTTCCATGTGAACAGCAGTTCAACATGGGTCAGTCGGTCCTAAGAGATAGGCGAGAGCCGTTCCGAAGGGACGGGCGAAGGCCTCCGTCGCCCTGGGCCAATCGAAAGGGAGTCGGGTTCAGATCCCCAAACCCGGAGTGGCGGAGATTCGGCGCTGGGCTCTTCCCTCTTCACTCGCCGTTACTGAGGGAATCCTGGTTAGTTTCTTTTCCTCCACAGCTTGTGTCCCTAGGTGGTCCCTGCGGGTCGGTACGGCAAGAGCGGTATTCAAACAGCAAGCACTGGGGTATGAAAATACAGACCCCTGTGTACTTACTTGGTAGAGGTTTTGCTAGGAGTAAGAATTTGTTGAGGATAATGTCAGTTTCTTAATAAGATCTCATGCTTTGACTGTTGAGGAGATTAGTGATGGCTTGTAAGCTGTTGTTCCAAAGTGCAATGGCTTTGTTAATAGATTCTGTTATGGGAATAAGAATCTGAACATCGTCTGCATAGATGTAGTGAATGAGGTTAAGACTAGTTAACAGTTGGCAAAGGGGAAGGAGGAAATGGCGGGGGAAACGGCGAAGCTGCTGCCAGGGGGGGCTATAACACGCGCCGCCGGAGCGGCGGGCCACCTGTATATACAATATATACAGCTTCTGAGCAGAGAATTTATTGATGGTGCGTGTTAGGTGGAGTTCGGGAAGGCTTGCCTGAAAAGCCATGTCTTGAGTCTTTCCAGAAAGGTTAGGAGGCGAGGTTCATTTCTGAGATCTCCCCGTGTACAACATTTTGAATTAAACATGCCACTTTATATTGTATGCGATATTGGATGGACATGGACAGCATTCCAGGTCAACCCCTTTTAGAGACGTCAAGCCTCGACAGACAAAGTAAAGAGTAAGAAATTGTTGAACTTGGAGGTGGACCCTTGTCCGGGGGAAACGGCGAAGCTGCTGCCGGGGGGGGGGGGGGGGCAATAACACGCGCCGGAGCTGGTATTTACCCTTAGATGGAGTTTACCACCCACTTTGGCCTGCATTCCCAAACAAACAGACTACGAGAAAACCCGGTCCCGGAGCACCGGGGGCCGCTACCGGCCTAACACCGTCCGCGGGCTGAGGCTTGATGAGAAGGACTTGGGCCCCTGAGCGGCGCCAGAGAGGCGATCTTCCGTACGCCACATTTCCCGCGCCCGCCGGACGAGCGGGGATTCGGCGCTGGGCTCTTCCCTCTTCACTCGCCGTTACGGAGGGAATCCTGGTTAGTTTCTTTTCCTCCGTGGCTTGTGTCCATAGGTGGGATTGACCTCTGTCCTAGAATGATGTGCCTCTTCATCCAGGCCTAGTGTTCCTACTGGTTCCATTGCTGTGCCTGCCTGTTCATCCAGACCTTGTGTTCCCACACGTATTATTATTTCTGAGAGATCTTCCAATTCCTTTGTCATTTTCTGAAGTGCATAAGTAGGGTAGCTAAATGAGGAGAATATTGGAGGGGCGAAGTTCCATATTCAAAGCTGAGTAGCTGTACTTATCTAGTGAAAGTTTGAAGGATCAGGGAAGGCTTGTAAGAATAGCCAAGTTTGTTAATAGATTCTGTTATGGGAATAAGAATCTGAACATCGTCTGCATAGATGTAGTGAATGAGGTTAAGACAAGTTAACAGTTGCCAAAGGGGAAGGAGGAAACGCCGGGAGGGGGGGCTATAACACGCGCCGCCGGAGCAGCGGGCCACCTGCCCCCCCTGGGCCTTCCCAGCCGACCTGTTGCCGGTCGCGGCGCACCGCCGCGGAGGAAATGCGCCCTGCGGGGGCCGGGGCCGTCCGGGAGGCGTTCCCCGCCCCTCCCCCACCCCCCGCGAAAGGGGTGGGGGTGGGGGATCCGCCGAAACCCCGGTCCGACCGAACCCGCCGGGTTGAATCCTGCGGGCGGACTGCACGGACCCCACCCATTTACCTCTTTACAATTTCACGCCCTCTTGAACTCCCTCTTCAAAGTTGTTTTCAACTTTCCCTTGCGGTACTTACTTATTTATTTTATTTATTTAAGGTTTTTTTATACCGGCATTCATGAAATCGTTCACATGATGTCGCTTTACAGAAAACAGGGGTGCAAAGAAAACAACCTATAACATAAATACACGTGGTGAAGAGATGCAGTTACAATTAACTGGGGCTATGAACTGGGAGTGTAAGAAATAAAGAGGGATAGAGGAGGTTAATTATATACATGTGTAGAATATAAAAATATACAAGAGTACATTACAAATATGGCGTCCAATATATACAGCTTCTGAGCTGAGAATTTATTGATGGTGTGTGTTAGGTGCAGTTCGGGAAGGCTTGCCTGAAAAGCCATGTCTTGAGTCTTTTCCGAAAGGTTAGGAGGCAAGGTTCATTTCTGAGATCTGGGGGGATGGAGTTCCATAACAGTGGACCTGCTGTGGAAAGGGCTCAATCTCTAAAGGTGCTGTGATAAGTGGTTTTGGAGGGTGGAACAAGGAGGCATCCTCTGTAGGCTTCCCTGGTCGGTCTTGTGCATTTGTATAAACGGAGAGGAATTTGTAGGTCGATTATGGTGTGTTGGTGAAAGATTTTGTATATCAAGGTGATGGATTTGTAAATGATTCTGAACTGAATTGGTAACCAGTGGAGGTCTTTTAGGACTGGGGAAATGTGGTCTCTTTTCCTAGTGTTTGTTAGTAGACGGGCTGCTGCGTTTTGAACCATTTGGAGTGGTTTTGTGTATGAGGAAGGGAGTCCAAGAAATGTAGAGTTGCAGTAGTCTAATTTGGAGAAAATGAGGGCTTGGAGGATCCTGGTTAGTGTCTTTTCCTCCGCGGCTTGTGTCCCTAGCTGTGATTGAACTCTGTCCTCGAATGATGTGCCTCTTCATCCAGGCCTTGTGTCCCTAGCTGGGATCGACCTCTGTGCTCGACTGCTGCGCCTCTTCATCCCGGCCTTGTGTTCCCACAAGTGTTTTAACTCCGTTGCTGTGCCCGTTCCTGCAGGCCTTGTGTTCCTCTGGGGATAGGGAAATACATACAGTAACTGAGTGTAAGCAAGTATGATTTGCATTGAATACAAGAATGTCAGTATATAAAAATGACAAATAAATATAAAAATAAATGAAGTGCTATAAACTTTTTAAAAAAGAATATAAATCCATAAAAAAAAAATTGTACTATCCGAGTATCAGTGTTCATCCATGTTCCTACTGGTGTTTTAACTCCATTGCTGTGCCTGCCTGTTCATCCAGGCCTTGTGTTCCCACAGGTGTTTTAACTCAGTGGCGGTGCCTGTTCATCCAGGCCTTGTGTTCCTCTGGGGATAGGGAAATACCTACAGTACCTGAGTGTAATCAAGTATGACGTGCTAGAAACGTTTTCGAATAAGAATATAAATACATTAAAAAAACACATAATTACTATCCGAGTATCCGTGTTCATCCAGGCCTTGTGTTCCCACAGGTGTTTTAACTCAGTTGCTGTGCCCATTCTTCCGGGCCTTGTGTTCCCACAGGTGTTTTAACTCAGTGGCGGTGCCTGTTCATCCAGGCCTTGTGTTCCCACAGGTGTTTTAACTCAGTGGCTGTGCCTGTTCATCCAGGCCTTGTGTTCCCACAAGTGTTTTAACCTGGTTGCTGTGCCTGTTCATGCAGGCCTTGTGTCCCTAGCTGGAATTGACCTCTGTCCTCGAATGATGTACCTGTTCATCCAGGCCTTGTGTTCCCACACGTATTCTTATTTGTGAGAGATCCTAGGCTCCAATTCGTTTGTCATCAGCTGAAGTGCGTAAGTACAGTCTGAATTCACTAGACGCCAACGGAATTCACTAGACGCCAACGGAATTCACTAGACGCCAACGATATTCACTGGACGCCAATGTAAACACCGGGTACACACAACTCTAGGGGTGGACCCTTTCCAGGGAGTACTTCCCTGCACAAAGGAAAGGGAACTCTCTCCTGGGCCAATTGATAAGAAAACCACAATTCTGCAGCCAAAAATAGGCTGGAAATCCTTCCCCCATTGACTTTAATGGGCGACATATGTACATATACCCAACTCATTAGATTTTTTTTATGTCCATATTGGCCGCAAGTGGGACCCCCTTTCGGACATAAGAAATATGAACATAAAATTTTGCTCTGCACATCCCTACTGACCTCTACCTCCTTCTGCTGCTAGGCCATTTCAATAACAATAGTTTAACCATTTAAGACAATTTAAAAAAATATATTTTGTGCTCTTTCCCTACAAATCCAACTTACAACAGCAGATGAAGACAAGCTATTTTTGTAGAGTTCCCCATACTTGAGTGTCCCCCGAAGTTGGACAATGGGGGAACTAACATTTGGCATTATGAGATAATTTTGGAGTGTATCACTAAAACACAGTTTAAAACACAGCTGATTTAAAATCCATGAACAATTGACCTATGATTATACAAAAAAGTAGACACACATAGCTCATTGGTGTGTCACAATTGCATATGAGTATGAGGTCTCATGTTTTTTAAATATAAACTATTTCAAATGCATTATTAACAGCGAAGAGTACAGTTTACACATTAGACATGGATTTACTGAAGTAATATTAATTGTTAATAAGTGTCTTTCTAAGTTGGGACTTGTCCATCAGATGTTTCCAATCATGCCAGCTAACCATTGGCCAATTATTGCAGTGTTTCTTCATGCTTTCTTCTGGCATTAATATATGTAGGTTTGCTTTGGGCCCTGCTCCCCCCCCCCCCCCCCATCTCTCTCTGTCAATAAATATTTTCACAGTTATTGAGACGAGTCCTATAATGGCATTACTGCAGTCCTCTGAAGCTCCTTACAGGGCTGTGCTGTTCTGATAGTGGTGGTGATGGAGCTTTATATAGCCCTTTTGTACCCATGTAGGAGAATGAATTTTAACATGTGAAACCTTTCCCCAGGCAAAACTGCATGGAGAGTGCAAAATTCTGCACCAGCTTCATATGCTCTTGTATATCCATCCTGGCTGCCCACTTTGATTTTTGACCCCTAGTTCCCTCAAGGCACTTCTGTTCTGGAATAGAAGGCTCCATGACTGTACTCTCTTCAAAGCCCTTACCAGGGTTGTCACATGATTCAGATGGGAAGCAGCAGGTCCTCATTTTTGACTATTAGGGAAGCCAGCCTGATCATGTCCCAGGTATCAAAGTTGAGATTTCTTGCCAGTGAGCCATTTTGGAATGATCCCAACCCCGGAAAATGGAAATGTGCCCACACCCACATGAAAAAGTACATGTGTACTAAAGTTCCCAAGGACATACAAAATTTTGTCTATACTGTAAAGTACATACATTATTTAGAGGGCAGAGATATATGTATTTTAAAACCTGAACAGATGGTTCTGCACAAGTTCTAAAATAGAGCAAATTTGAGCAGACTCCTAAATGTGTGTATAAGAGACCATGTAGATGTATTTGAAAGTTAAGCTCACTGATTATAAACCCTCTGGGGATAGGGAAATACCTACATTACCTGAATATAATCTACTTTAAAGTATCATAAAAGGCAGAATATAAATTAGAAAAAATAATAATTTGATTAATCTTAGTATGGAGACCGACATACATGTCAGAGCATTAATCAATAGAGTTGGTAGAAAAATAAATTGGTTCATTTTCCCTATCATTTTAGGGGGTGAGCCATTTTGAGTCTATCCCAGATCATAGGTTTTTATTTCATTTTGCTTTAAAAAAAAAAAAATCCACTGTGAGAACCTACTCCAACCTTTCCCTTTATTAAACAACCCTGACTAGCTGGTCCACCCAAGCCCACCCTAATCAACCCTCCCAAGACACTCCTGTGGACTCACAAAAATGTCTCTGGTGGTCTAGTGAGGGCCTGGGAATGACCTCCTTCTCTTGGGCATGGCGGCTGCCATTATTCAAATTGGCATGGGCTGTCCTTTGCCCCATCATGTGATAGGGGTTACTTGTGTCATTAGGAATAAAATGGGGAAACTGGTAATTGTATTGGCACATGCTACTAAAATCCCCCAACTTCATGGTAGAGTCAGCATTTGCATGCACATGCGTGCATTTATATAAAATTGTGCGCACATGTGCACGCTTTCTGGCTAATTTTAAAAGGAACGCGCATGCGCCCAAAAACTCGCTTATTGGCATGTGAACAGAGATACACTTATATACACTTATATTTACATTGTAGGTGCAGATCATTTAAAATATCCCTGCCACATGTATGTGTGCAGCCTTTACACGCGTATTTTAATAACATGCTTGCACAAGTGACCGTATGGAGGGAGAAGAGAGAGAAAGAGAGAGACAATCTGACACTCTGACACTCTGTAAAAGGGCCACTTTCCACTCAGGGTGGGTTTTTTGGGTGGGTGATGTTACAAGGGTCTACAGACCCTTGCGCCCTAGGCAGACCAGTGTAATACCGCCCCCCAAAAAATCCCATCCTGAGTTGAAAGTGCCTTACAGTGGGAGAAATATATAATGTAATATTGTCTCTCTCTCACTCTCTTTTTCCCTTCCCCCCAGTGTTCTTAAAACTCAAAATCTCCAGACTTTGAAATGTGCCTTAGAATTTTCTCCATAGATAGTCAAAAAAGAGGGTTGAATTAGCAGAAGTTTGAAACAAAAGCTGTAAAACCCTGTTTGACAGCTAGCTGATATATTTCCTCTCCTGTATATGATAAAATAAAAGCTTCCTAGATATAAATTCTTCCTAGGAGAGGGTTAATATAAAATATTTGGTTTTCAAATATAAAATGAATTCTTTTGTTGATAAAAGGGTTGAAATTTGGAGATCACGTGATGCAGTGAACGCGTATATCCAATCCTTGCCACATCGAGCATGGAGTCTTAATCTTAATGATTGTTAATTTGGTTATTTCTTCTGTCTGACGTTGGTGGTTCTTGGGGCATCTGAGTTGGTTAGGAGGGGGGGGCGGGGGTAAAGGAGTGCTTTCCAGGGTGTGAAATGTCATGGGACTTGTACACGTAACTGGAGGCACTGGGAAGGATCAACCAGTGTATCTCTGCATATGCTTTGTTACTTTGGTTGAATTCTTACCTGTGTTTTTGTATCTGGCAGTTGAACATTTGTAAAAACCTCTTTAAACATAAAAGGGTTCAAATTTCAATAACATTTGTAACTTCTTTACCATTGCTCAGGAGTTGCTTTTCTTTCTTTTCTGCATATTCACACGGAGTAATAAAGGTTTTGATACCTGATAACATAATAAATGACAGAAAAATACTTCATTGGTCCATCCAGTATGCCCAGGTGGGAATCTTCCAGTTTGAGTAGATGATCATGTAAATTGCCATGCTCAATCCAACACGAACCCCTTTCTCCCATTTGAATTTACTTGAATTTTCAACTCTTTTGCTACCTCTTCCAAACATATCATTCCCAAGCATCCTCAATTTGGGTTAAAGTACTGACCTCTACCTCCTTCTGCTGCTAGGCCATTTCAGGCTTTGTCACCTTCCTCTATGATTTTTCTAAGACCATCACTATATCCAACACCTATGCATCTTTCAATGTCTTATTCACAAATATTCTAATAATCCACACTGCTACCAAAAACTGGTAAAGTCCGCAAAATTTCCAGCTTCCCCATGCTTATTGAAAAATGGATTTTTACCCAAACTGCAGTGGCAAGACTTCATCAGGCTTGCAAATATGCACTGGATAACACAAATGGAAATCTTGCCATTGCTGTTTGGGTTGCAACAACCACTCCATATAGGTTTCCTCAGTGCTTTCTTGGGAGCATAGGATGTTAGGCTCACACATTATTATCTGTTCCAGAAAATATAGAGATCACTTTTACTTTTGGTTTGCTGCAGAATATTTTGGCTTGTTAAACTAGGTCTAACTGGAAGAATTGGACTTTTTAAAATAATTACAAAGAACAGATTCTTAACAATATCTTTTTTTTTTTCCTGTCCCTAGAGGATAGAGAGCTCCTGACATTTGTTTTCAATATATTTTGCCCACAGTAAAGTAGCGTACTAGATTTTTCTGTTTTCATTTAAAGAATCCTTGAGAAAAATGTCTTTTTGACATTATTAGGCTGCTTTGGATGAAAGAAAGAATCAATTTAATTTCTAAAAATGTTCATAGTGAATTGGAAAACAGAGTTTAAAGTCAACATTCCCCCAGTGGCACTGTAGATTGAATCAATGACATGAAATACACTTGAAGAAAAACTTGGAGCTTAAACTCAGCAAGAATATAATGGAAAGTGCAATCTATGACTTTTACAGTCCATCACTGCACCCAGTCACAGAAAAAAAAACAAAAACATTTTAATGCAAGACTGACATATGAATTATTTCTAAAAAGAAAAATCAACCCTGTAAAATAATGGCATAAGCAACATAGCTTGAGATATTTATCTTAAGAGTACATACAAGATTTCTGAAATACAGATGGTTTTCGTAAAGCACATAATACAGAAATGCTCACTATAGGAGGGCAAGCTAATAACTCAAGGTGAGGTTTTGATGGTGATTTAGGGTTTTGGGGCCAGTTTTACATGCAGAGTGAGACATACGAACAGCACCGTACACCTCAGTAAAGATTTGACATAATTTGGCATGAGGAAAGTCTCACAAAGATGATATTTCTACAATTTTCTCATGCCCTAGCTTGATGGACTATCCGTCTAGGGCTAGAGAACATTGGGCATCCCAATGGCAGATGAAATATGTGGACAAATGCAAGGCAATGCATATAGGGAAAAATAACCCATGCCATAGTTTCATGATGTTAGGTTCCATATTAGGAGCTACCAACTAGGAAAGAGATCTAGGTGTCATACCCAGATGGTTTCCCATTCAAGTACTAACGATGTCCAACTCTGCTTAGTTTCCAAGATGAGACAAGATCAGCACATTCAGGGCAGCATGGTGTCATAGTTGATACTGCATTGAAATTGTCAGTTCAGTGAGCTACAACAGTCAAAAAAGCAAAAAAGGAATTATTAGGAAGGGAATGGTGAATAAAATGCAAAATATCATAATGCAAAAGTGTCATAATGGCGAGAGCACACCTTGAGTACCGTGTACAGTTTTTGTTGCCACATCTCAAAAAAGATGTAGTTGCATTGGAGAAGGTACAGAAAATGGCAACAAAAATGACAAAGGGGATGAAATGGCTCCCCTTTGTGGAAAGGCTAAAGAGGTTAGGGCTGTTCAGCTTCGAGAAGAGACAGCTGAGGGAGGATATGATAGAGATCTATAAAATCATGAGAGGGCTAGATTGGGTAAATATGAATTGGTTTTTACTTTTTCAGATAACAGAAGGACTAGGGGACATTCCATGAAGTTAGCAAGTAGCACATTTAAAACAAAACCGGAGAAAATTATTTTTTACTAAACAAACAATTAAGCTCTGTAATGTTGCCAGAGGATGTGGTTAGTGCAACTAGTGTAACTGGGTTTAAAAAAGATTTGGATAAATTCTTGGAGGAGTCCATTAACTGTTATCAACCAAGCTGACTTAGAGAATAGCCACAGCTATTTCTGACAGTAGCATGGGATCTATTTAATGTTTGGGTACTTGTAACCTGGATTGCCCACTGTTGGAAATAGGTTGCTGGACTTGATGACCCTTGGTCTGTCAGCTTCTTATGTTCTTATGTTCTTCTCCCCAAAAGTATTCTATCTAACCCAAGCCCAGCATAATCCATCACTTAAGTCCTTGTTGAAAATGCAGTGTATGAAATGATGAAGCGCTAAG
The DNA here is from genome assembly GCF_901001135.1 of Rhinatrema bivittatum. Classification (NCBI taxonomy): domain Eukaryota; kingdom Metazoa; phylum Chordata; class Amphibia; order Gymnophiona; family Rhinatrematidae; genus Rhinatrema; species Rhinatrema bivittatum. The sequence goes on along the minus strand of NC_042617.1, from coordinate 402,261,423 downwards.
AAAATATTTTCTATTCCCTATTACATTTACATGCCACTGATCCAAGACCTTTAATATAGTAATCATGTGCTTTTTTTTAGGACTCTTATAATCAAATCTCCCAGCTGAAAGCAATCAGTCACTCCTTGGTGATTAGATTATCTGGCCCTTTCACCCTCTTCTATCAAGCATAAATGCAATGGACTAGAACAGTGACCTGATTTAAGGGAATCATCAGAGCTTGTCTAGCACCTGGAGGCAGTTTTGTCAGGTTTTAATGGGGATTTGTCATCAAATTAACATACAAAGTAGCCAAAAACTAGCCTCCGTAACCAGGGGAAAGGTAAGTCTCAAGCCCAAAAGTAGTCCAATCATCGAAAGACCAAACTAAGATAAATGGTATTAAAACATAAAACCTTGCAGTGTATTTACAGTATGGCAACAAGTGGATGTATCAAATTGCATCAAGCAAAATTCTAAACAAATTGAATTTTGTAATTACAAAATTCTTAAACTGTTCACAAAATGCTTCACAGTTCCCATGGTGCACAACATCCTGAGATAAATATTCAAACCATTAAGATAGATTACTCACAAGTTAATGACTTTGAATATTTATCCATCTAAATTTTAAGTTATCCATCTAACTCCAAGTTATCCATTTAAATGTTTAGTTTTGAATATTGAACTCCCTTTTTTTCTTCCCAACCCCAGTGTCCCAACTAATCACTCTAGTGCTCCTCTGCCTCTCCCCCTTTAAGTAACCTGGATTTTATGTTCAAACTCATTTGATGCCTTCATAATTCAATAGTATTCCTCAAAAAAAGAAACATTACAAAACAGATATCTACTGTTTGCATTATCAGATTATGTATTTTTTTAATTAGAGAGCAAATAAAGGAATACATATTCAAATGTCATTTAGGATTTCCATGTGTAAAATGAGGACTTGCCCTGGCTGAATCTCCATATGAGCATATTAAGGCACCTGAAAATACATACATATTTTCATAACACATGTACTTTTGGCTATTTTAAAGGAAGCATTCTTGGGGGGCATTCCAAAGGTATGTTTTCAAGCTTTGCATGCATATTTATTTTAAAAATGGATGCATGTAATAATATATACCATAATGTGTACTTTATGCCATCAATCAGCAGTCTAAAGTATATCAACATATTTTTTTCTGCATCACAAGCCAATATTCAAACACACTGGGGTAGATTTTCAAACCACGCAATTTGGCGTACTTTTGCTGGCGCATCAGGCGCAAGCAAAAGTATGCGGGATTTTAGTAGATATGCGCGTAGCCGCTAAAATCCTGGATCGGCGCGTGCAAGGCTATCAATTCCGTATAGCCGGCGCGCGCCGAGCCGCGCAGCCTACCCCCATTCCCTCCGAGGCCGCTCCGAAATCGGAGCGGCCTCGGAGGGAACTTTTTTTTGCCCTCCCCTCACCTTCCCCTCCCTTCCCCTACCTAACCCACCCGCCCGGCCCTGTCTAAAACCCCCCCCCCTTACCTTTGTCGGGGGATTTACGCCTCCCGGAGGGAGACGTAAATCCCCGCACGCCAGCGGGCCGCTAGCGCGCTGGGACGCGACCTGGGGGAGGGTCCGGAGGATGCAGCCATGCCCCCGGGCCCGCCCCGGAACGCTCCCGACACGCCCCGAAAACGCCGCGCGGTTCGGGCCCGCCCCCCGACACGCCCCCCTCAGAAAACCCCGGGACTTACGCGAGTCCCGGGGCTCTGCGCGCGCCGGTAGGCCTATGTAAAATAGGCTCACCGGCGCGCAGGGCTCTTAAAATCCGCCCCACTATGCACAGGTAGTGCATGCTTGAAAATCAGCTGGAATTGTGCAGGCTAAAGTCTATGTTATATAGAAAATGTACTGTCAAGTTACTAAGAGCAGCCTTGGCTCTTGCACTTCAGTCCTTAGTCACCAGCTTTGGTCCTTTATCTCAACATTTGCACACCCCTCCCTCCTGCTCCACCCCTCTATCTACCTTACACTCTTTTAGCCCACACTCCCTTCTCTCTGTCCCCAACCCATCTCTCTTCCCCCATCCCCACCCCTTCTGTTTTTGTATTATACCTCCACACCTTTCTGTTCTCTCCTTTCCCTACCCCCTCTGACTCCTGTCCAACTCTCTACACAGCCCGAGTTTCCTTCCACTTGACCCCTCTGTCTTTGCCCCCTCTCATGGTACTCAACATTCTCTTTCTCCTCCAACTCCATTGCTCTCCCCTGCTTGCCCCCTACCTATCCAACAATACTACTTTATCTCTCTCCCATTCCTTATGATAATAAACCTCAGGCACCACATCCCCCAAAAAACATCTCTTCTTCTAGTCTTGACTCTAACGTTTAGTGGTGGTCAAGTCTCTGTCTCTGATTAAGAACATAAGAACACAAGTGTCAGACCAAGGGTCCATCAAGCCCAACATCTTCTTTCCAACAGTGGACAATCCGTCATAAGTATATGGCAAGTACCCAAACATTGAATAGATCCAAACTACTATTCCTTATTGATTAATAGCAGTGTTTGGTCTTCTCCTCTAGGAACTTATCCAAACCTTTATTAAACCCAGTTACACTAACTGCCATAACCACATCTTCTGGCAATGAATTCCAGAGCTTATTTATTGAGTGAAAAATAATTTTCTCTGATTTGTTTTAAATGAACTACTTGCTAAGCTCATGGAGTGCCTCCTTATCCTTTTATTGTCTGAGAGAGTAAACAACCAACCAATTTACATTTACCTGTTCAAGCCCTTTCATGATTTTGTAGACCTCTATCATATCCCCCCTCAGCCGTCTCTTCTCCAAGCTGAATAGCCCTAACTTCTTTTAGACTTTCCTCATAGAGGAGCCATTCCATACCCTTTTTTCATTTTGATCATCTTTTTCTGTACTTTCTTCAGTGCAACTATATCTTTTTGAGATGTGGCTACCAGAACTGCACAAAGTATTCAAGGTGCCATCTCAACATGGAGTGATACAGAAGCATTATGACATCTACCTTTTTGCGACTAAGGAGATTATGCACAGATCAGAGTGACTTTAAAGATCAGGCAAAGGACATGGCTAATCGCTTTTTACAGCGGGGATACCCAATACAATAAAAAAGCATACCAAAGGGCATTATATTCCAATAGAGAATATTTATTTCTATCAAAGCCATCTGAACCGGAATCAAACCCTCAGACGGTCATGCTCAGACACACGCTCTTGTCGGCCTCTATCAGCAGAGCTATGAGAAAGCATTGGGAGATTGTCCAGCAGATTCACCCTTCATTGAATCAAACATTGAGAATTGCCTACTCTCAAGGCAAAAACATTCGAGATTACGTTGTAAGAATAAGCTGCACGAAACCAACTACGGATTTGGAACCATTGAAAACCTGTGACAAATGTAAGTTCTGTCCACTTAAATCTTCTCAGACTCATAGCACTACAGCAGCTGGAAAAGCGATTGTGTTGCCAGACTTTACATGTCATTCCACTCACATAGTTTATGCTATTTTTTGTCCATGCCCACTAACATATGTGGGCATGACGAAAAGACAAGTCGAAATTCGTCTAACTGAACATAAATGTTGCTTGAAAACTGATCGTCTTGAAGAACCTTTGGTTGCACATTTTAAAGAATCAGGACATACATTTCAGGATATCAAATGGACTGTCTTGGAAATTGTTAATCAACATTGGAGAGGGGGGAATTGAATAAAGACACTGAGACAATGCGAGCAGAAGTGGATTTTTCGCTTGCAATCAGTCACTCCCGGTGGACTAAATAAGGACTGGGGGAAATGAAGATTTCCCATGGTTCTACGAACCCGATACCGGAATCGAGTCCAGTACCGATTCACATCTCTACAATTCATATTACATTTTTAGAATTGCATTTTGGCCATTTCTGGGCTTGGGAGGGGAGAAAGAGAGAGAACAAGAGAACATTTGGAGAAGGCCTAACAGTGTGAAAATATTTATATCTCTGTTGGAGGGCCATCAAAATGAGGTGGTGGTGGTTTATGGTTTAGGGGCCAATTTTGCATGTACAGTGAGATGTACGAACTGCACAGTACACCTTGGTGAATATTTGACATCCTTTGGAGTGAGGAAAGTCTCACAAAGATGACATTTTGTACTATGTTACCTCACCCTAGCTGATTTTTTAAAATTCACCCATAAATGTACCACATAATTTTAAAGGGCTCTGATTTACACATTCCTTCTCCCATAGCAAAAATATTAAGATGCGTAGAGCAGCCCAGAAGCGAGATGGGGGCCTTCCGATCTTTTGCATTGAGTGACACATGTATAATTACTAGCCATTGATGAGATGTTGCATGTGTGTACCCGGTGCAAAGATTTCCTGGCTTTCAGAGAATGAGTACAATTTCTGGAGGCTAGAGTGGCAGACCTGGAGTTGATGAGAAAGACAGAGAGGTATATAGAGGAGACCTTCAGGAACATAGCAGCAAACATTCTAACTCTAGTCTGTAGGCCCCTGTTCTGCTTTAGAGGAGCAAGGTCACCCTGATGGTCTAGTGTACCAGGAAGTGATCTTGTAGCAAGGACCTGCTATCCAGATGATGTATTATCCTCCTGACCTGAGGATGAGTCTTAAAGGTTAGTGCCCAAGAGGAAAGGGTTAGGTCACCCATGATAGTTGGTGAGTCAATTATTAGGAATGTAGATAGCTTGTTAGCCACTGGACATTAGGATTGCTTGCTAAATTGCCTGCCAGGTGTGAAGGTGGTGGACCTCAAACATCACCTAGATAAAATTTTAGACAGTGCTGAGGAGGAGCTGTCATGGTGCATGTGGGCATCAACACATATGAAGGTGGAAATGGAGATTTGAGAAGCCAGATTTAGACTCTTTGGTAGAAAGTTGAAATTCATGAACTCAAATTTAGCATTCTATGTTCCATGGCCATCTTATCAATATTTTACATATTATTTCATTGTTTCTGCTTTTTCCTATTCTCTTCAGATGATTCCTTTTTCAGCTTTTGAAGAATGTGCTTTTGGCGAAAAATAGCCTGTTTCTCCTAACCTTTAAACCATGCTGGCAGTTGTTTGGGCCTTTCTTCCACTTTTTTAAATATATGGAATACATCTGAACTGGGCTTCCAATATGGAATTTTTAAATAATGACCACAACTGTTGTAAACTCTTAATCTTTGAAGCTGGACTTTTCAGATATTTTTCTATTTCACTTTTTTTCTCAGTCTCCCTTTTGAGAATCTAGTTTCCCTTTTGAGAATCTAATGCTAGAACTATAAATGTTCTTAATGTCTTCCCTCCAGTCATTAAGTGAAACTTGATGGCATGATGATCATTGATGCTGAGAGACCCTACCATCATTGCTTCTCATTCCAAATACCTTGTTCTACAAAGAAGGTCTAAAATGGCTCCCCTTCTCATTACTTCCCAGATTAAATGCTCCATGAAGCAGTAATTTATTTCATCTAGATGCTCTACCTCCCTAGCATGTCCTGAAGTTTTATTTATCCAGTCGGTATTCAGGTAATTTAAATCTTCCATTATTACTGTACTGCCAAATGTTTAGCTTCTCTAATCTCTGTTAGCAATTCATTGTCCATCTGTTTATTTTGGCCAAGTGGATGGTAAGATACCCCACCACTATACTCTTCCCCATCACACATGGAAACTCCATCCATAAAGATTATATTATGCATTTAGTCTCCTTCTGGATCTTTATCATAGTTCAACAGATCATTCCCTTGTACTATATCTGATAAGCGATAAGTGTTTTAATAAGAAGACTGACATCTCCCACATCACTCTGCCTTGCTGCTATACCTCTTATCTCATACCTTTGGAGTCTTTATTCCACTAAGAATTGCTGGCATACCCATACTAGGGATGTGAATCGTTTTAGGACGATTAAAATTATCGTCCGATAATTTTAATATCGTCTTAAACCGTTATGGAACACAATACAATAGAGATTCTAACGATTTATCGTTATAAATCGTTAGAATCGTGAGCCGGCACACTAAAACCCCCTAAAACCCACCCCCGACCCTTTAAATTAAATCCCCCACCCTCCCGAACCCCCCCCAAATGAGTTAAATAACCTGCGGGTCCAGCAGCGGTCCGGAACGGCAGCGGTCCGGAACGGGCTCCTGCTCCTCAATCTTGTTGTCTTCAGCCGGCGCCATTTTCCAAAATGGCGGCGAAAAATGGCGGCGGCCATAGACGAACACGATTGGACGGCAGGAGGTCCTTCCGGACCCCCGCTGGACTTTTGGCAAGTCTCGTGGGGGTCAGGAGGCCCCCCACAAGCTGGCCAAAAGTTCCTGGAGATCCAGCGGGGATCAGGGAGCGATTTCCCGCCGCGAATCGTTTTCGTACGGAAAATGGCGCCGGCCATACGTGTATGGCCGGCGCCATTTTCCGTATGGAAAATGGCGCCGGCAGGAGATCGACTGCAGGAGGTCGTTCAGCGAGGCGCCGGAACCCTCGCTGAACGACCTCCTGCAGTCGATCTCCTGCCGGCGCCATTTTCCGTACGAAAACGATTCGCGGCGGGAAATCGCTCCCTGACCCCCGCTGGACCTCCAGGAACTTTTGGCCAGCTTGTGGGGGGCCTCCTGACCCCCACGAGACTTGCCAAAAGTCGAGCGGGGGTCCGGAAGGACCTCCTGCCGTCCAATCGTGTTCGTCTATGGCCGCCGCCATTTTTCGCCGCCATTTTGGAAAATGGCGCCGGCTGAAGACAACAAGATTGAGGAGCAGGAGCCCGTTCCGGACCGCTGCCGTTCCGGACCGCCGCTGGACCCGCAGGTTATTTAAGTCATTTGGGGGGGGGGTTCGGGAGGGTGGGGGATTTAATTTAAAGGGTCGGGGGTGGGTTTTAGGGGGTTTTAATGTGCCGGTTTTGCGATTTTTCGATTTTTCGATTTTTCACGATTTTTCACGATTTTTCACGATATTTTACCCCCCCAAACGGCAACAATACGATTCCCTCCCCCTCCCAGCCGAAATCGATCGTTAAGACGATCGAGGACACGATTCACATCCCTAACCCATACTATATCTTGAAGGTCTTGCTGACAATTTCCTTAGCTGCCATGTTCCAGATATACCACTTTGGGGGTCTTCTTCACTCTGCATCCCTCAAGCATCTTGTTGCTTAAACACTAGACCTTTTCCAGCAACTTCTTTTAAGCTTCCAAAACCCTGTGAGCATGACAATATTATGGGCTAACAACTGTTCTAAGGCTGCCTCATTTTAAACCATTCTGTTGCCTCTTCAGCAGCACATCAGCCCTTGAGAGATCTGACACTGAAGACAAGCAATATACATATACAGACTATAATAAAACCATCAGGGGCCAATGCAATAAATTGTGCTCAGCCTAGCACACAGATTTACATGCAATTGGGTGCATGTTTTGGATGTACTAAACTAGCACCCGATGCAATAAGGAGATAAGTGCATCCAAAACCCTCACCCAAACAAATGCGTACCCGGAAGTGCTCATCATATTTAAAATTCCATGTAGATGAGACTATTAGCTATTATCCCCTGATACAAAAAATTGCTGGGTACCCAACACATAGTTTTAAACACAACAAATTTAACTCCAAACCTAGAGGTGGCGTTAAGTCAATCCAAAAGTCAAGGGCTGGTGAAGAATTTTAAAAAATGTTCCTCTGTGGTTCCTCTTAGTATAGTTGTGACACTTGAATTTACTACTTGCGGTGTTTAAATATAAAGATATATGAACTTGATAAAAAAAAAAGAAAACTGGATGCACAAGGTACACATACAATTGACATGCACAATAGAAATGAGCTCGCAGTTATGGGCGTCTAGCCACCTCAGAAAAGTCATCCAGAAGTGGGATAAAAGTAGACACTCATATTGAGTGCCCATTGCAATTGTGGGTGCCTGATGCATTTGAGTACTAGGGACACACTACTCTTTCCTAGTATGTCTTTTTATATGCAGCCCCTCATTTACCTACCACATCGGGTGTCCAGGAGATGTGACTGTGTGTGCATTAGGAAAACAGGCGCTCAGTATAAGAGCTCATTGTAATGCACATCTTATTACATAGGCCCATCAGTCAGAAGGAAGAAATCGAGACAGAACCAAAAAAAATTCCCAGGATACCCCACACTGAGAAGAAACCATTGTCATGTTCTGAATGCGACAACATTTTTAATCAGAAAGCAAATTTCACAAGCAGCCCTAAATTCTACCCAGCAATAAGATCAATTTCAAGGAAGAAGTGTAAAAAAAGCTTATGCCATAAAAATGATACTTAAGACAGATCATTCTCTTCTACTAAATTAGAGAGGTGGGAAGTACTTCAACTGGTTGACAAACATCTCCCATGCCACTCTGCCTTGCTGCTCCACCCCATAAACCTCAGGAGTCTTTCTTCCACTAAGGGGTAGATAAAATCGAGGGTCAGCGCACGCAAGGGGGTGCACAATTGTGCACCTTGCATGCGCTGAGCCACGCTGACTTCCCCCGTTCCCTTCCTCATAGCCTGACCTTCCCACCCCTACCCCTAACCTTTCTCCTCCCAGCCCTACTCTAAACCCCTGACCTTTGTCTTACCTTTTGCACCTGCCGGCAGGCTGCCAGCACTCAATCCTCTGACACAGCGGCAATGGCCACTCTATTGGAGGCCTTTGGCCCTGCCCCCAGACCACCCCACCCCTGCCCCACGCCCGGACCACCCCTTTAGTAAAACTCCGGGAATTACATGCATCCCGAGGCTTTACACATGTCACCGGGCCTTTTAAAGTCCAGCCCTAAGTTTTGCTGCTATACCCAGACTGCACCATGAGGTTCTTGCTGTCACTCTGCCTTGCTGTTATACCTCAGACCATACACTTTGGGGCAGATTTTCAAAGGGTTACGTGCATAACATACGCACGTAACCCCCAAAAAGCTGCCCCAAGCTCCCCTGTGTGTATGTCCCAAGGCTTGCAAAAAGGGGTGTGGTGGTCCAGGAGGAGGGGCAGGGGCGTGGCCAGAGCCTCCAGGAACAGCGGCCATTTGCCGCTGTGCCCGGGACCCCGGGCCAGCCATTGGCCGGCGCGCATAAGCTACGCCTGCCAGGAGGCAGGTGCAACTTACCCAACAAAGGTAAGGGGGGGTTCTAGGTAGGGCTTGGGGGTGGGTTAGGGAGGGGAGGGGAGGGGAAGGTGGGGGGAGGCAGAAGGAAAGTTCCCTCCGATTTTGGAGTGGCCTTGAAGGGAATGGAGGAAGGCTGAGCGACTCGGCGCGCGCAAGTTGCACAACTGTGCACCCCGTTGCGGGCGCATGTTATAAAATTGGGCGTAGATTTGTTCGCGCCGGGTTGCACGAACAAATCTATGCCCACGTGCACTTTTTAAAATGTGGCCCATTGAGTGTTCTTACCACTGTAGGGGAGTTGCTTTGCAGCTCTCATACTGCCTTGGTGTGTTAATATTACTCTTTGTGCTGCTTTGTCCATTTATTATTGCCTTGGTTTTTTTTCTGACACCTTTTCAGCTTCTTTCTCCTTTCTTGGTGCCATTTTGCCTTTTGTTCTGCTTTTGAGAGTTCATGCCACTGTTGGTACCCTCTTTTAAACCTTAGTGTATTCTTCCCACTCTTGCTGCTTCTTTGTTCCTCTCATGCTGCGGTCCGGAACCCCCGCTGAACGACCTCCTGCAGTCGATCTCCTGCCGGCGCCATTTTCCGTACGGAAAACGATTCGCGGCAGGAGATCATTTTCCGGACCCCCGCTGGACCCCCAGGGACTTTTGGCCAGCTTGGGGGGGCCTCCTGACCCCCACAAGACTTGCCAAAAGTCCAGCGGGGGTCCGGAACGACCTCCTGCAGTCGAATTGTCTTGGTCTATGGCCGCCGCCATTTTGAAAAATGGCGCCGGCTGAAGACAACACTATTCAATTGCAGGAGGCCGTTCCGGACCGCTGCCGTTCCGGACCACCGCTGGACCCCCAGGTAATTTAAGGCATTTGGGGGGGGGGGGTTCGGGAGGGTGGGGGATTTAATTTAAAGGGTCGGGGGTGGGTTTTAGGGGGTTTTAGTGTGCCGGCTCACGATTTTCACGATTTTCACGATACTTTAAACACCCAAACGGCAACAATACGATTCCCTCCCCCTCCCAGCCGAAATTGATCGTTAAGACGATCGAGGACACAATTCACATCTCTAATATCAATAGCATATGACATAGAAGTTAAACCTTTAAAGACATCCAAAGGAAAACACGTTACTTTACAGATCAAATCCCACTCTTGTGACCTCCATTAGAATCCACGTCCATAAATATCTCAAATGTAATAATTCTACATTTTAACAATATAATCAAGTCTTTTTTTCTTGTACAAAAGCTCTGTTTTTGAAATCTCCACTCAACAAATATGACTTCTTCCTTGGACTGGGACTGAATTCTGTATGATTTTGCTGTAGACCTATCTGTTTCTTCCCCTAGTATTTTCCAAATTTTTACTGAATCTCAGTATACCTGATTCAGACTATTCCATTCACATTTTAGATCCATCAAAGCAAACCATCAGGTACACTGAATTAGCTTTTTTTCCCTGAAGCCTTCTCATTTTTTAATTACTCCACCTAGAAGACAAATGCTTTATTTTTATACATACTCTGTCCTCTTTCTAACACAGCATTCAAAATCTCGTCTTGGCAGTAAAATGTAACAATTGTACTATTAGTATCTGTTTTAGCTTTTGTTCACTTGTAGGCATAAGTTTTCTGGGTTCTTTGAATCTCAAGCTGTTCTAATTCTTCCTCATTTAAAATAGTGTTGAACATTTTTTGGATCAAGGCTTTCATACCATTAGACTTGATCCCATTCAGGATTCCAAATTGTAATGTTCTTCCTCCCTAACCTTGATTCCAGTCAGAGGACCTGATCATAAAGCTATTAAAGTCCATATTTCATTCCTTCAAGATGTGGGACCTTTCCTTTACCTGAAACCTCCATTTGTGCCCTTCACTTTTTGGGGTATTTATTTTTTTGGAAATCTCTTTTCATCACTCTCATATCCTTTGTAATATCTCCAACATCTTCAGCAATTCTTTTCAATAAATCTTTCACTATGTGATCAAATCATTTGTCGTTCAGTTATCTTACCCAAAGAAGTTCCAAAGTTCTGTTCTTTTGAATCTGAGGCTTTCAGATCTGACATTTTATAATGCTTTTCAATATTTCTAGACTGTTTCATGTCCAATATATTCTTATATTTCACTGAGCCCCTAGAGAGATTACCAGAGCAATTTTTAACTCAATTCCTTTGCTGTTATGGTATATTTCTCCTTAAGTATCTAGTTCAGTTCTCAGCATGTTGCCTTCTTTCCCCCATTATGTTCATTTACTTCCATTCACCAGATCTTGTCAGTTCTTGACAATACTCACAGTATTACTTTTGTCTGTTTTTATTCATTCTTCTTCTTTCCCATTCAACTCCTGCCAATTGAAATTAATTATTTTCTTATGTTTTCCACATCCTCTTCCAACTAACCTTTCCATCTACTTCAGTTTTACTATCCATTTTTTTTAATATATAAATATATATCTATATATCTATCTCTATATCTGTACATCTATATAAATCTATATCTATTTATCTATCTATATATATATATTTTTTTTTTTTTTTTTTTTTTTTTTTTCCTTTTCAAAATTTAAACAAGAATTAACTTGCTGTGGCTCAGATACCACTTCCATATTTACTGCAGCCTGGTGCTATTAATTAATTACCCCACTTCTATGGTGACTGTTCCAACTGCTGCTGTCCAGGCAGCTATAGAGGGAACTGGTGTGAACGATATTATCCCTGTGAGAAATATTGAAGTATATACAATGGTTCCCCCTT